>NC_050581.1:150754085-151059085 GCF_011100635.1 Trichosurus vulpecula
AACAACAATGAATAATAATCATAGCTGACATTTATTTGGGGCTTGTGAAATGCTTTTAGGGGCAGTTGGTGGCACAGCACATGGAGCTCTGGGCCTGGAGTCAGGAAGACCTGTGTTCACATCTGGCTTCAGACACTCACTAGCTGTGTGACCCCGGGAAAATCACTAAAATGCTATTTGCCTCAGTTTCCTCAACTGTAAAAAAAAACCCCTACCTCATAGGGTTGTTGTGAAGATCAAATGAGATAATGTTTGCAAAGTGCTTAGCCCAGTGCCTAGCACATAGTCGATGCTAAATAAATGCTTATTCCCTCTACCTGTTTTATCTCATCTTCCCCCTAGAAAGGGGAAGGGACTTGCCCCAGGTCATAGAGGTTAAATGTTAAAGTCAGGATTTGAAGCTACTGTACTCTGATTCCATTTCCAGTATTCTTCCTACAATATATACCAGATTGCATTGTATTGCACTGAATTGAAGAGACTAGCATTATCATCATTGTGATTTCTGCAGGAAAAGCCATGACCGCTACTGGAACACCCACTCCACCTTGGGATGAGCACCAGCCAATCGAGAAAGATACTGCAAAAGCAGGTTAGACCAGATCTACCTCTGATCTCCAGAAGGCAAGGACCAAGCACTATGACCTTTGGAGGAAGGAGCTCTTTGCCAGGGGGATGGGGGAGGATGACTTTGGCCTAGCATATCTTTCCACTGCCCTTGTACTGTGGCCTGGGGTCCAGATAGCTTCCTGCACTTCCTTACCTAGTTCCTCATGAGTTCCAGATGCAGGGATTTCCTAGGCTATAATCCATATCCCAGGATGGAGCCTTGGAGCTCCTGAATGTTTGGGTTGGGGCTGGGATAGGCCTAGACGTTATAGTCATCTGAAAAAGAACCCCATCTGGCCCAAGAATAGAAACTGGGAAAAAGTTTGCTCTGTTCCCTTTTCCCCTAGGGGAGATAAGGCCGAAGGCCATAAGATCACTAAATTTTATTCAAGTAAAGTTTTAGCTTCCTTAGTACTTAGCACAGTGCTTTGCCCACCTCGGATATTTCTTAAATATTTGTTGAATTTGTCATACGGAAAAGCCCACTGGTGAAACCACTCCGGGATAAATCAAAGATTTGGGAGGGGGAATGGGAGTGGAAATAAGGATTTAGAATCAAGTAAAGGAGAAATTCTTGGCACTTCCAAGTCAGAGCCATGTCCAGTGAGGACTGTCCCACTAAAACTACTGTCCATTTGCTCACTAGCATCCCAAGGACTCTCAAGGTCACCTAACAAAACCTAGTTGTGGGACAGAAACATCGATCAAATAATTAGTAACTTAATTATTCCTTAGATTCCTGGGATTTGGGAGGTGGATCATCTAGTATAAACTCCTCCTTTGTAGGTCTGTACCACTGCCATTATTAGCCCTACTTTCTGTAATGGCCAGGTGCCCCTCTGCTCACCAAAGTTCAAGGGAACTCCTGGTGGGTAGAAAAGCCAGAAACTCTCTAGCGATCCTTGATCTCCGATACAAGAGGGTGAAGGCAGGCCTGATCAAAGTCTTCTGTCTTACGTGTTTCACAGAAGAAAAAACCGAAGTCCATGAAAAGGAAGAGGAGTATCCTCTTTCAACAGGAGAACATAAAAATGCCATTTCTTCCTCTCCCTTTCCACCTCCATCATCACCATCATCATCTTCATCATCATCATCATCGTCGTCATCCTCGTCATCATCATCGTCAGGTAATCCAATTTTCACTTTGGATCTACATTTTAAAAAGTTTTCATTGATATTTTATTATCCCAATTATCCGCTCCCTAGCCTCTGTTGTCAGTAAATAATCCTCTGCTTTGGATGTTTAGGGCAGCCTTGGATGTAGTTAGTTTATTACCCACTCAAACAGGTCAGTGTTTCCATTTGTTCCATTACCTCTCGCCTTATGTTCCTTGTCTTCATCCTCTTCAGGAGAAGTTTAAGGTCACTGAAACATAACTCTGACTTCTGTGGTTGTTTAGTAGCAATCATGTTCTTTTTTTTTAACATTTTTATTATTCTTAATTTTAAACTAGCTTTATTGACTTTTCTGCTGATTATCCTTCAAATCTGGACTCTTCTTATAGATAGCAACAGTGACGAGGCCCATCTCCCTAGGATCTGACAAAAAGCCCCGTCCAGGTGAGCTCCCTAGCAGTGGTTTCAAAGTGACCTGCATGGAAGGGGAAAATCAACAGCTCTAGAGACTCTTAGAGTTGGAAGCAGATCTACGACCCTGATTCTGCATTGCGGCAGCTGCAAATTTACCCCAAGTCAACTTTTCAAGACAAATTCAAATGAAGTGGTTAGGAAGTGAGTGGGAATAGGAAAAACCTGGGCAAGATCAATCACCTTTGGACAGAAGTCAACTTATGGGGAGAGACTCCAGCATGTTGGCTCATTGGTGGGAACCCTGGGAAGCTGTTGGGGAGGCTATTCTTGGGGAGACACCCAGGAGATCACGTCCAAGACTCACCTGATCAGCAAGTATTGCTGAAAGGGGGAGGAAATTACCATCTTTTAACTGTGGAATTATTTTGCTAACTTTGTGATATGCTTAACTATTTTAACCTGCTAAAGTTTTCAATCCCAACTGCTCCGAATGGCCTTTACAATTTGGGATCCTCTTGCAAAGTCCCAGTCACCCAACCTTAGTTGGAAGAGATTCTGGAGCTTATTTAGTTCAAACCTTCTCTGAGCACAGGAATCCCTTCTACAAGTAACCCTGCCAGGTGGTCACCCAGCTTCTGATGAAGCTCTTCCTGGGAGGGGAATCCATTCCATTGTTGGAAGGCTCCAATTGGTGGTTCTTCCTCACATTGAGTCGAACACAATGTGCCCACTCATCTTAGTTCTACCTTCCAACTGCACAGACCAATTCTGCTCTTCCCCCTTGGAACAGTGCCTCTGAGAGGATCCAATCATTGCCTCAGTGTAGAATGCTCTCCCTCCTCCATTCCCCCCATCCAATTCCTTCCCCTCTTTAAGGCACAGCTCAGACACTGTCTTCCCCATGATACTGTCCTTGAGCCCCAGCAGAGGGTAATGTCCCTTGATCGCATTTTCTCCCCTTTCACATTTTCTTTATATTCCAGTTCTTTGGGTTCATGGTTCAGCTCTCTTGCTAGACAGCAAACTCTGTAGAGTACAGGGACCAAGGCTTCTTCATCTGTGTATTACTTTCTGTTGCCTGGTAAAGAGCCTTGCACATAATAATGTCCGTGTTCCCATCCAGATATCATCAAAGATGACATAAGAAGGATCAACTTCAGCTCTATGAAGGTTAACTTAATTCAACTCAACCAGACATTTCATAAGATCATAGCTTGAGAGCTGGAAAGGACCTTGGAGGCCCATCAAGTCCAACCCCATCATTGTGCAGGTGAGGGAACCAAGGCTGAGAGCATAAGCAATTTGCCCAGGGTCCCATGTCTAGGGTAAGAGGCTGGATTTGAACCCAGGTCTTCTTAATTCCAAGTCCAACCACCCACACTGTCTTATATGCACCAGGCACTCTACTAGTTTTTAGTAATACAAAGACAAAATCAAGTAACCCCTGCCCTCAAGGAACTTACATTCTATTGAGAGGAGGAAATTTAACCCCTATGCAGGTAGATCAATAAGTTAATTAACTAGTGAGTAATTAATTAATGCATTGATAATTAATAAGAATTTTAATAGTGATTCAGCATTAACCATTGGTTGATGAGGAAAAGTTACCATCATTTCAGAAGAAGCCAAAATGAGGTGCTGTTGGCATGAAAACAATTAGTAAAGTGGTTTCCAAAGGAACATTAATAGCTTACCTTTAGAAGGCAGCTAAATAGTATAGTAGATAGAATGCTGGACTCGTAATCAGGAAGTCCTGAGTGTGAATCCCACCTCAGACACTTGCTAGTCATGTGACCCTGGGCAAGTCATTTACCTTCTCAGCCTCAGTTTCCTTATCTGTAAAGTGGATGATAATAGCACTTCATCACAGGGTGGTTGTGAGGATCAGATAAAATAATGCCTGTAACCTCAAAGTGCTATGTAATTGTTAGCCATTATTATTATTTATACTTTGTATAGCAATCTCAAGCTTGTGACATGTTTTTATATACATTATCTTGTTGCAGTAAATTCTTAATGACATCCAAAATGGCAACAATATAGTTAGAATGACCAGAAAAATGCCTTGTTTCTCTGGGAGGCAAAGGGATAAAATTGGGAATGATGTCTCAGGAAAAGCGACTTACTCACGTAAACAAGAAAATGAGTTTTAACTTCTTTTTGAACTCACCGCTTCCCAACTTAGTAGGAGCATAACTTAGGTCTTCATTATCTACTAAACTCTAATAATAATGTTGTCCTTACTGGAAGTCCGGCATCAATTGGTTCTTTGCAGTTGGGCAGCTTCCATTAGCCGTTTTATAGAAGGTCTGGCCAATTTTCTTTCACAAGAATGCAGGTCTTCACCCTTTTGACAACTACTCAGTGTTCATCTGTGTGTGTGTGTGTGTGTGTGTGTGTGTGTGTGTGTATGTGTGTTCTAAAACAGTCTTATGCCTCTTAAATAATATGCTACTTAAAACTTATTTCTTATTTTCAAATTCTAAATGTAATGATAATGGCTAGATACTGATAGTTTTCATTTGTTTTGGGGATGGGGTAGGTACACCTGGAGACATAAAACCCTATGATGAATCAGGTAAATATCCCAGTTATAAGTTTGTCATTATTGAGGCAACAAATATGTTCTCCATATTGTCGTGTTCTCCATATTGTTGCGTTCTCCATATTGGGCGAGAGCAGAAACTAATGTTTGGCTTCTTGTTTACAGGGCTTAGAAGAAGAGAAGTTGTACCATCAGATGGTAAATATATAAACTAAAAGTGTGGTGACAGATATTGGGTTTGCCTCCAGGGTAAAACATTGCCAGACACATTCAAAGGCTGTGGGTAGTGAGTGCCCCAGCACCACAGGGCTGGTCCTATATACAGGTTGAACAGACAGCCATCTACCTAATGGAATTCAAGGTATACTGGGAAAGGGTCACTGCCCCCTAAAATACCTCCTTTCCTACCTAACCTACTACCACCATTCATTCACTTGGATCTTTAAGGGTTCTTGGGTAGTAGTGTTAGTGAAATGTGACTTGTGTTTGGATCTCTGAGCTGTGTGACACTGGACAAGTCACTTCACTTGTCACTTAGTACCCATCTTACAGGGTTGTTGGGAGGATCTCTTGAGATAATGAGTGTAAGGTGCTTTGTAATTGTAAAGTACTACATAAAAGGCAACTACTGTTGCTGGTGGTGGTCCTTTGTTTTTGAAGAGGACTAACGACACAGGGTGATCGTTATAACTACTCCTAGGAGGGAGCACCTGAAACCATCATTAGCTATCCAGAAAATAAGGTGTCCGGGGAGCAGAAAGGCACTAGAACTGGGGAGGGAGGGAAGAAAGGGAGGTGGGAAGCACCAAAGTCAAACCTTATAAACACCTTTGCAGTTTTGCCAGCTGCAGACCAGCCTTTGCAATTTAATCACTCACTTACCAAATATTTATTGAAAGCCTACTGTATACAGAGCATTATGTTAGGTGCTGGGGAAGATACAAAAAATAAATTAAGACATGGCGTCTGCCTTCAAGAAACTTTACAAGCCATGGAAATATGTTTTGCATGACTGAGAATTCACATAATGGGTATCACATTTCTGGTCTTCTCAGTGGATAGAGGAAGGTGTTGAGGGAGAGAGACAATTTGAAGCTGAAAATTAAAAAAAAAATTAAGAGAGAAGTTTTCCAGTCTAGTAGGTGATGCCATCAAAGGATTTAAGTAGTATGGGTGGTAATTTCAGTTAGGCTTATTTACTATGGGTTTAGAAGTCATTGAGCAGACTGAACACTAAATTTGGGGGTTTGCATTCCCTGGCCTTAACTTATACCGTGAGCTTGCAGATTAGATGAACCAGAGCTATTCCTTTAGTTCAAGAAGAAAAATACATTGCATTGAAAGAGAAAATCGAATTGAAAAAGAATTGAAGGAGAAGAAATTAATTTTTCAAGTGAAAACTACCCCTTGAAAAGTCATTGTCATCTTAATACAATTATCCTTTTGTTTTAAAGAGCCAGAAATAGAAGAGAGTCAGGCAAGAAGAATGAACATAGAGAAAGATGGTAAGAAACTCTCCACATGCCTCAAAGCTGCTTTTCCCCATTTCGGAGTCAGAGTTTTAAACTGAGTGGATCATATTGTATTGTAGTTTATTGTTCACACTTGGATAATAAAAATGGTGCAGGAACATTGACTACCTTCCCACAATGCTGAGATACCAGTAAGCTTTATAACCTTGAGCATGTTGCTTTTCTTTTCCCTTACGTATAAAATGCAGGAGATGGATCAGATGGTCTCCGAAGATTCCTTTTAACCCTGACATTGTATGTTCTAAAATACTTTCTAGGCCCGACATTCCAACTCTGATATTACATGTGTGATGTTGGACAAGGTACTTCTGCTCTCTGGGCCTCGGTTTCTTCATCTGTAAAATGAGGGCATTGGATTAGATAATCTCTAATTCTAATCTCAAATATCTCCTTAGTCTAATATTTAATGACTGGATAGGAAATGTTTAACAGAACTATGGAAACCAAAAGATAAGGCTAGGGAGAAATTCCTGACAAGGTCTAAATTGGGAAGAGACTTGGAAGACTGAGTTTTGGATGACACTTGTTTCAACCCCAAAGGATGGATATGTACTGAACTTATCCTGAAGGGAGAAGACAGGAAGTCATCCAATAGGCTTCTGTGAAGGAAGGACTTAGCCATCCCAACATGATTGAACTCACTTGTCGTATGAAGGGGTTGGACTAGATCAAGGGGGTGAAACTCCAGAGGAACTATTATCTGGAAAATATTGTTTCCCAAATTTGGGAAATGTTAAACAAACCAAATAAAAATATAATACAGCAAAGATAATGTTAATTTGTGGTTTTCTTAGTCATTATGCTGCCTGCAATTTGAATTTGACACCACTGGACTGGATGACCTAGAAGTTCTTTGCTTATTCTAACATCCTAGGATTCCAAGTCAGGAAACGAAAATTTTATATGATTTAAGAAAAATGGGGCTGGGACAAAATGTGGGCATTAGTTGAAGGATTGGACAGTAGATGGTAAAGCAGAATTTGTAGGCTTGCAGGATTTATTCGTTTGGAGCTGAAAAGGACCTTAGCAGCTCTCTTGTCCAACCCCTACATTTTACAGGTGAGGAAACTAAGACCCAGAGATTCCCAGGTAGGACATGAGTTCAAATTTAGCCAATGTTTATGAAAGGCCTACTGTGTACAGAGCAGCAAAGTATGTGCTAGGGGAGATATAATTTTTAGGTAAGACATAGTCCCTATACTCATGGAGTTTATAATTATAGATAGTGAAGTCAATGGCCCATTGGAAACTCCATATTGGAAACTCTATAATTCCTTTAATTATTTAAAGGGAAAATTTTTATTATCAGGCTGGGAGAGCAAAACAGAGATTAATTTTCGGTTCTTGCCTTTTCAGATGAATTTTTCCATTTTGTCCTTCTTTGCTTTGCTATTGGGTCAGTGCTAGTTTGTTATCACTACTATGCAGGTAAGGCTGGCTTGGGGGAAAATGAGGGGTGAGAGAGAGAGGTCTGGTAGTGCTCACACAGAAGCTAACCCACATTCTCCCTTGCTCAACTTCCCAGATTGGTTCATGTCTCTGGGCGTTGGTTTGCTAACCTTTGCTTCTCTGGAGACCATTGGAATATATTTCGGCCTGGGTAAGTAGGATTTCAAGTACCCCATGGATCTGGGTAGTTCCACAGTGTTGTAACTTGGTCTGCGGTAGTTACAAGCCACATATTGCAAATCGACCATCTTACGATGCTGGTATTTATTTCCTCATTTAGGATTTATACCTCATCTATTTCCAAAAAAGAATTTCAGAGCACTTGCAACATTGAATAGAACAGTATAAAAGGGGACTGCTTAAAGTGGAAAAGGGAAAGGCCCATTTAAAGGAACATAGAAATAGATGTTAGCAGGTACCTGAAATAAGTTAATTACTGAAGTTATGCACAGTGTGTAGCTCTCAATTTCCTGGCAATTCAAAAATTCATTAATTTGTTCATTTGACAAGTCTTCATTGAATCCCATTTGTCAAGGCCCCACGTACTGTGGGGGAGATCAAGATAAATGAAATCTAATTCCTATTTTCAGAAGTTGCAATCTAGAAGGGAGGTAAGAATATGTACACAGAAGACAACAATACAGTGCATAATGTGAATGAACAATAAGATGATTGCACAATATGAATGAGAAATGCCGGACTGACTTAGACCCCAAAAGTCCCACTCTAGGATCTGCCTGATTTTTAGGCTTTCTCACTTGACAAAATGTCAGACCCCTAGGAAGGCTAGCAGCCTGCAGTCATCATTAGTCGTTCATAGCTCAATAGAAATGAGTTTTTCAGAGCCTTTCCTGATATAGAATAAAAAGGAAAGAGCGTGAGGGCAAAGGAAGCGAGGACAAAGCCAAGAGAAGGGCATTAAGAGAGGGCACGGGACACTCAGCCCAAACTTCCCTTTGTCTTTTGAGAAACATCCTAGAAATGGGGCTGGAACCTGGCCACCCCATCTCTTTGCTTCTAGCAGTTACCTAGAACCTGGGTCCAGAAGTAGGAGAAGCTATTGTTCCACTCCACACTGAACAACAAGGTCAAGTAGGGCTACGACCTGGGACCTTTCTTTAAGGCCATAACTGGGAATTCTTGCTTCTGGGGCAAATTCAATCAAGTGAATATGTGGGGGCGGGGGGTGGGAAGCAGGGAGAGTGGAGGTGTGGAGAGCAGACTGCCTTGATCAGATGTTGTTGCTCTGGGTGGTAGGGAAAGATGTGTCCAAGGGAGTCTGGTCTATGAATCTGAAACTACATTAACCAACAGCTCCTGACTCCCAACCCCCTGACAAAGATGGGGTGGGTAGGGAAAGCAGGAAGTAGGAGAAAAAAGACTTGGAGAGATAATTGTCACAGTCACAAGAGCTAGAGGGTGACACCACAGTTGCCCTGGAATGCTAGAGGTTTGTGAGGGATAGTGAGGGGTTGGGGCAGTGGGCCAGAGGAAGCCCATAGGGAGAAAGTATATTGCCTCATGGAGATTGATGCTCTATGACAAAGCTCCAGTCACCCTACCCTAGTTATGGCTCTGCCTTTCTTGCCACAGAAAGCTTAGGGAATGTCTCAGAGACTTGTGGTCCTAAGGGAGTAGAGCGCCCTGAACTGGTAGGAAGGTCACTTGTCTTAATTGGAGGGTTGGACTAGATGGCTCTTAGTATCCTTCTAGCTGCAAATCTCTTAATGAATCCTGTTTTTTTGTTTCTCAACAGTGTATCGGATTCACAGAGTCCTTCAGGGCTTCATCCCCCTCTTTCAGAAAATAAGACAAATAGGTAACTTTTGAGTTTTTCCTGAGTCCTATGCCCCATTTGCTTTGACATGCTTATACTCTGCTCTAGCAGAGTCTCCCAATTATAATAATGGTGATCCCTCCCTGGCTTGTTCTTGACAAAGCACTTTGACATCCATGATCTCATTTGTTCTTCAAATAACAAATCTTGGGGGGAAGCAGGAGGAGAGAGTATTATCCCCATTTTAGGTGATATAAGTGAGGCCCAGAAGGGTAAAATCAGTCATCCAGCAGCACACAACAATTTGGTAACAGATCTGGCACTTGAACCTAGGGCTCCTGACTCTTAATTCATCATAAGCCACCTTGGTGGCACAGTGGATTCAGTGATGGAACTGGAGTCAGGAAGAACTGAATTCAAATCCTTTCTTGGATGTTTACTAGACTGTAACCTTGGGCAATTCACCCAACTTCTCCGGGCCTCAGTTTCCTCAGTTGCAAAAAAGAGAGGGGGGGGGGGGTTGGACTAGACACTTATGAAGAAGGTCCCTTCCATATCTAAATCCATGATCTGTGGACTTCGGAAGACCCAGTTTCAAATCCTGCCTCAGACCCTTACTAGCTATGTGGTTATGGCCAAGTCACTTCTCTTTAAAATAAGGATAATAATACCTGCAGCATTTACCTCATGGGCTCGTGGCATAGTTCAAATGAGGTGATACACAGAAACATGTAAATATCAGTTGGGATGATGTTTCCTAGAACCTGATGCCTTTTTGTCAGAGCCCTTTTGTGCACCTTACAGAACTGGAATCTCGCAATAGCCTGGGGAGGTAGGCAGGGGCAGTATTATCCCTACCCTGTGTCTATGCCTAGGCCTAGCAAGTCTAAAGCACAGAGTCTAAGTCACCATTACCAGCTGGATGTCAACAGAACTGAGACCAGAGCCCAGGTCTCTTGACCCCTGGTCTGTTGTTCTTTTTGCTCTCCTAAGTTAATCCTAGGTAGCCATTCTGTCTTGGTGCTAAGCACCCCAAACCAGCCCAATTCCGTGGAAAGAGTGCCAGCTTTGGTGTTAGAGGGCTGGGTTTCAAATCTTTGTTCTGCTACTTACTACCTGTGTGATTCTGAAAAAGTCACAGACTTTTAAGATTTGTTTTTTGGAGGCAGTCTGAGTTAAGTGACTTGCCCAGGGTCACACAGCTAGTAAATGTCCAAAGCTAGATTTGAACTGAGGTCCTCCTGACTCCAGTGCTGGTGCGTTATCCACTGTACCACCTAGCTGTCCCCCATTTTTTCCAATTTTTTACAGTTAAAACCTGTGGAGTATCCTCAGGGCTGCTCCTGCCTCTTTGGCCCTCACTGTCTTCATCTATACGATGTTGAATGGGATAAAAGGGTTTTTAACCTTTTTTAGGTCATGAGTCCCTTTGGCCTTCTGGGAAAGCCTACAAACTCTTAGAACAATGGTTTTAAATGCATAAAATAAAACACATATAACTTCAAAGGAAACCAGTTAAATTGAAATACAATATGTTTTTTAAAAATTCACTGCCTTCAGATTAAGGATTCTTAGACAAGAGGTCATCTTGGAGCTCTAGCTCTATGAACCTACAGGGACAATATCTGCATGTTCCCCAAATATCAGAAGAATATAAATTACAACAAATTCAGGTTTATATGTAGTTATCATGTAATGAAACAATCAAGCAATTACTCATTAAATCCAATTAGTTCTAAGAAAAAATAAACTGACCAAATTGTTGTGTTTGTCCTTCGTTCTCAAAGAGGACCATGACATCAGGGAAATGATGACATGACTTGCAGTTGACTTTGATTTGATTGAGGGAGGGCTAAAATTGGCCAAATAGGACATCTTGGAGACCAGGACATAAGGCAACACAATTGTTCTTATCATAATGGAGTGTTCTGGTGAAAGAGAATGAGGCTCTGTTGTGATCAATACCTCTTCACATTCTGCCTTCTCACAGGTTTCCGGAAGTCAGACTGAGAGTTTTGTTTCAGGAGGACAGCTGGCATCAGGCTGGACATGGGGTCATCAGTCCAGAAATCAATAAAATCAATTGTCCCAGAACAACACCAGGGTAAAGGAATCCCCTACCCTTCGTGGGACCTGCTGGAGAGAAATAAAAACACTTTGTCCTTCGGTATCACCTGCTAAGTCTGAGCCTTAGACCAGTCAAGTCTTCAGGTCCTAAGTTCACATCAGTTTTATTCTATAGGGTTGACTTAATAATCAAGGGGAGGGAAAGGAAAATGGGAGGGAGCAGGAGAGGGTCCATGTCTTTCCACCTGACTGGTTCTGATTCAGAAGAAGAGAAGACTTCATTGGGAAAGCCTTGGGAGACAAATGGTCTTGGTAGAGTGTCCTCAGGATTCATCCCAGCTTTGATCTGGTCCGTAATGGCCCTGACTATGGCCTCCATCTTTGGGCTTCCTGTTTGCTTGACATTCTTCAATCAAGCGGTTTTTGTTGGTTTGGTCTCCCTATCGGTGAATACTTCCCCCATACAGCAGGGATTCTTAGGTATTTGAACTCAAAGAAGAGGTGGCCAGGCTCAGAACCACCATCCAAGCCAGAGAAGATGGGATACTTTGACCAAGTTGAGTCAGACAGAGATGTACAGTTTTTTCAATTGTTCAAGCTGAAAACTATGACCAGTGGCTGCATAGGAAGAAATACATCATGCTGGGAGTGGAAAGAAATCAGAATAAATTGTTTATGATCAGGAAAACAGTGTTTGTGTCTTACTTCTATCCCCCACATTGAGTCATGTTATAGATTCTTTTGACTAGATCTGACTCCAAATATATTTCTTTTTCTTGGATTTGTACAACTTAAATAATATTCCTTTGTACTTCTGTATTGTATTATCTCAAGGCAGGATCATTCTCTCTACCCCCACTTAGCCTCTTAAAGAGCTAGAATATAGGTGGAAACCAAAATGGGAGGTAGTGTGGTCTAGTGATTTTGGAGTCTCTGAGGACCTGAGTTCAAATGTCACCTTTGATGTTTACTACCTGTTTGACTTTGGGAAAGTCATCTGGGTTTCAGTTTCTTCATCTACGAGAGGTTTCTTGTCATAAGGGTATTGGACTAGATGACCCCTTCTAGCTCTGTGTTCCTTTAAGATGAACTTCAACAGAGATAAATGGAATAGGAATTATTGAACTTGGTTTAAAAAAACAACCAATCAACCCAGTTATAGAAGCACAGAACTAGGAAGATGGGGCTTAAAGGCACAGCACATGAAAAAGACCTGAAGGTTTTAGATGATGAGGACCTCACTATGAGCCAACAACAGTGTGATGTGACTGCCGAAAAGGTTAATTTGATCTTAGGCTGGATTAAAAGAAATGTAGCTGCCATCCCACTGTCATCTGCTTCTGGTCAGTGAGGGCCTCATTTTACCAAGGGTGCCGGTTGGAGTATGAACAGAGGAATGTGACCAAGGTGAAGGGGCTAAAAGCTGCCATGACAGGAATGACTGAGGGAAGGGGGTGTGGACCTTAAAGGGAACTATACCAAGTAGGAGGGAGAACTGAGTTTTCCTCTCAGTCCTGCTACTACTAACTAGCTGTGAGACCTCGGGCATTGCTTCTTTCAGTCGATAAATACTTTTTAAGCGCCTACCTCCTCGTTCCAGGCACTATGCTAAGAGCTTGGGATGCAAATGCAAAAAGAGAAAGTCAGTCCCTGCCCTCAAGGGGCTCATAAGCTAATTGCAGAAGACAACACAAAAAGAAAGTGAAATGTGGTGGGGTATAGATTAGAGTGTAGAAGCCCCAATGCAAAACGATTGTGGCAATTAGAAAAACCACGTGGGGGAACGGGGGGGGGGGGCGGAGAGGAAAGGGGAGACTGGAGCTTCTTACTCTTGGGCAGAGGATGAAGATACTGTGGGAAAGTTAATCCATTCATAGCAGAGCCATAACTAGCTGAAACTTCCCTTTGGGCAAATCCAATTGATGGTTGGTGGTGGGAGTGGGGAAGGAGACAAAACTCAGTCCCAGAAAAAAAATAGGAGGGGGTGGGAGAGGGGGGTAAAAGAGGACAGTGAGGGTGGGTGGGAAAGAGCAACAGGTGCTGCCAAAATGGGCACAGTCTCTATCTCATGTGCAGTTGTACCAAAAGAGGGCACCCATCATCTTAGGGAGTCCTGAGGAGATAATGGCACCCCAGATAGGAATTGTGCCCCCACCCCCCAGTGCCCCGGGGCCAGCACCATTCACCCTATACTAGGTAAGGTCCTGGTGCACAGGGTCAGTTTATTGCATAGCTTCCCATTTAGTCTCTGGTTATAACACTAGAAATAATAGCAGAGTGGAAAGAGTGATGGCTGGAAAACCCCATTTCGAACCCTGACTCTAGGAGCTGCGTGGCCTTGGTCAAGTCTGAATTTTCTTTTGCTGGCTTTTGTATGTTTTAAATGTTTAATTGATGTCATTTCCTTTCTAAAATAAAGTTTATCGATATCTCTTGGTTTTTACATTACCAGCATGTCTCCCAGTTTTCTTCTACTTCTCCCACCAAAGAGTCATCCCATATAACAAATAATTTTTAAAGAAAAAAGAGACAAAAAATCTGTAAAACTAATCAATACATAAAAAAAAGTCTGAAAATGTATGACATGTACCACATCTGTGGTCCTGCAAAGAGATGGAGTGGTAGGTGTCTTCTTGGGAGCTTTGCTTGTTCTCTGTAATTTTGTAAAATTCCCTTTCGATTGTTCTTTCATTTACCTTGTGAACATTGTGTATATCATTCTTTTGGCTCTGTTTACTTTGCTCTGCATCAGTTCATGTAGATCTTTCCATGTTTCTCTATATTTATTCATTACATACGCCATTTCTTATGGCACAGTAATATTACATTCACGTACCACAATTTATTTAGTCAGTTCCCAACTGATCGGCATTTAATTTGTTTGCAATTCTTTGCTTCCACAAAAAGTGCTGCCATAAATATTTTGGTGTATGTAGAGACTTTCTTCTCATCAATGACTTCCTTGGGGTGTAAGCCTAGTACTGAAATCTCTAGGTCAAAGGGTATGAACATTTTAGTCAATTTATTTGCATAATTGCAAATTACTTCTCAAAATAGCTGTACTGATTCACAGCTCCACCTACAAAGCCCGGGTAGGTGTGTCTTCCCCCAACTCCTCTAAGGTAAGGGAAAATCTTTCTCCTTTTTTGTTCCACATGTTTAAAAAAATGGGATTTTTCAAAAGTGACTTGTACCAGTATACTAAGGGAAAAAAAACAAATTGATAATAAAGGTGTAATTTGTGAAATGTCTGTTTCTGCTTTTAAGTGCTCAGAACCTAGATGCCACAGTCTTGTGGGGTTCCATGGCCCCCAGTTTCTTTACCCTTGTTTAAATCCTGCTTGGAGAACCTTGTTCCCAAGACAATACCCTTCTTGGAACTTCAGAATCCTGCTTCTTTTTCCCCCCACTTGATAGTATTTTATTTTTTCCCAATTATATGTAAAGATAGTTTTCGACATTCACTTTTATAATATTTTGAGCTCCAAATTTTTTTCTCCTTTCCTCCCTCCCTTACCCCCTTCCCAAGACAGCGAGTAATCTGATACAGTTAAACATGTACAAATATATTAAACATATTTCCACACTAGTCGTGTTGTAAAGAAGAATCAGAACAAAAGCGGGAAACCGTGAGAAAGAAAAAAAAGTGAAAATAATCTGCTTTTATCTGCTTTCAGACTCCGTAGTCCTTTCTCTGGATGTGGATGTCATTTTCCATCATGAGTCCTTTGGAATTGTCTTAGATCACTGTATTTCTGAGAAAAGCTACATCTACCATAGCTGATCATCGCGCAATTTTGCTGTTACTTTGTACAATGCGTTCCTGGTTCTGCTCACTTCACTGGGCATCAGTTCATGTAAATCTTTCCAGGTTTTTCTGAAATCTGCCTGCTCATCTGGAAGAACAAAAGGTAGAGAATATCAAGGGAATTAATGAAGAGAAATGCAAGGAAAGGAAGCCCAGCTGTACCAGATCTAAAACTATAGTATAAAGTGGCAATCATCAAAACTATTTGGTACTGCTAAGAAAGAGAGTGGAATAGGTTAGGTACACAAGACACAGTAGTAAATGGCAACAGTTATCTACTGTTTGATAAACCCAAAGACTCCATCTTTTGGGATAAGAACGAATTATTTGATAAAAACTGCTGGGAAAACTGGAAAATAGTATGGCAGAAACTAGGCACAGAGTCTGCCTTTCATGGATGTGAGAGAAGAGAGCCAGAATGTGATCACAGTCCCTGAGGCAGGTGAGATAGACTGATTAATCAATGGGCCACTTTACTTAAATTGGGATGGATTTTTCTGCTCCTCTAGTGGCTGCTAGGTGGCCAAGTGGACAGAACACTGGGAGTGGAATCAGGAAGACTCATCTTTCTGAGTCAAATCTGACCTCAGACACTTACTGGCTGGCTGTGTGACCCTGGGCAAGTCACTTCAACTCTCTTTCCCTCAGTTCCTCATGTATAAAATGAGCTAGTGAAGGAAATGGCAAATCATTCCTATATTTCTGCCTAAAAAACCACAAATGGGGTCATGAAGAGTTGAACATGACTGAAAAGACTGAAGAAAAACAGTCATTCAGGTCTTGTGGGTCCTTGGGAACCACCGGGAGAGTTAATATCAAGCTGGAGCCTGAAACTTAGAAGATGCCTACTTTGGAGAGACAAGAAAAGCTCTTTTAATGAATTCCAAAACCAGCAACCAGAAGATGGCGGAAGGGATTGCAGGATCTCAGGAAGCAACTTCCAAAAACCGTGTCAACTGGGGAAGTCCCAGTTTTGATGACAGAAAAGAAAGGGCAGGGTAGGGTGGGAGGAGAGGGGAAGACAGGCTTTATTAGGATTTCATGGGTTTTTCTTTGAACATCTGGGCTTTTTCTTTGGATTACTTTTTCGAATGAATTCCTCTCAAATGCTCCCTTCACATTACAGTAGCAAGTTATAATAATAATTTACATTTTATGACATTTTCTAGGTGGCAGCATGATGCTTCATATCCAAGCTGTCCCTATGATCTTGGGCAAATTACTTGACTTCGCTAGGACTCAGTTTCCCCAACTATAAAATGAAGACAAGATGTTCTCGGAGGTCCCTTCCAGCTGGAGATCTACGATCCTATCCTTTTATGGTTCCTCAGGTCCTTTCCAGCACTATATCTACGGTACTTTATAGTTTGGAAAAATATGACCCAGAACCTCTTAATTGGAGATCATCAAGTTAAACTTGTACCTGCCAGGAGTCCTTCCCTACAGTAATGACAATAGCTGGTATGATGAGAGAAATAGCTCCGCTCTGAGTTTGTTGCTGACAAATAGATATTTACCACAGAAATCAGGGAGGTAAAAACCTAGGTTTTATTATTCTGCTCAGGCAGAGGTTTAGGCCTCAGAGAAAACCTGAACCATGACCAGGAGTCTTCACATGCCCTACTATAGGCAAAACTGCATCAGAAATAATTCATTTACACATTGCAATCTTATATGTTTTTCTTAGGCTTAAAAGCTAAAGAGAAGACAGATCCATAATCCCATGCTTTTTTCAAGGTCATAAAAGTTGAACAACTGTAGTTAAACAGAGTCATAATCTAATATATCCCTTAAAGAAATAAACTGCATTAAAAAAAATCTCTTAACTAAACTAAGTCAGGTTACAGATTAAACCACATTTAGAGGATTTAATTTATGAATCCTCTAAATGTAGTTTAATCTGTAACCTGACTTAGTTTACCTGTTTGAGGAGAAGGATTTACATGTTGCCAAGGAATCATGGACAGTTAAGGTTCTTCCTCTGGCTTCTTATCTAAGGAATACTTAAGGCTCTTAAATAAATTTTTACATACCATGAGACCATTTTTGTACAGGTGAGGTTAATATCAAAACAGACTTTCAGTTAATCAAAATTTGTAGGAGGAATTGGCCAGAGTTCCAAATAATAAAAAGAAATTTTAAAATTCCCATAATACAAACATTTATATGGTGGGTAAGGTTCACACAGGTTATCTCGTTTAATCCTCCTGACAACCCTGAGGAAGTAGGCACTACTGTTATTCCCATTCCAAGGTCCAACAGCTAGGTAAGTGAGTGAGGGGGGCTGTGAACTTCTAGCTTCTTGACTCTAATTTCCCAATAAATGCTGATGCAGCTTTAGCCTGAAGACTTCAAGGGGGGGGGTCCCCTGCTTCCTCAGGAAGATGGGCCCATTTTACAGATACTGGTAGGTATCTATAGGATGGTTTCCTTACTTGGAGCTGGTCTGTCTTTCAAACTCTTCCACAGGTTGTTCCTGGTTCTGCCTTCTGGAGCCAAGCTGAATTAGGCTGATTCCTCTTAATTCCATCTTCACAACAGGCCTATGAAACACATGGTATTATTATCCCCACTTTATAGATGAGAAAACTGAGACTCAGAATGGGTTAAGGAGCTAGCCTGTGAGGTCACATGGATGGTAAATTGGGCAGAACTGTTGACTCAGCACAGGTCTCCTGACTGCCAGCCAGGGCAGCGTTCATTCCACTAAACCATACCCATTTTCTGTGTCGCTGTAACTGCAGGTAGAGTCTACAGAACATTGTGTACAGTGAAGCGGATGCTGACCTTGGAGTCAGGGAGACTAAGGTTTAAATTCAGCCTCAGATCGAATTTTAATCCCTGCTCCAGAACTGCTTAGGTAATCTCAGACAAACCATTTAACCTTTCTCTCTGCCTCAGTTCCCTCATCTGTGAAATGAGAAAGTTAGGGACTAGATGAAGTCTATCTTCTTTTCCAACTCTAGATCTCCCATCCCAAGGTCCTGTGATCCCATTTACTAGCTGGGCAAGTGACTTAATTTATCTCAGCCTCAGTTCCCTCATCTGTAAAATGAGGTTAATAATACCTGTAAGCAATTATCCCCACAGGCTGGGAGGGTCTAATGAGGTAATGTACATAGTGTACTTTGTAAACCTTAAAAGCATCCCATAAAATGTCAGTCAGTGCTGTTATTAATACATTAGAACCAAACAGCCCCATAAAACTGTGAAGCTTCTCCTTAAACATCCTCATGTTCCTCTTGAGCTAACTGCCCCAGAACAGCATTTTGCTTACCTTGTACTTTTGCTAACCCAATTAAGGACATGAAGTGGGTATGTTTTGTTGAGCTATACTTTCTTACCAAGTAAAACTATTTATTATCTCATGTAAACTCCTTTGTGACTTGTCCAGGGGGGCACACAGGGTGAATAGCTTCCATTTACATTTAGGGATACCCTCCTTGGGAAGAAGAGAGTGGGAGCCTTTGAGTGACTTATCTATCCTATGCCTCCCTGATTCTGGATGGATGATCTTACCAGTGTGGGACTCCTGTTGATGTCTTTCCAGAAATCCTTCCTAGGGGGTCCACTTAATCTGCTAGAGGTCTTCCTTTTTTTTTTTTTTCTTAATATGTTTCAGTAGAAAGTGTGATGACCTCAGGATCAGAGGACCTGAGTTCAGCTTCATGACCTATCACGCTAGTGTCTTCCCTCTGATTATTATATTTCTTGTTTTTACCTAGTTGTTTGCATGTTATCTTCCCCATCAGACTAAGAACTCTTGTAGGGCAGGGACTGTCATTTACCTTTTCATTAAATCTCTAGCACTTAGCACAGTGCCTGGCACATAGTAGGTGCTTAAAAATGTCCATTGGTTGACTACCACTTACTATGTGTAGGACCTTGGGCAAGTAATCTCCCTAGATCTCAGCTTTCTCATGTGCAAAATGACGGTTTGACTATGATCTCCAAGGTCCCTGCCAGCTATAAATTTATCAACCAACCATTCAACAAATATTTATTAAATACTTGCTATGCACTAGGCATTTAAAAAAAAAACTGGACCTATAACTTCAGGTATAGGTGAGGAGTTCTATCTACCAATGTAGGCTAGCACTTCCTCTGTAATTCAGAGACCTAGGGAGCTTCCTAGGTCACAGAGACATTAAAGTGACTTGCCTGGGGCCACAGAGCCAGTATGTGTCAGAGTTGAGCCAGAGTTGAACCTAGGTCTTTGTAACCCCCTAACTCAGTGGGTGACCCTCTGTCACTGGACCATGCTGTTAGGGACAAAAAGACAAAAATTAAATAGCCCTTGCTTCCAAGGAGATTACTTTCTCTAGGGTAAGACTGCATGTATGCATGTAAGTATATGTAAGAGAAAAACACAAGATAGTTTTGGTAGGGTTGGCACTAGCATCTGGATGCAGCAGAAAGACTCTCAAGTAGGAGGTAGTTGAGTTTTGGGGGAAGAGAGGGATTGGATTCTCAGAGGTCGAGGGAGAAGGGAGTGCATTCCAAGCATAGGGGACAGCCTGCGCAAAGTTGTGGAGACTGGAGATCGCTGTGGTACAAGTAGGCAAGTTTGGCTGTCCTATACAGTGTGTGAAGGGAAGTAACAGGTAATGTCTGGAAAGGTCAAGGGGATCCAGACTGTGAAGACCTTTATTTATTTTTTAACTCCTCTCTTTTTTATCATTCATTTAACAAATAACACAAACAAGCATTTTACTATACAAAAAAAAAAACCAGAAAGATTGAACAATTTGGACTTCTTTTAGGTAATTTTGCTTTTAGTTCTACATTTAATTTAACACTGTAGTAACAAAGCTGTCCTGCTTGTCTGTCTCTGTCCAGACTTTTAAATGCTAGCTCTTTTGGTGGCAGCAAAGAATTGGAAACTGAGGAGATGCCTGTCAACTGGGGAATGACTGAACAAATTGTGATTGTGATGGAATATTATTGTGCTATAAGAAACAATGAGCAGAATGGTTTCAGAAAAACCTGGGAAAACTTATATGAACTGATGCAAAGTGAAATGAGCAGAACCAGGAGAACATTGTACACAGTAACAGCAATATTGTAACAATAATCAATTTCAAAAGACTTGGTAACTCTTATCAATGCAATGATCTGCCAGAACTCCAAAGGCTTAATGATAAAAAATGCTATCCACCTCCAGAGGGAGAACAGAGAGAATAATCGAATCATATGTTTTCACTTATTTTTCTTGCTTTTTTTTTGCAAGATGGTTAATATGGAAATGTATTTTGCATAATTTCACATATATAATTAATATCACATTGCATGCCTTCTCAATGGGTAAGGAGGATAGAATCTGAAACTCAACATTTTTCAAAATTGTTGAAAGTAAATAAATAATAAAGTTATTTAAAAGAAAAAGACTCCTAAATGCCAGAGATGAAATTGGATTAGATTCTAGAAGTAAGCAGCAATAGGGAGTCACTGTTATTGTTTGAACAGCCACTGACACAGTGAGACCTATGTTTTAGGAACATCACTTTGGCAGTCATGAGGATTTACAACCCGGTTTCATGGGTTTATTTATGAATATTTCATGGGCAACAGAACAACACACTGCTGTTTTCTCTTGTTACACCATCGACCCACCTCCTTTTCCAATAATAACATTTGCTACTTTGTGGCACTTACTATGTGACCCTGGGCATCTGTCTGCCTCAATTTCCCCAGCTGTAAAATGGAGGTAATAATCGCACCTACCTCACAGGATTGTTGTGATGTTCAAATGAGATAATATTTGTAAAACACTTTGCACGTGGTAGGAGCTTGAGAAATGCTTGTTACCTTTCTCCTTTTCCCCCATAAGTGGCCCCTTCATGTTTCTTTGCCTTGCCTTCCATGTCCTCTTGGAGATTTTGGTATTTCATGCTTTGCAGTCAAATGGTATTACTGGAAGATTACTGGTGATCAAAATTTGGTCTTCATATTGGGGAGCAGTTTGAGATCACGGAAAACAATGAACAATTTTGTAAATATATATTTCTAGACTAAGAGAAAGTAAAATTTAAGCATTTGTCTGCCATCTACTGTCTATAGGAAGCAACTGTCACTTTCCATTCTTCACATAAGATCATGAATTATAGCATTTCATAGCATATTAATCACAGTTGCAGGAGATCTTTGAGCCCATCTGATACAACACTATGATTTTGTAAATGAAGAAACACTCAAGGATTAACTTTCTCAAGTATAGGAAAATACTCTCTCAGTCTTCCCCTCATCCATTCTCTCCTCTTTGGCCCAAATAGTGTGTGAGATGGGGAGGGGAGACAGGTAGGGCCCTTTCAGGAAGACCTATGGAATTAAAATGATCTCTAGGCCATCCTCACCCACCCAGAGGATCATAGAGTTTAAAGCTGGGAGGGATCTTTGAGGTCACCTGGTCTGATTTCACAAACACAAAGGTTATGTAACTTGCCTACGGTCTCATAGGTAGAAAATCTGGGATTGGAACTCTGGCCCCAATCTTTTGATTTAAAAAAAAAATTGTCTTCTGCCCCATACTATACGACCTTCTGCTTGCCCAAAACCCTCCAGAAATCTCAAAAATAATATCATGATTTGGACAGAGCCATTGGACATTCCAAAACCAGGTACCTGGAGGGGGAGTCAGAAGCTTGAGAAAATTAAGCATGGAGATGATTAAAAACTGGAACCCAGGAGACATACTCATCTCATAGAAATCTTAGGATTTAGAGCTGGGAGGGCCTTAGAGCATAGAATATCAGGGCTGGGAGGGCCTTAGAGCACAGAATGTCAGAGCTGGGAAGGCTTTAGAACACAGAAGCTTAGGGCTCCAGATTTGAACAGAAGAAGAAACCGAGACCTAGAGAAGAGAAATTACCCAGGGCATCTGTAGCAGAGCTAGGATTTTGAATCCAGCTCCTTGGATCCCAAATCCAGGTTTCTCTCCCTCCAACCACTAGCCTCTTCTCATCATTCATTCTACTTTGCTATGAAAGCTCTGATTCTCCATGCTAGTGAATACCGAATGGGTCGGGCTACTGAAGTGTGTTAGCCTGCTCCGTGATAGCCCAGCTTTTGGACTGGTGTTCACAGAAGGCATCCATTCCACACAGACTACCCATCCCCCCCCTCCCCCACCAGGACCTCCCCTCTCCCTGTCCCCAGGTCCCGTAGTGAGTGAACTCAAGCCTCCTGCCTTCCAGGCTGGTGCTGTTTCCTCTCCACCAGGCCACCTCTGCCTCTGGACACAGGTGGGGCCAACAAAGGGTAGCCCAACGACATGCCAAACTTGAGTCACTGGGCCTCGGTCCAGGACTGGATAAATCACCTAGGCTGGGGTGGCTCAGCTTGTTTTCCTGCATGATCAGGAGGCGGATCCTGGCTTCGGTAAGAGACAAAGGCGCCGCAATTGCCGAGACTGCTGCAGAGGTCCCCTAACTGACCTCCCTAGGTCAGCCTCCTCTCCTCTACACAGCTGCCACATTAGTATTCTTAAAGCGAAGGCTCTACCATGGAGCCGAAGCTTCACTGGCTGCTCATTGCCTGTGGGGTAAAACCCAAACTCACCTGTC
The DNA here is from genome assembly GCF_011100635.1 of Trichosurus vulpecula. Lineage (NCBI taxonomy): Eukaryota > Metazoa > Chordata > Mammalia > Diprotodontia > Phalangeridae > Trichosurus > Trichosurus vulpecula. The sequence continues at coordinate 150,776,965 of NC_050581.1, forward strand.
TAGTACTGCAAACCCTTCACAGTCTGACTCTGACCTACATCTCCAGCCTGATCGCACACTTCCCCATACACAACATTCCATCTCTTGCCTGAAACATTCTCTCTCTTCCCCTCCGCCTCTGGGAATCCACGGCCCCCTTCAAGGATCAGCCCAAGTGCCATATCCTCAAAGAGGTTTTTCTCGACTCCTCTGGTTGTTACCAAATTCCTCCTGCTACCCCCACTTCCCCTAAAACGATCACTTCGTATTTATTTTGAATCTCTCCTGTATGGACTTGTCTGTGAATGGGTTGTATCCTTGCCTGGTTCATGCTCCAGACTCCACACCTTTGCCCAGGAAGATTCCTGTGTCTGAAATGCATTCTCTCCCCATCTCTGCCTTTTCAAACACCCGGCTAATTAAAGCACAGCTTTAAAAGGAGGGCTTTTTTGTACCCTCCCCCCCATTAAGAATAACAGCTAACAGCCTGTGCTAAGCACTTTATAATCATTATTTCACTTGATCTTCACAACAACCCTGAAAAGTAGGTGCTTTTTAAAAAAATCCACATGCTACAGGTGAGGAAACTGAGGCAAACAAATTCACAGTGTTCTCTCCCTCTTGAAATTACTTTGCATAAATCTGGATCTAGAGAGGCAGAATGGTGAGTTGGCCTCAGAGTGAGGAAAGCCTGAGTTCAAATCCCAGCCCTGAAATATTTAGGCTGTGTGACCTTGGGCAAATTACTTAACTGCTAAGTGCCCTAGGCTAGTGGTGTCAAACTCAAATAGAAGTGGGAGCCACTAAGCCCTACATAAGGATTCCTGCTACATATTGACTCAAAAACCACATATTAACATCATCTGTGGCCAATTGTATTTGTTAAAAAAACACTAACTTGTTAAATATTTCACAATTACATTTTAACCTGGTTGGTGCTAGGCTTGGCTATGTTTGACACCTCCATCAGCTACTCTCTTCAGAATAGATAGACAGACAGATAGATAGATAGATAGATAGATAGATAGACAGATAGATACAGATACATACGTGTATGTATATGTATATGTATATATATATATATATATATATATATATATATATATATATATATACACTGACAACCATTTAATATCAATTAAGTAACTTCAATAGGCACCACAGCCTGAACTAATCAACCAGAAGAAGAACCTGGACCTAACAGCCTCTTCATTCTCTGAGTTCACTCAGAGAATACCTCTTCCTATGTCAACAAGGCCAGATGAGGCTGACTTAAGAGCATTCTTTCCTCTGTCTATGGTCGCTAAGGATGAGACTCTTAACCCAAGACATTATCTTGAATAAGGTGACTTTTTCTTATCTTAATATTTTATGGGCATATACTATATTATGGCATGTTGATGGTAAATAAAACACAGAGATCCTGGGTTGTAATTTTAATTGACACTTTGTCAAATCTCTTATCTTATTGTATTTACAACGTATTTAATTTTGAAAAGTCCTTTTCTGGTATCATGGTTAAACATACATGGAGATCATAAATCTGAGTAACACAGACATGCTGAGTTGGGACTGTTCTAAAATATATTTAAACCTTCTCATTCTTTTGTTCAGACAGTCATATTTCATCTGGCTCCATACGTGTATGTATGCTGCTAGCTTTAAGGGAATAAACAATATGAATTTACATATAATCTAGCCTGTTTGCCTCCTTTAACCCAACTTTCAGGTAGACAATACATATATCTGTGTGTATGTGTGTGTGTGTGTGTGTGTGTGTGTGTGTATGTATGTATGTATATGGAGAGAGAGAGAGAGAGTATTGCAGCGCAAAAACCAATTTACCTTGTTAGATGGAGTTTCCTCCCCTGGAACTTCTCATACTAATACATCTCTATTTTGTATTCCTACAGTAGAATAATCTCCTTGAGAGCAAAGACTATTTGCTTTTTGTCTTTATAATTGTAGTACGTATCACAGCACCTTACAGTTAGGTAATTAATATATTTGTTACTGAATCGAATTGAATTGTGCTCAGGAAAATTTTAAGGTCAGTGAAAGTGTTGGTGCTTCCACCTTGCTCTCCTCAGGCTGTTGTTACTGAGGTATCTGTCTTATCAATCAATTAACATTTATTAAGTACCCACTATCACCCTGCTATGAAGCATTGTGCTAAACTCTGGCTATAAAAAGAGGCGAAAGTCATTCCCTGACCTCTGGGAATTTACAATCAAATGCCCCTAGGGCAATTTAACCTTAACCCTTTTGTGTCCTGGCCCCATTTGACAGTCTTGTGAAGACTATTTTTAAATGCACAAGACAAAGTGCTTGGGATTACAAAGGAGGCCAATTGTATTGATATACATTTATCGATTTTTTTTAAATGAGTTCACAGACCCTAGGATAAGAACCCTAGCCTTAGGGGCTTCCATGGCTCCATGGTGTTGTAATAATAATAATTGCAGGGCACAATAATGGCAGTTATCATTTTATCTTTCAATTGTATAGCGCTTTTAGCTCTTCCAAGGCACGTCGGTATCTATTATTTCATCTCGTCATCCCTCACAAACAACCCTATATGGTAGACAGGGCAAGGGTTCTTAGCTCCATTTTTACAGATGAGAAAATTGAGTTTGAGGGACATGAAATGAGATTTGCCCAAGGTCACACAGCTAGGTAGGGACAGAGCTGGGACTGGAACTGAGATCTCCTCCTTCTCAGCTCATGCTGCCCTCGGGGATTAGGGCACCATTCACATTGTCTTCCATCTAGGTCAAAGCCTTTCCTTCCCAGACTTCAGCACATCTGGGTGTACTCAGCCTTTGTCTTAATTACAAAGGTGCTCTAATTAAAGTATTTTCTTTAATTACAGAGGAGACTATTTGCTGCCAAGATGACTTGCCAAAGTGTGTTTACTCTGGAAAACAGATCTTAGCTGTACTCCCATGATCCCAATAGAATATGTCCAAAACTCATCATCTTTCCTCCCAGGCCAATCTCTTTTTATTTTACTCATTTTTGTCAACAGCACCCCCATTTTCTCAGTCACTCAAAGCTTGAAAAATTTGTATCACCCTGGACCCCTCCCTATCCTTCATCAATCAACCAGCCATCAAGACCTATGGGTCCTTCCTCTTCAGTGTTTCTGGCATCCATCCCTTCTTCTCAATCTCAATGCAGGCATCTCAATGACTCCATCCTAGCCCAAACTGTCATCACCTCACACCTGTACGTCTGCAATAGTCTTCTAACTGGTCTCCCTGACTCCTATCTTATCTTCCTGAAACCCTGCTCACCCTCCATCACCTCTTGGATCAAGTCCAACCTCTTAAGCCTAACATTCAAGGCTCCCTACAGCCTAAGCCTTGACCACTACTCCACCCTTATCATCTACCAGAATTCTCTGTATGAGACATTCCTGTCTCTTTTCCTCATTTCCCCCTTTTCCCTACAAATACATGCCATGATTACTTCTGCTTCTAGGTCTCTGTTCCTTCACTCTTCTGCTAAATGTCCTCCCCTGCTCTCTGCCCACCCCTACCCTCCCTATCCATCAGTATTTACCCCCAGTTCCTCTTCCTCTATGAAGTGTTTTAAAGCCAACTAACACTGATAGTTTTAATTGGAATCCCCTGCACGCTGTAGTGGGAAAATGATGGATTTGGAGCCAGAAGCAAAACTGTGCTCTGTCTCACTCTGCCCATGTGACCTTGGGCAAGTCATTCTTCCTGTATTGGCCTCAATTTTGTTCTCTGTAAAAGGAGGGGATTTGACTAGATGATCAATCTCTAAGGTTTCTTTCAGCTCTAAATCCTATGACTGCTCCTCCTGACAACTCAGAGCACTTGTGGTGTTGATCATATATTTTGTCACCCCAAATCTTCAATTTAGCCCATGATTATAGTTAGTCACCCTTGCATTATCTTACAATTTTTTCAGGTGCCGTAGTCTGATCTACCCAATAAGACTGTGATATAGCTCAGTTCAATTCAAGTCAGTCAAGTCTATATGCTCAGAAAAGCATGCAACATGGCTCTTGTCCTCAAAGAGCTTATATAATTTCCTGTCTTTTCCAGCAGATTGTCCTAATATCGTCCTTCCCTCCCCTCTCTCTCCCTCATTCTTGCTCTCTGTCCCTCCCTGCCCCCTCACTCTCTCTGCCTCCCTCTCTCTCTCCTTCCTTCTCTCTCTCTCTCTCTCTCTCTCTGTCTCTGTCTCTGTCTCTCTCTCTCTCTCAACTTAGATCTTTTTTTTAACTGAAAACAGCTAAGTCATTCACACTTGATCATCATGCAATATTGCTATTACTGTGTGCAATGTTCTCCTGGTTCTGCTCATTTCATTTTGCATCAGTTCACGTGAGTCTTCCCAGGTTTTTCAAAGAGCATCCTGCTCATTATTTCTTATAACACAACAGTGTTCCATCATAATCACATACCACAATTTGTCTAGCCATTTCCCAATTGATGGGTACCCCTTCAATTTCTAATTCTTTGACACCACTAAAAGAGTTGCTGTTAATATTTTTGTGCATAAAGATCCTTTTCCTTTTTCTTTGATCTCTTTGGGGTTTAGGCCTAGTAGTAATATCACTGGATCAAAGAGTATGCACAATTTTATAGCCCTTTGGGTATAGTGCCAAATTGCTCTCCAGAATGGCTGGATCAGTTCACAACTCCACAAACAGTGCATTAGTGTCCCAATTTCCCCCCTCTAACATTTGTCATTTTCCTTTTCTGTCATAATGACAGATAGGTGTGAGGTGTTACCTCAGAGGTTTTTTTATTTTTTTAATTGCATTTCTCTATAAGACATTTTATGTGACTATACATAGCTTTGAGTTCTTTGTCTGAAAACTGCCTGTTCATATCCTTTAACCATTTATCAATTGGGGAATGACTCATTCTCATAAGTTTGACTCAATTCTCTATATGCTTGAGAAATGAGGCCTTGATCAGAGAAACTTGATATAAAATTTTCCCCAGTTCCCTGTTTCCCTTCTACCCTTGACTGCATTGGTTTTGTTTGTGCAAAAACTTTTAATTTGATGTAATCAAAATTATCCATTTTACATCCCGTAATGCGCGCACTCTCTCTCTCTCATTTGGTCATAAATTCTTTTCTTATCCATAAATCTGATAGGTAAAATGTTCCATGAGCTCTAATTTGCTTGTGATACTACCCTTTTGACCTTACTCAGTATATAGTATGAGATGTTGGTCTATAACTAGTTTCTGCCAAACTGCTTTCCAGTTTTCTCAGAAATTTTGGTCAAATAATGATTTCTTGTCCCCAAATCTTGTATATCTGGGTTTGTCAAACATTAGATTACTATGGTCATTTACTATGTGTGGTGTACCTAATCTATTGCAGGCCTGTACTCTATCCATAACTGCTGCCCCCAGGCTACTGCCTGAAACCCTTTCTCCCAGAAGCCCTGGCCTCAGGACCTAAAGGTAACAATCTATGGACATTCTGCTGGTTCTGAATCTGAGCAGACTTCTTGTCCTTCCTTGCCCCTACCCACACCCTCCACTTCCTACAACAGAAGCTTCAGTAGGAATTCTTGGGTCTTGGCAAGGCCCCAAGTGTAGCCCTACATCATGCTGTGTGTGGCCACCGTGCCCCCATGCCAGCAGAGGCTGGGGGATCTGGTTACATTCCTGGGCAGGCCTCAGCCAGGCTCCCCTTCTCTGCTGACAAACCTAGAGCCTAAAAATAAAAGCCTGGCATCAGGGTCAAGATGGTGCTCACTGCAAAAATGGAAGGGATGAAGATGAGACCTGCTGGGTGCAGGATGGAGGAAGGGCTGAGGCTGCTCCCACTGGCTGGACATATCACAGTGCAGGGCTTTCATCCACAGCCATTCCTCCTACAAGCTTTTACTGAGTGGGTGAGGCAGTGAGCAGGCAGGCAGGGGAGTCATGACCATTTATTATGCTCCTACTGTGTGACTAGCCCTGTTCTATGGATGGTGGAGGAGGTACAGAGGGAAATGAGAGAGGGTGAAGGAGAGAGTGAATGAGAGACACAGAAGGAAGGGAGGGACTTCTCTTCAAAGGTGGAGAACTATGGGTGTGGCATGTTCCATATACTGTCAGACTCAGATGATGTGTTCTATAGCTTGGTTGAGTTACTTTCATCTCTCTTTCTTTTTTTTTTTTTTGTTAAAAGGAACTCTGGGGAAGGGAGCAAGTGATGTGTTTGGAAATGACGGTGATTTTTTAAAAAAATATATTAAATATTAAATTATTAAAAATATTAAATATTAAAAATAGAAGAGGTAGGAGAAAGGGAGAGGGAAGAGGAAGAAAAGGAGGAAAGAAAGAAGAGAGAAATGTAGGGAAGAAGAGAAGGAGAAAAGAGTGTAGGAGAGAAGAAAGGAGAAAAGAAGGCAAGGAGGAAGAGACACAAGAAAGATGAGCTGAGGAAGAGAGTAATGGAGAGGTGTAGAGAGGAGGAAAAGAGGGGATGGAAGAAGAGAAGAAAGGAGTGATGGATGCAGGGCAACAAGGGAGGGAGAGGGATACAAGGAAGAAGAGGAAGAGATAGGGAAGAAAGAGGGGAAGATGAGAGAGATTTGGGGAGGAGGGAGAGGATGGGAGAGAAGAATTCAAGGAAGAAAAGAAGAGAGTGAAAGAAAGAGAGAGAATAGAGATGCCAACTGGCTGGTAGTTGACCAGCCAGGCCAGTACTCCATCCCAAGAGTCCAGTCTGTGCTCACATCAATTGTGCTATCCTCAGTTATAAGAGGACCTGTGATTTTACTGGTATAGGGAACTCCCGAGTGAGTAAACTCCTTCTGCCAATGCAGGGTAGCACCTTCTCATCTTCAAGAATCACCTAGAGTATTGAGGTGTTAAGTGATTTGCCCAGGGTCAGAGAAGGGACTGGAACCCAGGCTTTCCTTGCTTTTAGTTCAGTGTTTTCTCTACTATACCACATTGTTCCTCATTCTCAGTCACATATAATATTTTAGCTTTTAAAAAAACACTAAAGTTTAAATTTTGGTAGTCCTAACCCACATGGTAGCCCATGTGGGTATATCAAAGGAATATGGAGCCTTCAGCTCTTTTGTCTTGCATCTTCCTCCAACTCATCTGTGGTCCAGTCTCCAGCTCCAGAGAATGGATATATTATCAATAGCTTTCACTTAAAAAAAATTCCTCGTAAGGACCTTGTGAAGCAGGTCATGCAAGAATCGTAACCTAATTTGAGTGCCTACTGTGTGCTAGACCCTATGGGGGACACAGAGATGAAACAAGGTATGATCTCTGCTTGCTGACTAATAAAGGAGAATCAATTAATCAACAAGCATTTATTAAGTACCTACTATGTGCCAGGCACTCTGCTGAGCACTGGTAATACAAAGATAAAAAAGAAATATCCCCTGCCCTCAAGGAGTTCACATTCTAACTGAGTAGGACATGGACACAAATCCCTAACATATAAAGCAGCACCATGTGGATCAAAAGAGAAAATGAATGGAAAGCACTGTGTAAAATTTAAAATGATATATAAATGTGAGCTATTATTATTGTTGTTTATGCTGAGGATGACTATGGAAGATTTTGTGAAGGGAGAAAGTGGCATATGAACTTTGAACTCATCAAGGATGAGTAGGATTCAAAAGCTGCACATAGAAAGAAAGGTGTTCCACAATAAGGCATGGCATGGATAAAGAACAGGAGGTGGGAAATGTAGAACTGTTCTGAGTTTTCCAGGGGCAGAATATGTGAATGGCACCACATAAAGCAGGAAGGGTTGTTTGAAGTAGTTTGTAATGGACATTGAATGACAGACTAAGAAGTATTTTTATTGCCAATTAGCTGTGTGATCTTGGACAAGATCCTTAATTCCCAGAAGTTGGAAGTCATCAGTTGATACCTAGCTAAAGCTAGCCACCACAGCCCAAAACTCTGAAATTACTCATTTGATCACAATCCTCTTATCCTTCTATCTTTCTCCATATTTCACTCTTCTTATAACAGAAGTTCTTAACCTTTTTTGCATTATGGACCTCTTTGACACTCTGGTGAAGCCTATGGGAGGCAGCTATGTAGCTCAGTGGTCCTGGAATAGGGAAGACCTAAGTTCAAATCTTGCCTCAAACACTTACTAGCTATGTGACTCTGGGTAAGTCATAAAAAAAAAAAACTCTGTCTGCCTCAGTTTTCTCATCTGTAAAATGGGGACAATGATAACACCTACCTCCCAGGATTGATATGAGGATCACATGAGATATTTGCAAAGTGCTTTATACTTTGCACATTAAAGTGGTATGTGTGTATATGTATACATATATATATCACTTTGTTATATTATGTAATTATATAATATATAATGATATATGTGCACATATATAAATGCTAGTTATTATTATAGATTTCTCAGAATAATGTTTGTTGCCTACAATCATAATCGAAAGAAATACTAAATTTCGAATAGAAGTTAGTCAAAATAGACATGTAATTTTTTTTCCTATTCATATTCATGGACTCCTGAAATCTATCTACTAATCTTGGCAGTCTGTGGACCCCAGGTTAAGAGCCTCATTCTCTGTTGGTACCTCAGCCTCTCCATCCCAAGACATCTTCCCCTCCTGTGATAGCAATTTAGATTTGAAGATCTTTCTCACCCATTAACAGGCCACGTAACCTGCTTACATCACAGGAAGCCTAAATCACATGTGGGGAGAGGTGCTTCCTGACAGGAAAAGGAAGTTACATCATAGGAAATACTGAGAGAGAGACAGAGAGAGAGGAGAGAGAGAACAGTTATGGCTGCTTATGGCTGCTAATGGCCACCTCTGTGATTGTTAGAACTGAACAGGCTGACTTAGCTGTACTGTGAGTTTGTTTTGGGGAAGACCCCAGCAAGGGGTCAGAGAGGTTTTGGGATGGCAAGGCTCCAGGTTGTGATATAGTGTTTTAAGTTCCTTGCTATTATGATAAAGTGGACTAACTGGCTGTGGGAGCTGAACATTTGGTCATGGGATATGATTCTTTGGTTTCTGAATAAATGTTATACTTCTTTTACCTTCTATATGAAGAGTCTATCATACTTTGCAATACAGAACTACATAGGCATATTCACGATTATTGTTGATGTTGTGTTTATTGCCTTACTGATACACCTCCTCTGCTGGTCTCCCATACTCTGGCTTCCCTTTTCTCTCTTCTCAATCTTGATCCTATAGTTAACCACTTCAACTCTACTCTGCTCCTTACTCCGGAGTCCTTTTGTGCCTTTGTCCTATAGAGGTTTGCCATCCACCAGCCACCATTTTGGTCCTAGATGTCTGCTCTTGAGTGTCACTGATTGAAGTCAAACAAGTGTGCCTATTAGACCCACTACAAGATGATGTTATCTCATTTCACCTGGGCTCTCAACGCTGCACAGCAATCCTTTTATTCTTCACTAGCTGATTCATTATTATGGTCCCCACAATGTCTGCACCAAGGCTTTTCTGTCCTCAAATTATCTATATGACCCTTCTCCCCTTTTCAGCAGAAGACCTCAATCCCTACTTTACTGAGGAAACAACATTCAGACATTAGTTAGAATGTAAGGTCCTTGAGAGTGAAGACGGATTGTTTCACTCTTTGTATTTGTGACTGCAGAATTCAGACCAATGATTGGCACGTAGCAGGAATTTAATAAATGCTTTGTTCATCCATTAAAAATAGAGGTCATCTTTTCCAAACAACAACAACAACAACAAATTCATAGGAAGTGCTCTCTTTCTCTCTCATTCTATACTTCAAAAGACCTTAACACCATTCTCCATTCTCCCTGCATTTACTTCAGCTCTGACAAAGATGAGGCCCCTCTCTTTGCTGAGGTCAAGCCCATGACTTCTGCTCCTGATTCTCACTCCTCCTCGTCCCTTCACCAGCTTGGTCTCTTAAACACCCCCCCTCCCTCTGTTCTTCAATTTCTCCATGTCTACTCGCTCATTCCCTACTACCTACAAACAAATACGCCCAGGATTCCACAAACAAAAAGAACTCATCGCTTGGTCCTATCATTCCCTAAAACTTTCATTCTGTGTCTTTCTTCCCTTTCACAACCAACTCCTAGAAAAAGCCACAGCCACTCATTACTTCCACTTCCTTTTCTCCCACTCACTTCTCATCTCTTTGCAATCCGGTTCCCAATGTCATCATTCAATTGAAACTATTCTCTTTAACAACCTCTTAATTGCTAAATCCAATAGCTTCTTCTTTTTTTTCAGATTTAATTTTTTCAATTGACAAAAATATATTTTTCTTCCATCTCTATATCCCATCATAAAAAAAGAATGAAAGAGAAAACAAAATCCTTGTAACAAATATGCATCAAACAAATTCTCCCATTGGCCATATAAAAAATATATGTCTCATTTTGTACCCTGAATCCATCACCTCTCTGTCAAGAGATGGGGATCATGTCTGGTCATTAGTCTTCTGGGGTCATGGGTGCTCACTGCTTGACCAAAGTTCTGAAGTCTTTCAAAGTTGGTCAGCTTTAGAATGTTGTTGTTATTGTATGAATTATTCTCCCGAGTCTGCTCACTTTACTCTGAATCAGTTCATGTAAGTCTTCTTAGGTTTCTATGTCTACATCCTCCTCAAAGTTTTAAACTCTCTGCTTACCTGACACTTGACCACCCTCTCCTTCTGGTGATTCTCTTCACTGTTTGCGTGTCATTGCTCACTCCTGTTTCTCCCTTTGCCTGTCTAATTGTTCTTTCTCATATGGTTCAACCTATGACTGGACATTCCCCAAGACTCTGCCTTGGACCCCCTTCTCTTCTCTGTCTACATCCTCTATCAGAATTATCTTCTATGAAGATGACTCCTAGATCCATAAAGGCAGCTCTCATATCTTTCCCAAGTTCCAATCTATCCAGTTATCTCAAACTCAGGCATGTCAGGAACAGAATGCATGATCTCTGCCTCCTACCCCAGCCATGTGCCCTTCTTCTAAATTTTCCCATTTCTATCATCTCTCTGGTCTCCCAGGTTCACAACCTTGGATTTCCCATTAACTCTTCCTTCTCCTTCACTCCCCATATCCAACTAGTTTCTTCACCTTGTCAATTTGACCTTTACGTCATTTCTTGCATCCACCCCCCTATTACAATTCCCATAGCTAATTCAGGTTCTCATCACTTCTACCTGAATCATTGCAACAGCCTTCTAATTGAATTCTTGGTTTCCAATCCCCTCCCCCTTCCCATGCCAATCAATTCTCCACACCATTACTGAAGTGATCTTCTCAAAGCAAAAGTCTGACTGTGCCTCTTGTTCAAGAATCTTCACTGGCCCCTGATTGACTCTGAGATGAAATGCATATATCTCAGCTTGGGATTTGAAGCCTTTCACAAGCTTCTTTCACATATTAGGTATTCCAGCCACTTCCTATTCCCTGAACTCAGCATTCCCTCTCCTAGCACCTTGAGCACAATCTGCTCCCAGCGACTGGAGGGCACTCTGTGTAACCTCATTGTCTACTTTTTAGAATCCCAACCTTTCCTCCATGGCTCAACTCAAGAGCCTCCTCCTACAGGAAGATCCTTCTGCTTTACCTAGTTGTCAGTGCTCCCTCCCTCCTTAAATTGTCATTGGCATGTTATATGTGCTCAGTAGAATGTAAGCTCATTGAAGGCAGGGCCTGATTTATTGGGTTTTTTTTCCTCTGTCTCTAATACTTAGCACAATGTCTCACTCATGCAGTAGGTGTATAATAAATGCTTGTTAGATTGGATTGCATTGTATTCATATCCTCTATAGCAGGAGTTCTTAACCTAGGTTCAAGGATAGATTTCTGAGGGGATTCCATGAACTTAGATGGGAAAAACATTTATCTTTTTTTTTCATCAACTTTGGTTTTCTTTGTAATTCTATGTATTTTATTTCATTCCTTTAAAAACATTCTGTGAAGGATTCATAGGCTTCAACAGATTGCCAAAAGGGTTAAGAACCCCATCCTCTATGACACCCCAAACTTATTCCTTTTGGTCCTCAGTTTCCTACCTTGTAAAAGATGAGATCTATCAAGAGCCTTTCTTGTACCAATATTATATAGTTCTATGACCATTCAGTAGACAATGTAATGTCATTAAAAGCTTTGGGGGGGCATATAATTCTATGGAGAATTTTTTGAGTGTGTGGTTTTTTCCTCTCTCTTTGTCTCTTACTTTCTTTTCCTCCATTTTTCTTTAAAAACAACTTGAGACTAATCCACAGAGACCCAGGGGCCTAGAGGCACCACAGTTACACAGTGGATAGCTCACTGGGCCTGGAGTTAGGAAGATGGGAGTTCAAATTGGGCTTCAGACAATTACTAGCTGTGGGACCTTGGGCAACTCACTTAACCTCTATTTGCCTCAGTTTCCTCAACTAGAAATGGGAATAATAATAATATCACCTACCTCCCGTGAAGATAAAATGAAATAATATTTGTAAAAGTGTTTAGCACAATGTAGGTGATTAATAAATGCTTATTTCCTTCCAGTGACTTCTTCCTCTGGACAGGGCTTGGTACTAGAGCAGACCATATGCCAACCCTGGTATCTGAAAAGTTCCTGCCTCAGACTCCCAGGGAAGCTAATAGTTGATAGTCGAGACCAAACCAAATCTCCTTCAGTATAGTGCAACATCCTAGGCAGACTTTCAGTGATGTCCTCTCCTGTCCCATCCTGTCCGGTCTTGGCCTCCTCTCCCCTCTGTTCCCTTCTCCTCTCCTTCCCCTCCCCTCCCCTCCTCTCCTCTCCTCTCCCCTCCCCTTCCCTCCCCTTCTCTCCCCTCCCCTTCCCTCCTCTCTTCTCTCCTCTCCTTCTCTCCCCTCTTCCAGTTGAAGCCACTGGCAAGGTTAATCCCTGAGAAGACAATCCTGAAGGGACCACAATAACTGTCTCCAGATATTTAAAGAACTGCTATGTGAACGAGGGAGTCACTTTAAAGTATGTGACACCAGAGAGCAGCACTAGAGGTTCCAGCTAGAAGTCACAGGACAGATTTTGGCTCAGTTTATGGAAGAATGTCCTAATAGGATAGCCAAGTGATGGAATGCGCTGCTTCCTGGGAGTGAGGTTCCCTGCTTCTGTGAGAATTCAAGCAGAAGGTGTACAACTACTTTTTAGGAACATTATGGATGGGACATGGTCAGATTAAATCATCCCAGAAGTCCCTGGGATGCTGGGATTCTTTTGTTTGCTCTCCTGGGATCCAAACCCTCCCCATCCTCTGTGAGGTATCCTATGCCCATTGAGAAGTGGAGAGTTAATTTTTTTTCTTTTCCTGAAGTCTCTGGGTACCATAAATAATAAACCCATGGATGACCCAAACAGAGTTAAGGTTGCCAGAATAGTCATCTAAAGCACTAAAAATCCTGCCCTGGTTTGCAGAGTTATCCCAGGCCAACTATGATACTTCTACATATCCTGGCAGTGTGCACTGTCAGGGGGCCTGGTGGCCCCATTCCAGGGTGGAGCCAGCAGAAAGAAGGCTGGAGACCAACCAGGGGATAATACTCCAGGGCCTCCTCTCTCCACAACTGAATTTCTCAGTGTTTCCAAATGGGCTGTTTAGGGTTATGTCAGTGAATTTGCCTTTATGAGAGGCACGTTGCCCTGGCCCAGAGAGTAAGAGAGACCAGGCCCTGTGGTTCTCCCTTGGGGAGAGACCTCTCAAGTTACAGGCCTATTCCTGAAGCCAGAGTCTTGGCATCCAGACCTCTGCCAAGGGATACAGCTGCCCCAGGGTGCAGCTGGTGGACGGACGTGGGCAGACACAGAGAGTCCTAACTGTTCCCAAATTCCCTCAACCCCCAAGAAACTTCAGCCTTGCTGCAGAGTCAAGACTTGAGATGGAAAGGACAGAGAATGCCAAAAGGGTCTCTCTATCGCCTGCCCATAAGGTTTGAAGTTGGAAGGTAACTTTGAGGCCGTGAAGTCTAATCCCTTTATTTTATCGATGAGGAAATAGCCTCCAAGAGAGGTGAGATGATTTAACCAAGGTTACACAGGATTTGAACCAGGGTGTTTTGACTCCCAAGGGAGTGCTCTGGTCCCTATACCATCCTGCCGAGGGCTCTTAGGGGGTCTTGGTCTCAGGTGGCCCTGAAGCCTGCTGATACTGGTGATGGTGGCCCTGAGAACTTTGGCACCAGAGGTTCCCTAGCTCACTTACTAGTCCCAGAGCAGGCTCTCCCAGAGGCCCAAACCAGGCAGGCCCAGAGGCCAGTAATCAAAGCTTGCTCCAAAAGCTATTGTGAAACAGGAAAAGCTTATTTTGGTGAACTTCCTTGCTTTTTCACGCTCTGGTTGGCACTCTCCCACCCAGTACCCATTTTACCCCTTCTCCTTTATCAAAACCTCTCTAGAAAGGATCCGAAAAACTCATTCTCACTGAGTAAAGTGGTTGTGATTCATAAGGCTTAATGTGCTGCCCTTCCTAGAGGTATGTGCATTTTAATAGTACACAAATAAATTAATCTCTAATAAGAGAATTGAAGTTTTGAGGAGGAGCTTGGGGAGGAGAGCAGGAGAGCCTTCTCAGATCTCTGTGATCATGTTGTGAAGGCAGCCACCTACTCTGTCTATGCATAAAGTCAGGCCTGATGGCAGGTGGGGTTGATAAGTCCATGATCTGGGTAGGAGTTTCCTGCTGTAAGTGAAAGCAGTCTCCTAGGGTGATAGGGAAACATTTGCTTGTTGACAGGGGCCTCCCCTCCAGGGGCCTGATGATCAATGGGTCATCCAGGGGTCAAATGATCAATCTCTCAGCTTGCCCAAAGGCTTGAGTCACAGATGGGTAATCCAGAAGTCTCAAGAATCCCACACAATCATGGGACACCAGCCATGCTCCATCCAATTTAGTTCAATTCAGTGTCTAATATACTCCAGGCACTGTGCTAGGCGCTGGAGAAACAAACAAAACAGTTCCTGCCCTCCAGAGACATATAGTCTTCTCCATGTAGGTGATAACTTTGAACGTATAGTCTGGGTTCTAGCTTCACTCATGGCAGGCTGCCTCGGTTCTAGATCTGACCTCTCCCCTTAGAAACCTTCCTGTCTCATGCCCCAAACTCATCCACGAGGGCCTTGAGGGCGACTCCCCAGCACTTTTCTGCCTAAGATACTGGAGATGGGAAAGCATCAGATGCACGTGAGCAAGAAGATCCCTCCCACCCCCACAGGACCCACAGCTTTGCCTGTTCCATAAACAGGCAATTGAGTTGGAAGAGCAATAAAAATTTGGAGGAACCTCGGGTGCCAAGGTCAAGGGTAACCTCTTGAAGGGCCACCACTGATCCCCCTCTCCTCCTCCCATGGCCTGAAGACCTTAGAGCCAGAGGTTCCAGCTTCCTTACCCTGTCCTAGACGTCCTACCCTATTATATCCTGTAGTATGTTGAGTGCTTGACAAATGTTATCTCATTTGGGAGAGAAGGAGAAAGTGGGATGGGCTTGGGTCAGGAGATGGGCCTGGAAGGTCAGGTAGGATATTGGAAGGCAGAGCTGGTGAACAGGAGACCGTCCGGCAGGGGCAGCTCTTCACCCTTTTTTCTCTTCAAGCTGGCATTTGTTACCACTTATGGAACAATCTTTCTAATGCTGAGCCCCGGTAACAGCAGCAGCAGTAGCATTTATATTGCCTTTTCATTATTTTCAAAGTGCTTTACAAATATTATCTCGATCGATCCTCACCATGACCCTGCAGGCAGGTGCTTTTACTACCCCCATTTTATATTTGAAGAAACTGAGGACAATAGAAGTTAAGTGACTTGCCCAGGGTCACACAGTAGTGAGGCTGGATTTGAATTCAAGTCTTCCTGACTCCATGTCCTGTACTCTATGGTTAGGTCGCTCCTCTGTGTGTTAGCTACTCAAATAGCATTTATTAAGTGCCACTCACATACTGGTCACTGTGCTAAGAGCTAGAAAAAAAGACAGGCAAAAACACAATCTTCCCCTTCAAGGATCTCACGTTCTAACAGAAAGAGACAACATGAAAATGACTGTGTGCACCTAAGATCTATAGAAGGTAAATGAAAAGTGAATGTGAAGGGAAGTCACTAGTAACGAGAAGGATGGGGAGAGGCCGCTGGCAGAAGGTTAGACTCCAAAATATTGAATGGCTCCCTATGGTCGATGGAGAGAAGTCCCATTCTTCCCCCTGGAGTGACTTCCAAAGCCCACCATATACACTAGCCAATGTTGTAGTCCTGTTAATTACTCCCTGCCATGCATTCTACGCTCCCAGCAAACCAGACTGCTTTATGCCCCTTGAATATTCACAGGTGTCTCCCACCTCCAAGCCTGTCTCCCAGGCCTGGGACACCTTCTGTGCCTGTTAAATTCATCCCCATCTTTTAAAGTCCATCTTAAAAGCTCTTTCCTCCAGGGAACCTTCCCTGATTCTCCTGCTCAGTAATGCCTCTCCCTCCTCAGACCAGATCCCATGTAATATTCTGTTTGTCAGCTTTTATTTTTTTATGGAATCATCAAATATGTCACAATGGAAGATCAAGGCCATCCTGCTGGTTTGGGAAAGGGCCATGTGCCTCCCTTATTCCCTTCCTTTCCCCCTCCCAATGTGTGTTAGAGTCATCTGTGTTGTTCTCTTATTTCCCAACTAGATTGTAAGCTCCGCTCATGGAGTATCCTGCGTCCTATCCAAACTTTGTATTTTCCCAAGAGTTTCTGCACCCCTAATAAACGTTTGGAATTCAGTTAAAGCAGGTAGGCTCAGAAAGCAATCGGGAGACCACCCTGGCAGCTGGAGGAGAGATCAGGTGTTTGGTGGGCTGAGGAGTTGGCACCTGGTGTTTTGGTCTCACCTTAAAAGCATGTCCAAGGCTGAAACTCATCTGTGCTCTTAGGGGTGAGTGTGGGGTATGAAGACAATAAGTCAGCCATGCCCTTTGGAGATTCTCGAGCCCTGAAAGGTCCTGTGTGACTGCAGGGCCTGGTTTGGCAGGCTCAGGCCTCCCCCTTGCCAGCTGTTTACTCCAGGTCCAATACTCCCACACTCGCTCTGAATGCTTGGCCCTCCACCGCACAAAGCCCCGAACTCCTCAGTGGGGATTTTGTCTTCTCCTTCCTCCCTCCCTCCCAGGGATTTTTTTTAAATTGAGATTTTGAGACTATAGTCTCTCTTTTCTGGTTGGATTTAGGCCACCCAAAGCCATCTGGCAGTGGCAGAGAGTTGATGGAGAGACCCCAGGGAGGTTTATGGGAGACTATTCTTCTTCTCCTCCCCCTAGACATAGCCAGCCTAGAGCACCAGCAGCTGAGGAGGGAGGTACGTGGCCCTCTCCCAAACCAGCAGGACGGCCTTCTGAGTCAGAGGAGAGGGGAGCCAAGGATCCTCTGGAAGCCAGGGCTGGTGGTGGTGCTTTCCTGCATGTCACATGGGCCTCAAGCCTGGGACTGAGGGCCTCCAAGGAGCCTCAGCAGATGTAGGGCTAGTGAAAACAGAATAGCCCAAAGATCCCCAAGAAAAGCAGAAGGCAAGAGCCAAGGATAGCAGAATAGTCACTAGAGTCAGGGAAATTGGATTTGATTCCTGGCACTAGCACTGTGTGACCTCAGAGAAGCTGCCTCACTCTCCTGGGTCTCAGTTACCTCCTGCATACTATTGGAGAGACCCCTTGCCTTACTTATTCTAGAGGGTGTTATGTTATCACATCAGATAATGGATACAGAAGTGCTTTGTAAAGTACAAAACCCTGGTTAACTATAAGAAATGGTTCTTGTGTAGCCAACAATTTTAAGTGAATTAGGAAGGGCTGAGTGACTGAAAGTTGGCATTTACCACAAGCCATTAATGACTAAAGTATAGACAAAAATCTATGCTAGATACATGTGAATGTCAGCAAAGTAGACAAAGGTGGGTGATCTCCTTAGAGGATTGCCGTGGCAAGTGAGGGGAAAGAACCCTGGGGCAGTGCAGGGTAATGGTTCTAGTGAAGCTGGCTTCTGTTACTGGCTTCATTCCCTAGGTAGCTAGGTGGCACAGTGAATAGAGTACCAGACCTGAAGTCAGAAAGACTCGTCTTCCTGAGTTCAAACCTCACCTCAGACACTTACTAGCTCTTTGATCCTGGGCAAGTCATTTAACCCTGTTTGCCTCAGTTGCTTCATCTGTGAAATGAGCTGGAGAAGGAAATGACAAACCATTCTGATATCTTTGCCTAGAAAACCCCAAATGGGGTGGTCACAAAGAGTCAGACGAGCCTGAAAAGAATGAAAAGCAACAACAAAAAATCAAGTTCAACTTTGATCAAATTACCATCATCTTTTCTCGTGGGAAAAAAATCTCAGAATCACAGAATCTCAGAGTTAGGAGGTACCCCAGAGATCACTGATTCCAGCCCAGCACTGAACAGGAATCTCCTCTCCCATATTCCAGAGGTAATCTAGCCTCTTCTTGAAGACCTCCAGTGAAGGGAAACTTGTTACTTATTCTGTTTTTGGGTGGCTCAAAGTCTTTTCTTTTATCAGACTTAAATAGACTTTTATCCATTACTCCTAGGGTTCTGTCCCCACTTTGGCCAAACAGAAGAAATCTAATCTCATTTGGCCACTGTAGCCTTTCAAATTCTCGAGGACAAGACATTCATGTTCCTCCTAAATCTTCTTAAGACTTACCATCCCTAGATCCTTCAATCAAACTTCACAGGGAAGGAACTCAAGGCCCTTAACCACCCTGGCTACCCTTCTTTGGAAGGGATAACTCCTTCTCTTCTCACCGTCCCTCCTAAAATGGGATTCTCTCAACTGAACACAAGGCTCTAGATGTGGTCAGTCATTCAGTCAGTCGATAAGCTTTTATCAAGTGCCTTCTATGTGCCAGGCACTGTGCTAAGTTCTGGGGATACAAGGAAAGACAACAGACAGTCCCTGCCCTTGAGTAGCTCATGGTCTAATGTGGCAGAGTATCTTCATCTGTAAAACATAGGGGTTGGAGCAGATGACCTCCAAGGTCCCTTGACACTCTCAATTTATGATAGTAAGACTATTCTCTCCCCAGTCTTGGATGCTGCGCCTCTCTTAATGCAACCTAAAATAACATGGGAATAACAATCCCCTCCTTGCCTCTCTCACGGGTTTGCTGGGGGGATCAAATGAGATAATGGATAGGAAAGTGCTGCGTAAACTGTAAAAATGAGAGAGAGTGATGGAGAGGGCAGCTCTGGAGGACCTGACCACAGAGGTCCTGATGAGAAGGAAAAGCAGATTCAGCGGGGGGAGGAGGAGAGCTGACACGGCTGTAAAATGATGAGGAGTGCAGACCAAATGATCTCCAAGGTGTCTTCTAGCTTTGACCTTCTACGACTCTGGGACCGGGACAGTGGAATGGACGGTGGGGGGTGGTGGTATTGAATATTACCCTCTCAAATGAAGTAGCAGCAAGGGATGATGAAGGTAAGCAGCCGCCTTGTCCTTTGGGGCTGGCTACCCTCTAGGGCCCATCTTCTGCCTCCTTCCTCCTTCTCCTACCCCTGAACCTCACTTTGCTCTGGTGATCTCAGTGGACCCCGGCTGGAGAGGGTGTCCTGGGTCCAGCCAACCCTCCTTCCAACTCAGTATTGCTGGAGGAACTGACTCCTGGCTCCTTCCTGAGCTGAGAACATAACCGATAGGAAGCTGGGGAAACCAAAGAGAGAAGTGGGGGTTAGGCACAGCCAAAATGCTCCCTTGCCTCTAGGCATGTGATTTCAGCGGGACTTCTCTGGATGACTTCTTCACCTCATCCCCAAACGAGAGAGGATAATTTCAGCCTTGTACTTCCAAAATCCTTCTACCACCTTCCTCCTGAGGTCTGAAATCCCTTTCAGAGAGGGTGGCTTTTTTCCCCCATCTAAGGCTGAAAAAATGAGAATCACCTTGTGAGAGAGGGGACAATATCAAGTGAAACTGATTAGAAACAAGGCTTATTTTTGTTGGATGTTTTCCTGAGAGCGGGTCTTTCTAGGGCAAAGAAAGGAAGAAAACAGGAGGCCAGTGTACAGGGTTAGGGATGGGGAGTTGGAGACAGTTCAGGGGTCTATAGCAGAAGGGCTCAGAACAGGAAAACTGAGGGTGTCTAAGGAATGTCAATCACCCACAGACCTGGGTTTATGGGGCCAGAGGGGGCAGACCTGCCTGGTGGCTGTTGGCAGTTTCCTGCCTGCTCCAGACTGACATTCCCCTTTAGGCACCTGAAAAAGAAAAGTGGTGGCTTCCCCTGAGACCCTGAACAGTTTCAGAGACAAACTGGCCCCTCCTCCACTGGGCTTTTGCAACTGGCTTTCTGTAATGTAGTGGAAAGAGACCTGGATTAGGAGAGGGAGAGTGCTGAATAATACTTAACAACCAGCTTTGGGGGGGGGGATGAACATAACAATTTCAAGTTTAACCCACATAATTAACATTTTCTGCATTGCTTTCTTAATTCTAGGTAATCAATAAAATAATTAATTGAGTCCTGATATGTAGCATTTGCAATTTCTGAGGTGTAAATGCTCCCCCAGAAAATTTAACAATCAGCTCTCAAGAACCAGTTGGAGCTGATTCCAGCATCCCTGACTTTAACTTTTGCCACTGACCCACTGTGGGACCCTGAGAAAGTCACACTACCCCTCCCTGGACTTCAGTTTCTTCAAATGTAATAATAGTAACATAATAACTAGTGTTTATATAGCCCTTCAAGGTTTTCAAAGCACTTTACAAATCTCTCATTTTGTCCTCACAACAACCCTGGGAGGTTGGTTAGCTTAGCATGGTATCTTGCATACAGCAGGTGCTTAATAAATGTTTATTGATTGATGATTATAATTCTCGTTATTATCATTCCTATTTTACAGCTATAAAATGAGAGTTGAACTAGATGGGGTCTGAGGGTCTTTCCATGAGCCAAAGCACGTCTTGACGCAGTTTGGGGATTAAGCTCAGAGACAGTGATTCAGTCATTGGCATGAAATTAGAGGACTTAGCACTAGAAGGGGCCTTGAAGTTTGCCTTGCTCAACCCTTCCATTTTACAGATGAGAAAATTGAGGACCCAAGAAATAAAGTGATTTTTCCTCCAAATGTCACACAGCTAATGAGTGACAGAGGCAGATTTTGAACTCGGGTCTTCTGATTGTAGATCACTGCTCCACACTGCCTCCTTGCTTGGTTAGAATTCTGGGCAAGAAGAGTCATAGAATCACAGGACTTGAGTATCACAAGGGACTACAACGGCCAACCAGGCCAACCCATACCTGAAAGGGATCCTCACTGTTACATACCTGGCAAATGATGCTCCAGACTCTGCTTGAGACCCTCCAAGGATGAAGGACCCACCTCTAGAAATCATCTTGTCCAGGGGTGAGGAACCTGCAGCCTCAAGGCCCCACGCGGCCCACTAGGTCCTCAAGTGCAGCCCTGTGACCGAATCCATTTTCAGTCAGGGCCACACTCGAGGACCTAGAGGGCTGTGTGGGGCCTCGAGGCTGCAGGTTCCCTACCCCACTTCTCATCCTTTCCTTCCCTTCCTGTCCTGACCATGATGCTCATGACACTGGCCTGAATCACAAGGTCAACTCCCAACTTTGTCTTTGGAGTTTCCCCCATGACATCCCCTTCCTCTCTTCTGGTGTGACCTCCTGATTTCCTCTTATGCCCTGTTGCTGCAGATTCCTGCACAGAGAGTAGGGGGTTAAACAGTAATCTCTTCTGGAGCCATTTTCTATTTTAATGTGGCCTCTTGATTCTGGTCATTTCAATATAGGTATTAAGTATCTGTAGGGATCCGCAGCAGCCTTCCTGCCCCTTCCTAAGCTTGTATTAAGACAGCACCTAATAAATAATGACTCAAATAGAGCTTTAAGGTTTACAAAAGCCTTCCCTACAGCCACTCTGTGAGGCAGGCAAGACAGGGCAGGCATTAGTAATAGCTAGCATTTATATGGCTTACAAAAGTTCTCCCCATTTTGAGGATGAGAAAACTGAGGCTCAGAGAAATTAGTAACAGAGATGAGACTTAGGGCAGCATTCTTTCCTTTGCTTCTCACTGCCACTCTGAAAGAAGGATGAATGGGTGGACCAATGGACAGATCACAGAGCTCAAAAGGACCTTGGGGACAATCTAATCCAATCCTCTCATTTTACTAATGAGGAAACTGAGGCCTACTATTAGGAAGCCTACTTCATCCCCATACAAGTGGAAGGTGCCCAAGGCACCAAGGTGCTCACTCACTGTTCTCACTCTCAGTACCCTGGGCACTTTTCTGACTGTATAACCTAAAAATAATAGCCTTGTGAGGTCACCAGATATATGATATCATCTAAGTAGAAAAGTTTTCCCCAAAAAGGAGACTGCATACATACACTGGCATCATGGGTTGGTCACAATGGAGCAGTTCCTAAAATACCACTTCCTCCCCAAACCTTCTTTGACTGGGTGAACAGTGGGGATTCCCCTTGAGCTTCACTGTTTTCCCATCTGTCTTTACTCCACCATCCTTACAGGTCTCTATACTGCTGCTGCTTCTGTAGCAACTAGAGTGTGTGTCTACACATGAACAAACACACTGAAGATGTAGAAATTCTGCTTTATTGAGCAAGGTC
Source organism: Trichosurus vulpecula (assembly GCF_011100635.1). Lineage (NCBI taxonomy): Eukaryota > Metazoa > Chordata > Mammalia > Diprotodontia > Phalangeridae > Trichosurus > Trichosurus vulpecula. The sequence goes on from NC_050581.1 coordinate 150,799,530, forward strand.
GACTGTGCACTTTGGTGGAAAGAACTGGACTGCAAAACCTGAATTCTAATCTCAGCTCTGCCTCCTACTAGTGGTAAGTTCATTAACTTCTCTGGGCCTCATACTTCATGCCCCCCTTTTTCTCCCCCTCTTTTTTTTCTCTCTTTTGTATTTGTCTTTGGGTTGTGATTTTTTTTGTTTGTTTGTTCTGTTTCTTCTTTCTCATGATTCATTCCATTGGTCATGGTTCTTCTCCACAATTTGACTAGTGTGTAAATTAATTCAATGTGAAGTTATACATGGAAGTTATATGGGATTCTATGCCATCTTGGGGAGGGAGGGAGGGAGGGAGGGAGGAAAATCTGGAACTCAAAATTATGTAGAACCGTGTGTTGCAAACTAAAAAGAAAAAGAAAAAAGAAAAAGAAAAAAAAGAAAAAAAGAAAAATAGACATTCAATGAAAAAAAAAACTTCTCTGGACCTCAATTTCTTCCCTACAAAATGGGGATCATTAAACCTGCCCTTGGAGCATTATTTGACTCCAGAATTAAAGGCAAAGCCTCAGTGTGACATTCAAAATCCTCTGGCCCCTATCTTTCTTTCTGGCCTTATTTCATATAAAGCCTCTTCATGTATCCTCCATTATGGTGCAACTGACCAGCTAACAACTCTCCTGAGATGAGATATCATCTCTTTCTCTTATTTCGCATGGGTCCATGGTTCTGGGAATGTACACCCCGGTTTAAGAAGGGCGCCAGAGCTTAAGAATAGTATAAACTGGAGAGTGTCAGGCAGAGAGAATCTATCATGGTGAAAGAGCTTCAGAATACATCATATGGGCATCATTTGAAAGAACTGGGAATGTTTGTCCTGGAGAAAAGAAGATTCAGGGAAGGACATAACTGTCTGGAAGTATTTGAAGGACTATGATGTGGAAGAGAGATCAGACTTATTCTGCTTTCTACTTGGAACTCTAACCAAGAGCAATGGCTAGAAATGACAGAGAATCCCTTAAATTTGATCCCAAGCAAAACTTGCTAATAATTAGAACTGTTGTGGAGTGGAATGGGCCACACCAAGGGCTGATGCGTTCTCTGCCCTTTGCGGTCTTTGAGCAGAAACTGGATGGCCCCCTCGTCTGGTATGTCAGAGTGGGAATTCCTTTCAGGGCTGGATCGGACTAGATGGGCGCCGAGATACCTTCTGACTCTCCAATTCTGTATACAATGATTCTAGAAGATTCTCTTCACCTCTATCACTTTTGAATCCCTAGCTTCTTCAAAAGTGCAGCTCAGTGGCTACCTTCAACTTGGAGCCTTTCTTAAGGCTATTAGCTGTTCATGCTCTATCTCTCTCTTCAAATTACTTTGTATGTCCTTTGCATTTAACTGATCGGTGTAAGTGCTGTATTTCAGAAGAAAGGAAGCTCGTGAAAGGTAGGGACTGGTCCTTTTTTGTCTTTTTGTCTTTATTACCTAGCACAATCCTTTGCATATAGTAGGTGTTTAATAAATGTATATGGAATTGAATGATCAAATGAAATCATATGTAGAAAGTGCTTAGAAAACAAGAACATTATCCAAAAATGAGTTACTCATATTAATAGCAACATGTAAAATATAATATTGGGGCATTTTATGAATAACTTCCAATGAAATACATTCTGAACACTCCACAAAATCACAGATTTTTCAGATCTTATTGTTTCTCCCTCTGACTTCTTGGAGCTCAGCAGCAGGACTTTATAGACTGAAGGTTGGGTCACTTCCTTTTCCTCAACTTCTTTATCTGTAAAACAAGATGGGGTTGGACCAGCTGTGGCTCCTTCTTCATGCCACTAATGCCTTCCCCTCTAAGGTTACTTTATATTTGCTTTGAAAGGGTGTATTTATCTCTATATTTGCCTGTTAGAATGTAAGTTCCTTGAGGGCAGGGGCCATTTCACTTTTGTCCTTGTAGCCTCAGTACCTAGCAGTATGCCTAGCACATAGTAGGCACTTAATGATGATCACTAAAGTCCTTTGCAATTCTACTTTCTGAGATTCTCATAATTCCACATTTCCTGCTCATAGGATTCCCTCAGGAGCTAAGCCCCAGCCCAGCTTCCTCAGTCTAAGCCATGAAGATCCTTACTTTCTCTTCATTATAGGAAAGAGAACCTCATATTGTTTTACGCATAGCTATAAATCCACCAGAACAAACAATTCTATTGAATTCAGGGGGAGCATTACATTAGAGTCCTCAGGTAGCCCCCTGATTTCTTGGATTCCCATGCGGTTGATTGTAGGACCACAACTTCCAGTTCTCTCCTCTGCACTGTAGTATATTTCCAGTGGGGAGGAGGGTTGCTACGTTGAGGAACCTCCTCCATCCCTGGAAAGCTCCCCATCAGTATCTGACCCTCCACCTGCTAATATAGAAGCTCCTCACCCTACCCATCTGAGTCACCAAAACCCTGGAGTCACCTGGATATTAGAGTAGCTTTTAGTCTGACAGGAATAAACTCAACTACTCTTCCAGCAAATCACAAATGGCTCCTTGAGTTATACTTTCTGTTACGATCATAGCTAATATTTTACGGCACTTTCAGGTTTGCCAAACCTTTAAGAGAAAGAAGTCGTAGCTCTAGAGTTAGAAGAGATCTCAGAGGCCATTTAGTCTAACCCACTCATTTTACAGATGGGGAAATTGAGGTCCAGGAGGTTGAAGTAACTTAGTGAAGTTCAGTGATTGGTAGTAAGTACCAGACATGGGTTTTGAACCCAGGCCCTCCAACTCTAGAGCTAGCTGGTATTCTTACATTGTACCCTACCACCTTGTGAAAGGGGGAGTTCTTCTTAGGGCTGGAGGTCAATATGATGAAAATGAGGATAGAGCTTCATGTAGGGGAGAATAACATAGAGGAGACAGCATGGTAAAGTGGAGAGAATGCCACAGTTGATGGCAGATGTTTGAACCTCTGCTCTTCTATTTAATACCTGGGTGACCTCGGGCAAGTCAACACTTGACCTCTCAGGGCCTTGGTCTCCTCAAGTGGAAAAGGAAGATGTTGGCCTAGGTGACCTCTGGGCTTCATTCCAGTTTTAAATCTTCAGGCTTATGGTCCCCTTCCTCTATCTAGCTCATCCAAGACTTTCCCCCTTTATCTTCTTAGTAACAAATAATGAGCTACACCATATTCAGAAAACCTAATAGAAGAATCTAATATACTAGATCGAGAAACTTTAGCAGAATGTGAAGCATACCTGGGCCTAAATTCTGTAAAAGTTGGCAGATTATTGGGGCGCTGCAGCCTTGGACAGTTTCTAGCTTCATTCATCTTAGAAATAGCTCTTACTTAGGGATTTTCTTGATTCTGACTGTTTCCCTGTTCTTAGCCATTCCCTCTCTAGGTCTTTCTCTACTTGGCTCCCCAAGAAGTCTGTCTCCAACCTGTCTCATTCTCATTAGATGACCTCATCTCCTATTTTCTCAAGCAGGCTGAGGTCAGCTGGCAAAATACAAACTTCTCTGTTTGGCATTAAAAGCCCTTCAAAACCTGGCCCCAAACTATCTGGTATATACCCTCATCACCTCATAAGTTTATTCTTGTCAATTAGGCAGATTTACTGGAGTCAGAAAAACCTGAATTCAAATTGGGCTTCAGTTACATACTAGCTGTGTGACTCTAAGCAAAACACTTAAGTTTTGTCTGCCTCAGTTTCTGCCTCTGTAAAATGGGAAGAGTTATAGCACCTACCTTTCAGGGTTTTTATAAGGATAAAAAAAATAAGAATAATTGTAAAATGCCTTGTAGACCTTAAAGAATTATGTAAGTGTCAACTATTAGACTGAGATGGCCTTCTGTTGGTCTTCCTGCCTCCGATCTGTCCCCGCTCCAGTCCATTCACCATCAGCTGTCAAATCGGTTGTTCTAAAAATCAGGAATGACCATATCAATTCCTCCCACTCCCATTCATTCAATAAATTCCATTGACTTCCTGTTATCTCCAATATCAAATATAAAATCCTCTGTCTTTCAAAGCCATTTATAACTTGGCTCCTTCCTACTTTTCCAGTCTTCTTTACATGTTTCTCTTCCTCTTTTTACTCTTCAATCCAGTGATGTTGTCTTCCTTGCTGTTTCTCAAACATGACTTCATCTCTTGATTCCAAGTGTTTTCACTGGCTGTTCCTCACACTTAGAACACTCTTCTTCCTTATCTCTGCCTCCTCCTGACTTCCTTTAAGTCTCCATTATGGGGCAAGTCACTTAACACTGTTTGCCTCAGTTTCCTCATCTGTAAAATGAGCTGGAGAAGGAAATGGCAAACCACTCCAGTATCTTTGCCAGGAAAACCCCAAATGAAGTCATGAAGGGTCAGACTGAAAACAACTGAACAGCAGTAACAACAGAAGTCCCACCATCTGCAAGAAGCCTGTCCTGATCCCCTTTAGTGCTAGTGCCTTCCTTCTGAGATTATTCCCAAGTTTCCCTATCTATATCTTGTATATACACAGTTATTCCCATGTCCTCTTGTATATCAGACTGAGCTCCTTGAGGGCAGGGGCTGTTTTTGGTCTTTGTGTCCTTGGTGCTTAGCACAGTGCCTAGCACACAATAGGCACTTAATAAATGCTAACTGACTTTTCTAGCCTTAAAACACCTTTTCTAGTCTTTATAATGTATGTTATTATGTTACTCCCTTTCCCACATTCTACATTCTCCAGCCAGCCAAATAGACTTTCTTGCCAGTTCCCTACATGCAATGTTCTGTCTTTAGTCTCCATACATTTGCACAGGCTGTCGCCCATGCCTGGAGTGCACTTACTCCTCACCTATCTCTTTTATCCTTAGGTTCCTTCAGAACTCATCTTGAACACTACCTAGTTGATCAAACCTGTCCTGATCTCCTGAGCTACTAATCTCCCACCCCCCAAATTCCTATGTATTTATTATTCATATTTTTTTTCTTTTTTAAAAATAAAATTATATATTTACATAACACACTGACTACTTTAAAGTGCTATATAAATGCTAGGTACTATTTGGTAATTATTACTTCCCTGATACAGTGTAAGCTCCTTGAAAGCATTTCACTTTTATCTCTGCACTCCCAGAGCCTTGCACATAGTAGGTACTTAATATATATTTGTTGACTGATCTTCATCATCTTCATCTGAACAGATCTCTCTTTCTCCAATTGACTTCTTATCCTTCCCACCAGTTTCCAGGGATTTTCTTCCAATGGAAAGCTGATCCTTCTACCTCAACTCAATTCAACAAACATTACTTGCCTACTATGTGCTTGTGTGAAGCTCTGGGGATACTAATTGAAACAGTCCCTGTCCTTAATGAGCTTATATTCTCCTAGTCCTAGGTCTCATCCCATCCAGATTCCTAAGAGATGACTACTATGCCTGCCCCTCTGCAGCATCTTCAGTTTCTACCATTTCACATATGTGTCTCCCACACATTGAAAAAAAAAGACCTAAATCCTGTGTTTGTTTTTGCTGCCTGTCTCCTCTTCCCTGAACCCTACTGTAGCTGTCCTATTTCTCTTTATCCTTTCACTGCCTAGCATCCCAAAAGATATGGTGCTGTCCTGGTTAAGGTGAGTAGAGAGGCTGACTGGCCTGCTCTGTCTGGGTCCAAGAAGAGTCTGCACCTTGCTAAGGTCAGCTTTGCAGAGCCATAAACCTCCTTCCACACAGGGGTTAAGTAAACCTCCTACACAGAGAACGGTGTAGAGTGCCAGGATGGTACTCAGGAATACTCCATTTTGAATTCTGCCTTATACACTTGCTGTGTGACCCTTAACCTCTCTCAGCCTCAGTTTTTTCATCTGTAAAAGGGGGGTAATAATAAAACCTACTACTAGGATTGTCATGGGAATCAAATCAAATGAGATAAAACATGTACTTTGCAAACCTTAAAGCACTATATAAATGTTAGTTGTTATTATGCAATACTGCTCCCTCATTCCTTCTGTTAGATCAATTTTTTATGAATGATTGGCTCTTTTCACTGCCATGTTCTATTTTGAAATTTCATACTAGCAAGTAGAGTCATAACAAGGGCTAGGTCAGAGGTCTTCTCCAGGGTGCTGATTTTTTGGGTTTTTTTGCTCTGAACTTAACAAACACAAAATAAAAGGAGTGTTTCCATACATGTAGTAGAACAGAAAATTGGAATTGTACATGAAACTCTGGATCTATATTATAAGTAGGCCTTTTTCTTTTAAAAATTATTTTAAGGTTTAAATTTAATCTAAAATTTTCTTTTAAAATTTTTAATTTAAAAAACAAGAATTTTAAAACAAATTCAACATGTAACTTTGAAATCTTTCTTGCTTGTCTGTAATCTTTCCAGGTCTTCCCTCTCTTTTCTTCTGGGCATTAAAAGTACATTTTTCAATAAAAAAGGTCTTGAAATTTAGGAAAAGCCAATAATATTGTTCTGGGTTTTGCTTCCTTCCTCCCTCTCCCAGTGGCTGCAGTCCTGGTGACCCCTTACCCCATGCCCACCAAGCCTTGTTCTGGTTACATAGAAAATGTGAGGGGTCTGATGTGTTCTGGGAGGATTAGCACCTCTGGTGTGAGGTCTTGCCAAACGTTTTTCAGGGCTGAGACGAGAACCTAGATCTCTTGCCCCTGTGTCCTCTTTCCTTTCCCCCATACCAGGTGTCCCTCTTCTGTAAGAATTTTTCATTTAATTTCTTTCTTATTGTCTCTACTCTGTGCATTGCTACATAGACATCTGAATTTTGTTCCTGATCCTTTTTCCTGTTATTTTCTCTTGAGAATCACTGGCCCCCTTCCTCCATGAGTGTCCTTCTTTCATTCTGTTACAACTGTTGTCCTCCAGAGTATCAGGTTGTACACTTTTATCTGGTCTTTTTTTCTCTCCCCCTCAACCAGTGCCAGTGAAGCTCAGCGCTGATGTTCCATCTCCTCAACTAGTCCCTGATATGGGACTTTTTGTTTGTTTGTTTGTTTATTAATTTTCTGACACTGTGTCGTTGCTATATGTAAATCTATGAACCCCAGAATAGAGAGAGACCACTTTGTGGGACGATGAGAAAAGGAAGCAGAAACAGAAGTGATACATCCCTCTTGTTTTTATTACTTCTACTAGGACCCTACTAAACCCCAAACTGGCTTTATTTAGTAAGCGGGTGGGAGATGGCTTTTATACTGTAAAAACTAATGCTAGTTTTAAATCATAACTTTCAGGAGCTATGGAAGAAAGCAGGCCCAGTGGCTCAGAGAACAAGGATAGAGCAAAGGGCCAGGGTTTTTTTGTTGCTGTTGTTGTTGGTTGTTTTTTGTTTTTTTGCAAGTCAGGCCACATTCAGGGTGGCTTCTAAAGGAGGTGTTTTTAAGTTTTTTGGTGTCATGGATTCCCTCGGCAGTAATAAAGGTACTATGGACCCTTCCTCAGACTCACATTCTTAAATTCACAAAATAAAATACAGAGGATAGCAAAGGAAACCAAAGGTCAGTGAAAATAAAGAGGGAAAACTCTTTTTTCCTATCCAAGTTCACAGACCCTCTGCAATCTATCCAATTGCTGGACTCTGGCTTAAGAATCCCTGCTGTAAGGCTGTAAGGGAATTTCTAAAGCTGAGGTCATTCCTTCACCCTTCACAGCATGAGTAAGACTTCTTTTTAAAATAAAACTTTGAAATTTGACCTAAAAGCAGAAAAACTTTTCTCTTCTTGCTGAGAGTAATCTTTTGCTGTTTTCAGAATGTGTGTGGGGGTGGGGTAGGGTATGGTTATGAGGGTGTGTGTGGGAGTATGACACTTCTGTTATTCACTGATCAGATTCTGTTGTGTATTCCATTTCTCGGTGTCTTAATCCCTTACTAAACCATAAGATCCATGCAGGCAGGGCTGGCACCTGACACCTTTTGCATCCTCCTCAGTACCTAGCACAGGGCCTGTATCTTGGTCATAGTCACTATGAAAGTGAAAGAGGGCCACATAAGAAGTGACCATTTTGTGATTGATTACATAGGCCATTTTGTAACTTCATCTGTTTTATTCCCCTCCCTGCCCCGCCCCCTAAAAACACAGGAATTGGACTAGGTGATAAAAAGATAATATATCTAGAACTAGAAAGAACTTCAGAAGTCATCTTTTTTAATTCTTTAATTTTGCAGATGAGGAAACAGGCGCAGAGAAATGAGATAGGTTGCTTGAGGTCCCTCCCAAGTCTGGGACTCTATGATCTTTTCTTCCCTCCCTCCCTGACAAGAACGGTATAAAAGGATGAGATCAAGGAGAAGACAGTGCTTTGGAAAGTAGAAAGCACTAGAATGCAGCATGTGGGTTTTATTGGGAGCAGGTCTTTACCAGTAACCAATGTGACCACTGGCAAGTGCCTTCCCTTCTTTAGACTTTCAGTTTCCTCCTTTGTAAAAATGAGGCAGTTAGCAATTTGGAATTATGCCAAAGAGGTCATTAGACTGTTCTTTGGCTGCACTATCTCGTGCCTGGGCTTATATCCCAAAATAAGGAAACTAATGACAAAACCCACCCCACCTAGAACAAAATAGCAGTCTTTGTGGCATCAAAGAACTAGAAGTTAGGTGGATCCCATTGATTGGGGAATGGCTGACCCAAAGGGAGCATATTAATGTGACAAAATTTTATTGTGCTTTAAGAATTGAGGAACATGTGAGAATTTTTTAAAATGTGGGATGGTAGGCAACATGGTACAGTGGAAAGAATGCTGAATTTGGAGTACTGGAGTCACATGACCTTTGTTTAAATCCTGGCTCTGCTATCTTTGGGACCTTGACTAAGTAAGTCACTTAATTCCTCTGGGCCTCAACTCAGGTTAGACTAGATGACCTCTGAGGTCTGGTTCTCTCAGCTCTAGTTCTATGGTCTAATGACAAATAAAATGAGGCAATTGCACCAAGTAATCTCTTAGCTTCTTTCCAGCTGTGGCATTGTGTGATTCTGACACTGTTTTGGTAGCCTTCTCAGTAACATGGAAATCCACTGAGACTTTTATTCAGCACGCAGAATGGGTGATATCGGCTATTCAAGAAGAGATCTCTACTTTTCATTCCTCTGGCCTTTAGATCTGGTCAACATAGTTTTCAACATAGTTCATAGTATCACCTTCAGGACCTCATCCACAGTAGATACTTGGTTACTGTCTACTGAATGGAATGAATAATCGAAAGGAAGCAGCAGGCCCCCCATGACAAAAAGTCAGAAATGAAGACTCTGCAGGTAAATTCAGCCACACCCCAAACTTGCTCAGTCTTCCTTACAACAGTTCAATAGATAGATTCCCTGGCTCCCAGCCAGATGGTGAGGTAACCTCATTTGGGACCTCTGAGGCTCCTTCTCCCTGTTCTTGGCAAGGAGATCCCTCTGGGCCACTCCCAGACTGTCCCGAGGCCTTAGCTGCCCTGCCCAGCAACATACCATTCTTGCTTTCTTGCCAGCTCCGGTAGCCATTTCCAGAACAAAGGGTACAGAGCCAGCTGTCTTTCCATCAGGCACCGGGCCCAGCTTTCCTGTCCCCTCCCTTCTTTTCCCCTACTATTACATAGTTTGGACAAGGAAAAGGGGAATGGTGTAGCTCACACTGGGGATACCACCCTTTTCTAGTAGTATGATTGAATGCTGGGCTCAGAGCCTGTTCTGATTTGGACGATCAGGAAAGGGCAGTTCCCGTAGAATAATGAAGTCGGGGGAAATGGTCTTTGGTGAATTCCTACCTATCTTTTCTGACTGCCCTCCTGGCTGCACCCTCCCACCTTCTTCAGGGCCCGTCTTGGTTCTCATTTCATCAGGGCCATAGTCTAGCAGGCTATCAGCTAATAATAGGGTGTTAGCTGATAACAGCTTACTTTGTTCCCCCTCCTAAGGGTAATTGCCCTGCATTTTCACTGGGGACTTTCCAAACCAAAAGAGTGATATATAATGGTGGAATTTCAGGCACCATGATCGTAAGGAGGAGGAATATTTATGGGTTGTGGGAATTATTCTATGCTCTCAAAGGGCACACTACATGTAGTACCATGGAGAAGAGAGAAATTGAGTTACATAGGTGTCTTCATACCACACCCACTTACAAGGTGGGCTCTAGACCTAGAGCCAGTCCTAGGCAAGACTGTGGAATGGACAGATGTCCTCAGGATGCCCCCCTGTCTCAGCCTGATGAAGACCACTGAACTGGGAGTCTTTGACCCGGAGTTTTGTCCTAACTCTGCCAATAGCTACTTTTGTTACCTTGAGCAAATGTACATGTTGTCTAACTAATAGTGCATAGCACTGGGCCTGGAACATAGTAGGTACTTAATAAACATCAATTAATTGATAGAATGTTGTCTTTGTGTGCCTAGCACAGTGCCTGGAATATAAGAAGTGCTTAAATGCTTATTGAATTTTGACTTAGTTTTCTCCCCTGTAAAGTATGTGTGTGTGTGTGTGTGTGTGTGTGTATGTGTGTGTGTGTGTGTGTGTGAGAAGTGTTGAACTAGGTAAAGGACTGCTAAGGATACTCTAAAATTTTGCAGTAGCTTTCGAAACCTCTTTACCATAGGCATCTCCTGGAAGCCTCCTATCCTAACCCAGTGTTTCCATGGTGTCTCCCCCCACCTCCAACTTCAATCATCTCAGGTTGGTCACTTCCATTGACTTCGTGACAAAGATTTCCCTTTATTTATTTATTTAAACATTTTTTCTTTTTCAGTTTTAAGCTCCAAATTCTCTCTCTCCCTCCCATACCTCTGCCACCCACTGAGAAGGCAAGCAATATGATATCAATTATACATGGGAAATCATGCAAAACATGTTTCCATATTGGCCATGTTGGAAAAAAGCAACAAAAATAAAGTGAAAAAATGATGTTTTGATTTGCACTCAGAGTTCATCACTTCTCTTTCTGGAGATGGATAGCATTGTTTCATCATGAGCCCTTTGAAATTGTCTTGGATCATTGTATTGATCAGAGCAGCCAAGTCTTTCACGCTTGACCACCATTATGACATTGCATGAGGTTACTGCGTACAATGGTCTCCTAGTTCTTCTTGGTTTCACTTTGCATTAGTTCATATAGGTCTTACCATGTTTTTTCTGAAACTATCCTTCCCCAACATCTCTTATATAGCACTTATAGTACTTTGTCACAATGATATACCACAACTTATTCAGACATTTCCCAATTGATAGGCCTTGATTTCCAACTCTTTGCCACCACAAAAAAAGCTGCCGTAAATGTGTGTGTGTGGACGTGCGTGTACTTCCTGAGTTCAAATCCAACCTCAGACACTTACTAGCTGTGTGACCCTAGGTGAGTCACTTAACCCTGTTTGCCTCAGTTTCCTCATCTGCAAAAATGAGCTGGAGAAGGAAATGGCAAACCATTCTAGTAGCTGCCAAAAAAATCCCAAATGGGGTCACGAAAAGTCAGACGTGACAAAAACAAAACACAGTACAACAACAACTTTTCATCCCTTTTGATCTCTTTGGGATACAGACATCTTAGAGGTAAGGATTAACGTCTAAACTGAAGTGAAATTCATCCCCTAAGGGCCCTCCATGTCATCTAAGCTGATAAATTGCTGTGGCTTCGGTGAGACATTGTGGTTCCAGTGTTAACTAGGGAGGGAGAGAATGCTCTCCAAAGTAAAGTGCATTTTAATTGGGGTTTAACATCTTTGTGGAATGAATACGGTAGGCTGAAGAGGAGATTGGCTTGATTGAAGTGGAAGGGGCTTAATTGGTGAGTAATGGGTACTAAAGTAGGATTAGTAGAGTCTGGACACATTATCTAAAGCTCAGAATTCAGGCTGAGGATCATGGACTTCAAACTCAAGGCAAAAATCTAGATATTTTTGAGGAGGGAAATGACGTGATAAAAACCAATATTTTAGGTAGATTAACCTGGTCTTGGTATACAGGGTAGTTGGAGACTAACAGACTGGTCTGAAGTCCATTAAAATAAAAATGTAGGCATGGGAAAACCATGTGGTGATGAATACAGAAAGGAAGGTTGGAAGGTACCATAGTTAAAACTTGGAAATGTTGCTGAGGACTGATCTTGGCAATGAAAATGATGGAAAGTCAAGAGCTATATCTGGGAGATACTTCAAGGGAAGGGTGACAGAACTTGACATCTCTGAAAAAAGAGGCAGAGACAGAAGGAAAGTAAAGAGTCACAGATGTCTCCAAGGTCTTACACCTAGGTGATTTTGATATTGAAGGTGCCAAGGAAGTTGGAAGGGGGAGCCACTTTGGAAGAGAAAATCAAATGAGTTCAGTTTTGGATAAGTTTTAGATGCTAAGGATTAGGACTACCTCCTGAGGAAGCTCTGTAAAAGTGTGAGAGTTTAGATAAGATGGTGAGCTGAAGGACCCTTTCTAAGGGTTTCTAAGGCTATCCATCCAGTCTTATCTCTCTAATTAGGTTGTAAAGTTTCTGGAGGCAAGGACCAGAGCAATGTCTTTTGTTTCTGGATTCAATGCTTTCTTTCATGTTGATCGGTAAGTTGAGTTACATAACACTTTTGTGGATTGCCTGAGTTCTGGAGAATATCTATATCTATCTATTTATCTATCTATCTATCTATCTATCTATCTCTCTATCTGTCTATCCATATCTACATATATATTGATATAGATATTCACACACACATACATACATTTATACACATATATACATATATACACACACAAATACACATATACATGCATATATACTCATATACTTTATATTATGTATTTATTTACACATATATATGTATGTACACACATATCAGAAAATATCCCATTATTCAGTCCCTTCAAGTCAACCAGCACTTAATAACCGCCTATTCTGTACCAGGTTCTGTGTTGAGATGGCTATGGACCCTCTAAGGATGGCATAGATATTCTCTCCACTGTAAGGTCATGCTTAAGGTAGGAGAACAGATGAACGTGGCTAATGATGGAGAACAGGAAAGATTAGGATGAGAAAGAAACACAGTAAGAGAAGATCGGCCAGAGCAGGAAGAAAAAGGTAAATAGCTCTAAGAAGATAAAGAGACATTGTCCATGGAGCCTGAGGGAATAGGAAAGTTTTAAGACACATGGAAAATGATTGCAGAGACTTTTCTTCCCTGTTTTGTAATATAGAGAGGCAGCCTAGTATAGTGAAATGTATTCTGGGCTGGAAATCTGAGACTGAGACACCTGGCTTCAAATCCAACCCCCTGTAATTATTAGGTTTATGTCATTAGAAAGGCCACTTAACTTCTCTAGCCACATCCACAACATAGGAATAGCAAAAGCATTTACTTGCTGTCAGGCTCAAATGAGATAATGTTCAAAATGTAAGTGCTCTGCCTTCCTGAAAGCAGACCGATGTCTAAGGCAGGATGACGGGGGCTTTGCCCCAGGGCACCAAAATTTAGAGTTTGCATATGCTTAAAATAACACAATAAAATAATATGCATGTTTAAAATACATAAATGTTTTACTATTTCCATGTTGATATTAATGTATAAATAAAATATGTATCAAATAATATATATGTTTAAATTTTTAAACTTGTTGCATTTATATTTTTAAAGCACTTTAACTTTAGCAGAATTGAAATAGGAGCGAGATCATTCCAGGCATAGAAGACAGCCAGTACAAATGTGCACAGTTGGGAGATGTAGTATCGCTTATGAGGAACAGAAAGTAGACCTCTATAGCACGATTGTAGATTTCTTGGAGGGGAGTTAAGTGTCAGAAGACTGGAAAAGTGGGAAGAGACCAGATTATGAAGGGCCTTAAAATCTAAGCAAAAGTTTTAAAAATTTAATCGCTTCTGGAGTTTATGGAGTTTATGGGCTAAGGAGGAGGTGACATGGTCAGACCTGTGTTTTAGGATGATCACTTTGGGAACTGAGTGTTGGATGTATTGGGGTGGGGAAAGACAAGACAAGGAGACTAAACAGGATATTGCAACAGTTTGGGTAAGAGTTGATAAGGGTCTATAAAAGAGGTTGTTGTATGAGTAGAGAGAGGAGGACCTATATGAGATACATTGTGAAGGTAAAAACGACAAGATTTGGGAACAAACTGGTTGGATGTATGGGATAAGTGTGAGTGAAGAGTCAAGGATGATATTGAAGCTGGGAGCCTCCATTAGCTGAGAAGATGGCAGTGCCCTCAACAGTAATAGGAAAATTGAGAGAAGATGAAGATTTAGGGGAAAGATAATGAATTCTGTTTTGGATATGTTAAGTTTGAGATGCTTATGGGACATCCAATTCAAGATATCCAAAAGGCAGTTGGTGATGTGGAGCTGGACAGAGGTTAGGGCTGGATATATAGATCTGGGAGTCATATGCATAGGGGAGATAATTGAACCCCTGAGATCTGATAATGTCACTGATCAAGATAGTTTAAAGGGAAAAGAAACCCTAGGACAGAGCTTTGAGGAAAACTCTTAGTGGGAGTGAGCTGAAGAACCAGCAAAGGAGACCAAGAACAATCAGTTGGAAAAGTAGGAGGAAAATCAGGAGAGGGAAGTGTCATGAAAACCAGAAGAGGAGAAAGCTTCCAGGAAGAGAAAGGTGAGTAACAATGTCAAAGATTGCAGGGAGACTGAAGAAGGATGAAGATTGAGAAAAGGCCATTAGACTGGGCAATTAAGAGATCGTTCCTAACTCTGGGGAGAGCAGTTTCAGCTGAAAGACTAGGTCAGATGACATATTGCAGACAGTTTAGGAGTGAGAAGAGAGGAAGGGGAGGCCCTAATTATAGTCTTCTCCAAGAGTTTAGCCATGAAAAGCAGAATGATGGCTAGCAGGGAGTAAACGTATGGGCATGTTTGTAGGCAACAGAGAAATATACAGTATAGAGGGAGAAACTGAAGATCAGAGAGAGAGTGAGAGGGGTTGCTAGTGGGGATTTTAGGGGCTATCTAATCCCACTCCCTTATTTTAAAGATGAGGAAATGGACTCAGAGGAGGGGAAGGGTCAGAGAGTAAGCATCCTGGCAGGATTTGAACCCAGCTTCTTTCCTCTCTATACCATGCTGCCTTCCCCTCAGAGAAAAAGAAACAAAGGCAATGAAAAGAAAAAGAGAGAAGACCACAGGATTTGGAGATCATCTAATCCGATCCTTTCCAGTTAATGATGAGGAAACAGAGAAGTAAAATGACTTTCCTAAGGTTATACAAGCAGCACAATTGGGGCAAAGAGGCATTGTGTGATCGACCCCATCCCCAAAGTTATAAATCCCTTACCAGGAAGCTTTGTGCATCAAGGAAGAGGCGGGCTACCTACGTGGTGTGATTTCAGAGACCTACAAAGGTCCTCCCCACACATCCAATTCCCAAAATACTTCTACCCACCTGGCATGCTGATGTCTGAAATTGCACAATTAGCTATTCATTCACTTACCCTAGGGCTTTGTCCAGCATTAAAATTCAAATACTCTAGGGAGGAGTAACACACTGAGTCCTGCATGTCCAAAGTACAGCCGAATGCAGTTAGGCTGGTCCCTAGGAGTTCTGCCTGCCCCAGACGTTTAGCAAAAATGTATTTTCCCTAATTAGCTTGCATATATTAACAAGTAGTCAGGGACGGCCTAAGCACCTGATATTTCTGGCTATGGGGCCAAATTCTGAGAGGTATTTGGGCACACCTGGCTCTGTGAAAATGAGCTGTTGGAAGTTATTGCTGAGAGTCACCACGAGTCACAATTGGGGGAAGATATGCCTCTGATTAATTATGCTTGTACTTTGCCTCAACTTTTTCTTTAGCCCTATCTCATGCTTTACCAGTACTAAAGTTATCTGGATGTATGTCATATTCCCTAAGTTCCCTGACAGCAGAGACTAGTTAGGCTATTTTCATTTTGCTGTAGCTGTCTGTCTTGAACATGGCATCCCCCAGTGTTCTGGGGGAAATGTTTTCCCCTTTCTCTTGCTAATTGTTTGAGTTCAAATTAGGTATTTTACTGTAAAAATGCGTGTCTCCTTTCCATTGTGATAGTCTGAAAACTGCATTCATGTGATTTTTAGAGGTTCCCAGTGAAGCTGAGATGGGGGTTGAGCCAAATGACATATTCTTTTTATGTAATTAGCCCATGCTGAATGCCCTAGTTCATGAGACTCTGATTTGGGTAGGAGTGCAAGAAATGTTCTACTGAGTCAAGTGAAGGCTACAGGCATTAGCATTGTAAGAATACACAAGAAATTTGAGGGCAGGCATCTAAGCTACATTGATATTTTAAGGTGTAAATTGCTTGCATGTGTAGCATGTAGCCTTGTACTAGCAAATTGCGTTGCTTGAATTTTTTTTTTTACTGGTTGCCTCTACTGGTGGACTACACCAGGAGTTTATTTTTTCTTTTCAAGTTCTAGGCTGTAATTTAACAGTAGTTTGCTTTTTGGGGCAGACTCTGTTAGCAAGCCAAACAAGATGACTCAAGAAACTATTGTACCATTGTGTATTCAAGTATATATTGGTGTCTTGCAGTGTATTGCATAACTAACTGTGTGTTGAAGTGACTCTGTATATTTGTGTGCTGGGGAGCAGAGGAGAAAGTTGGCCGCCATTGTTTCTCAGTTATGGCTGCTCTGTGGCATGACAGTTTCCTTGATGGTTGCTGGTTATGTAGGTGCCGGCTGAAGGTGATAATGAGGATTGTGAAGAAGTTTTACACCATATGCTGTAAATTCTTTCGAGGGATTTCAAGTCACTGCTACATTATATGAACTGCCTCAAACTGTGAGGACATTTCCAGAGCCCCAGAGAGACCATTTATGGATGGAGGCAGTACTCAGAAATTAATTACAAAACCCACTGCTGCTGACCAAGTGTTAGTATGGAAATATGAAGTCCTCATCATGAGGACATAGTAGTGTGAGGACAGTCCAAAAGGCCTGCTGAGGGGAGGGACACCCTCATCAGCCTCTAGTAACCCAGTGGCAACAGGGTCAATGGTGGGTTTCTTTGGAAAGGCCATCAGCCAGCCATATGGAAAGTCACAGATGTTTTCAGAAGGATGTCCCCACCCAGACTAGGACACACAATGGAAGAGGCAAGGCAGGAGAGGCTGAAGCAGAGAAAACAAGCTTAATGGAGCAGGCAGGACAGCTCTCTGAATTCAATTTTCTATGAGCAGTTATTAAACACCAAGTATGTGCCAGGTAGCAGGCCACAGGCTGGGTGGGGGGAGGGGTTACAAAGATGGAAATGAAGTTGTCCCTACCTTCAAGGCTCTTCCATTCTACTTGAGATGGCAGTTGGGGTGTGGAGTTAGCAGAGGAGATTGAATGAGGAGCCCTGGGAGGTTAGAGACAAAGGAGAGGGGACCTGGACTGAATTGAACAGAGTGACTGAGATTGGCTCTTGGCCTAGGGCAGGGTGTGGGGCCTGAGAGCAGCGAGGGGGATGGGGAATATTAGGAAGACGGGCAATGCTGGGGACCCTGAAACTGAGAGAAAGGACACCAGCCTAAATTGAGTGCTTGCCTGGACTCACATCCCTGGAAGAAGAAGAAGATATGCACTGGGATTTGGGTGTGCTATTTAAAGACAATATTGTGAAACTTGATCAGGTCTGGGCAATCAGGGTTCAGTTCACTGAGTGTTTTGGTTACCTATGATAGTTAAAAAAATGTATATGTATGTATACACACACATACACATATACATATGTGTATATATTATATATATGAATATATATGGAAAAAGAGAGAGAAAATTACAATAACTTTACTAAGATTTATAAAAATGAGGCTCCTCACAAGGAATTCATACTGACAGACTAGGTAACATACTCTGATTACACTGAAGAGACAAGACAACTCAAAATTATAAATCTAGACCTGGAAGAGATCTCAAAGACCGTCTAATCCAGCCCTTTCGGTTTCCACATGAGAAGCCCAGGGAAATCAAAGCATTAGAAGCAGCATTTGAACCCAGGTCCTTTGACCCAAGAGCAAATAGTTTTTCTGCCATATAACTCATTCAGGTTAATGATAACATTAATAATAATAAAAGCTCATAGCAGCTAACATTTCTATAGCACTTATGTGCTGAGCCCCTTACAATAATTATCTCATTGGGTCCTCTAACAACCCTGGGAGTTAGATGCTATTATTATCCCATTTTACAAGTGAGGCAAACAGAGGTTAAGTGACTTGCCCAGGGTCACACAGCTAGTAAGTCCTCACTAGCTGTCTATGATTTTGGGCAAATCATTTAACCTATCTGAGCATCTCCAGTCCCCTCCACAGATCTATTAAATGAGTGGTTTAGATTCTTCATAAATTAAATGTAACTGCCCCTTGGGATGTGCCATTCAGGAAAGTGGGACACTATTCTTGTTCGATTGTCATCACTGATACCCTGTATCCTGAGGTCTAGGAGAAAGAACCAAGAAATATTGGTTGGCTAGGGTTATATTCTTAAGAGACTGGAATGATTCCACACACCCTAATTTTGTTTCCTGATTCCACTCTGATGGAGTACAGCTTCTGGTAAATCAAGGCATATGTCCATCTGGTCACAGTCATAGCAGAATAAAGCTTAGCCTCTTAGGGCTTACTCTTTTAGTGCTGTGCCCAAAGTCAGCTGTGTCAATATTTGGCCTCAGCCTTCTTTATGGGAGGCTCAATTTTGCTTTCTGGCTGGCTTTTTTCCCAAGGAGCTTAGTCTCAGCTACTTTGGTGAAATTTCACTGATCTGAGTCTCTGTAGATTTGAACCCAAGTCTTCCAATTCTAAATCCAATGCATCAGAGAAGGAAGACAATACTAACAACTAGGGAGATTGAGAAAGCCTCAGGTTTGTTCTGAAGTAAACCTTGAAGGAAGCTATGTATTCCAAAAGGTCTATAGAGGTGAGGAGGGAGTGCATTCTAGGCATAGGCCATGGCAAACAATGGAATGTCCAGTTCAGGGAATATACAAGCAAGCTACTTTGGCAGGAACATAATACATTAAGGGGAGTAATCTGAAACTACTCTGTTAAAGTAGATTGAAGATAAATTCTAAAGGGCTTTAAATGCCAAGCCAAGAAGTTTTTATTTCATTGGAGAGACCATCAGGAGCTACAAAAAAAAAATGGGTTGTAGAATGATATGTTCAAATGGTTTTTTTGTTTTGTTTTTTTAAAATCGTTTTATTTATAAAACCAGAAGGTTATGAATAAAAGGATGGTTATTTGGCCATCTCTCTTAGACCAAAGACCACGGGCTCACACAAACAGATCTGTGTTTTAAGAAGGATTATTTTGGTAGCTGTTTAGAGGAATTAGCACATAGCTTTAATTACAACCTAAATTTGATTGAATATGATAAAATAAATTTATTTTCATAATTTTAATTTAGTTTTTTTAACCAAAAGGAAAAGGAAAAAAAAGGAGAAATGTAGCCTGGGCTCTCTGGTATCGTTTTTTGGAGATTATTCAGTAGAGAAATGTGAAAGGACTTGGTCTCATGTGTGCACCAGGGTTGCCTTATGGAGAACCAAGCAAGCCTTTTGTGTTATATAATAACTCTTGCCTAGAGCACTTGGGAGTAGTTTTGTACCAGAAGAGTGTTTGGGTGCCACCTCATTAGAAGTAGCATTTGCCAGTAGACAGTTCACTGACAGTGAGACTCATTGTCCTATTCACAAATTAGAGTTCACAAATTTGAGGTGGGCTGCCACTGATAAGTTTTGATGCTAAATGTATGGAGCTCCATTCTAAATATGGACACCAGAACCCCTGACTCACAGTCTGAAAAGTGCTAAGTTGGAGTCTACCAACCATAAATGAGCCCACCAGTGGCCAAGCTTTCTGGCACTACTAGCCATGGGAGTCCGATGTGGATGCACATGCTCTATCCTAAAAACCCCAGGCAACAGAAACTTTGGTTATGCCCATTGAAGGGATGAAAATAATGTGCCATGCAAAGAGCAGGATCGTTTACCCAAAAAAGCACAGCTGAGAGTCTGGGACTTCCTACAAGTGAACTACTGATTTGAACATATGCAGCATCAAGCCTTTGGAACTCATGTTCATAGACTTCTTTTCTCTGGAAAGGGATAAAAATACCATAAAAAATATTCAAGTGATGATGGACCCCCTCAGCTGTGCTATACAGGACTACTAGGAGCCAGAAAGCTTCCAGAGTAGGGAAGCTACAGAAGTATTTCCTGATGTATGGCTTCCATGCTGGGATTCATTCTGATCAGGGTTGAGATCCTGAGAGCAAACTATTGAAATCAGCATTTGACTTGTAAGGGGAAAAAAAGTCTAGAACTACATCACTTCGTCCTCAAGGACACCCATATGTAGAGCATTTTAATCACCCATTAATAGACATGCTAGTGACCTGATAGCTGAGCAGAAGGCTCAATGGAGTCAACAAATGACCTTTCTAGCACATTTTATGGTGCCATCAAGAACAATCCCAAAGCCTTTATTCCAGGACTTCTTTTTTTTTTTGATGCTCTGAGTATTATCACTGCCTACTGATCTCTCCTTTAATATCTTGGAGGATGGCGTGACATGTAGACTCACAATCCAGAGAAATGGGTTGAAGGAAGCCTCTAGCTTTCCATGGCCACAGATCTGATTAGAAAGGTGGGGAGGAGAAACAATAGTATGATGCTTGAATTCACTGTAAGAAGCTCCATCAAGGTGATAGAGGATTGCAACAAAATTTTGGCACCAGGGAACAGACAAGATATATTTTTTTGTATAGCAAAGCAGCAGCAAAACATGTCTTTCCCCTTTCTACTTTCCCCTCTCAAATCAGAGAAGGCAGAAAAAGCAGCAGGCCCTTCTGAGAGGCTTCATTTCTGTCATACATTGCATGGCACTGAAGGACAATAGCTGACACCAAAGCTCTTATCCAATAAATTTCAATCTCTCTTCAGTCAATCAATGGCTGAAGCTTTCTGTCACTTGACTGCTCTGCTGACTTTCCCTGCACACAACTTTAACAGAGCAGACTTTCTATCCCCTCCTGAGTCTGCTTTCTGTCTCTTTTTAGCTATTCAGCCAAACTTCTTCAGCATCTTCATTAACCATCAGTGCCTCAAACCAGTGGCTTCTGGTTGATCATGACCCACATTTTGCGTATGAAGCAAAAACTCACCAGATCTCCCATATGATACCTATAGTTCTAATTTAATCACCCCCTAGTCTATAGTTACATTATTTTTCATATTGTGAATTTTACACTCTTAAGTTTTAAGACAATTACAGGAAAATGAGCTCTAGCTCTTTATCAATTCACGAAGCAATCCTCTTCCAGTCTGTCTTTGGAAAATCTTTTTCTTCACATTTACATTTTGTAAGTTTTTAACAAATGACAGTTATCTCTGCCCTTGCAGTCACCCCATTATTCACAGAGAGGCATTGTCCCACAGTTTACACGGTGATTTTAGTCTTTATATTTATCATAACCACAGTTCTGAAAATTGTTTCTTTACACATAGATCATTAGCAGTTTTTATTAACTCAAAGTTTGTTTTCTAGTCCGTTCAGGCACCAACCTGTTCACCCATGAAAGAAGCTGTGCCTCACATTCTTTACCAGTTGATTTAATTTTTTGTCTTTATATAAAAATACTTTTTCCTGCCCCTTTCCACACCAAATTGATCTATGTGAAAGGTCAGTACCTTAAAGGGACAGTACCTTATATTTGTTTTACTAGTACCTAAAACAGTACCTTGCACACTTAAGAAATATTTGTAGGGCAGAGCAAGGACTATTATCTTCATCTTATAGATGGAGACAGTGACATCCAAAACACTGATTTTAAATTTATTCCTCAGTCTGTACTGGATCTGGAACTTGAATCTTGGTTTCCCGACTCTCCATCCAGGACTTTCTAGTAAACCTACTGAGTACTGTTTCATTTTAGTGTTTCTGGGTCAGCAAAGAACACTATCAAGGGATTTCAAGTTTCTGAAGCTCTAAGGTGCTTCAAAGGACCATGAACCCCCTCCACTGCTATTGAACCAGAATGGGAGTTTGGGGGCCCACATTGGCCAACTCCATCCATGAACTGAAATAATAGTGCTTGACACAATAGATTCCTGCGAAAGGGAAGTGACTAAACATGTCGGAGATATGAATTCAGTCTAACTCAGGATTAACTCTGGGCATCTCTCCAGAGCTTCATGTGCAGCTCTTGAAGCAAGTGTGAAGGAAAGAAACTTGCCATCATAGATTATTGCTGCCATGATGAAAAGTGATGCTGTGTCCCCTGAAAGACCTAAAGTTGTATCACTACACAGAAGTTCTGATACACCAATTGATCTGTGATTCCATTGATGTGGGGATTTCTTCTAATGATGTAACTTGCCCACCCATCCTGTGGGACTTTTCCATGTCCTCCCTTACACTCACCATCCCTGCATTGTCTTTTAATCATGAATACGTTGGTGGAGCACATGGGCTGCCCCTAGGTTATCCCTTAGTCTTTCTGTCTGACTGGCCCAGCTTTTCTGGGTTATTAATTTATTTGAGGACATTCTTTATTCTTGCATGTTCCTGCTTCATAATTTTCTTTGTTCATAGTGAGGATATTCCAACCAACCAGAAATGCAAGAAATCTTTTATGAAATCAAAGTATGTTAAAGATAGAGCTCATTTAGTCCAGTCCCTTTATTTTTACAGATGAAGACACCATGGACCAGAGGGGAGAAGGCACTTGTCCAAGATTTATCACCTAATTAGTAGCAGTGTCAGGACTAGAACCCAGCTTTTTCTGACTCTCTTCAGTGCTCTTGAAACACTTCACAAAAGAAACTTTTGTCAAGGCCACTGATGTTTCCTGGCTCCTTCCCTGGGTCAGGTTAGCCACCCTTTGGTGTATTTATAGCATCTGGGACATACATCATCTGCCAGACCAGGAGCAGTCTCTGATGTAATACCACCTGCCTGCTCCAAGTTCAAGTTTGTCCCTGACTCTGATTGGTACAGCTGTTTCTGCAATGGCTAAGCTTACCCTGACTAAACACAAGCTTGGTTCTGCAGAGCTCTGGGATATATAGCCAGCTGGCACCGCTCCCTGCTCCCAACTTTTCTTCTAGCTTCAGTAGCTAGGTTGGATATAAAAACAACTGCTTTCTGTCTTTGCCAGTCTCCAACAAAAAATATCTCCTGACTCTCAGATAAAGCCTTTCTTTGCCCGATCATGCTCTAAGCAGGGTAAAAATGTTGTCTCATTATCTCAGAGCACTAGTCTGAAAAGGGCTAAAACTGAGGCCCAGCAAGAAGGAATTTATCCTAATTCACTGAGAGCAAACACTAAATAAAATGTTTTCATCTAAAGCAAAGGTTCTTAATCTGGAATCTATGAACTCCAGATATATTTTGGTATATTTTTAAAATGCACATTTAAAATATTTTTAGTAGTTATTTAAATGCAGTATGTTTTCTTTTTCTAGTCTTAATCACTGAATGGGCATTGCCTCAGTCAAACTGAGACCTGGGAAAGACCTTAGCTTAAAAAAGTCAGCTTTCCCCACTGCATCCGGGGCCATCTCCAGTTGCCCTGATCTATAGCTTGCCACTGGACTGGATGTTTCTGAAGGAGAAAGTGAGGCTGGTGACTTTGCCCAGCACTCCTTCACTTAAATCCAATTCATTTGCAAGTCATGGCATCACCTCCCTGATGTCATGGTCCTCTTCAAAAACAAAGGACAAACATCAACAATTTAATTTATTTTATGTATTTTAAAACATCATTCTGGGAAGGGATCTATGAGCTTCATCAGACTGCCAAAAGGGTCCATGACACCAAAATGGTTAAAAACCCCTGATCTAAAGCAAGGTATTTCAAACGTTTTAAAATCATGAAAAATGTGTCGATCATTTGCCAGTTAAGAATTATTTTAAGGGAATAAAGCACAACTTATATTGATTTGTAGTCAATATACACCCTAAGCTCAAGAGCCTTGGGAATAACAGAAATGACCAGACCTGCTTCTAGGCCAGCCCTCACAGCCGTCATTGAGGGGACGTATTGTCAAAAGAGGGTCTACCTTCATAACCACCACTGACAACTGCTGACCTCAGGAAAATAGGCACAGGAACCTTGGCAGTGGCAGCACCCACTCCCCATGCCCGCTGACCCTTCTTCCTTCCAGCCCAACCCTCATAGCCATCATCTGAGGAAGTGTCTCCTGTGGAGAAGGAGCCAACCATCCCCACCAACTGCTAACCACCTGCCACGCACAGGACAGGCAAGTCAGCTTAGC
Organism: Trichosurus vulpecula; assembly: GCF_011100635.1. Lineage (NCBI taxonomy): Eukaryota > Metazoa > Chordata > Mammalia > Diprotodontia > Phalangeridae > Trichosurus > Trichosurus vulpecula. The sequence continues at coordinate 150,823,708 of NC_050581.1, forward strand.
TGAAGCAGCATGCGCCAGGCAAGTCAGACCATCCCTGTGGCTTTGACTACTATCTCCCCTCAGACTCTAATGGAGACAACCCAAGACCCAGAACCTGAAAGCCTTGGGAAGAGTAATACTTCCAGTCTAGTGCCCTCAGTCATTAGTGGGAAGCAATGCCTATGGAAACACAGCTTGGCAATCTATCTTGCAGGTGCCACAGTCCCAGCTTCTGAAGACCCAGAGAAGAAAGGTCTTCCCAGCAAAATCCTTGGCACAGTCAAATGGTTCAATATCTGAAATGTCTTCAATTTTTATCAGTGGAAATGGAATTAAAGAAGATGCACTAAAGAAGATGCTTTGCTGCTGTACCCCAAGCATCATGGGACTTTTCAATCTGATTTGAAGTTGAAACCTTATACATGATTTGTCTTCCCCATTAGACTGTGAGCTCATTGAAAATAATAACTGTCTTTACTTTTCTATTTGTATGCTCAGCACTTAGCACAGAGCGCTTTGTACATAGTAAGTACTTAATAAATGCTTCATTCATTCATTCATTTGGTGATCCAGTGTCTTTAAGCATATTTTCATATGGTCATTTATATTTTAAAATTCTTCTTTTGAAAACTGTTCATATTTTGGCCACTTATCTGTCGAGGAATGGCTCATGGTCTTTTTGTGGATCAATTCCCTTTGTAGTTTGAATATTAGATTTTGTGAATGATATTTGATGTAAATGTTTTCCATTTGGGAAGTTTCTTTTCTTATTCTATCTTCTTTGCATAGTGCAAAAGCTTTTAAATATTTTTGTAATCATAGTGATGATCTTTTATTATAATATCTGTCCATTTTTGGCTAAGAATTCTCTACTCCCCCCCCTGCCAACTGTAATTGTGAAAATGATTGTGAAAATACCTTCTTTTGTCTTTCTTTTTTTTTCTTTTTGGTGATGTGACCTTTTGTATTTGAGTTTTGTATCCATTTGGAGCTTATGGTGAAATGTAGTATCACCTGCCTAGCTGATTCCCATTTTCCTGGCAGAAATAGGAAGTAAAAGAGGGAGTTTAGGGAAAGACCTTTAAAGAAAGGACATTATAATAATTAGGGTAGCAGTGTTAGTGGTGGACATTACAGAAGCTGGAATAAGATTTTTCTATGGGGTCCAACAGCAGGATGGTTCTTCCATCTCTAAAAAAGCAGCATTTAACTTCCTGCAAAGTTAAAGTACATGAGAAGCTTAGAGAAATGCAGGATTCTTAGCTCACTAAGAAGACAGATGAAATTCAGTTTTATGCTGATAGTAACAATCCAAAGTGTTTTTATGATGCCCGGAAGGCTATTTATAGGCCCAAGACCTGTGGTGCATCTCAGCTATGCAGTGCTGATGGAGCCACACTGATTGGTGGTAGAACATGATCCTGGAGAGATGGACTGAACACTTCCATAGTGCTCTCGATAGACTGTCATCAGCCAATGCTGAAGCCATTGACCATTCTCAGATTGAAGACAATGCTTCTCTAGCAGAACTTCCAACTGAAGAAGAGGTATTGAATATCATTAGGCTCCTCTCATGTGGCAAAGTGTCTAGTGCTGATTCCATTCCAGTAGAGATCTCCAAGGTGAGGGGTCTACTGCTCACACAAAAGTGGATAGAGATCTTCTGAATTATATGGTTACCCCCCAAAATATCAAGGATGCCTCCATTCTCCATCTATATAAAGGAAAAGGAAATAGGTTGTCCTATGACAACCATAAAAGGGTCTTTCTCCTAGTCACTGCTGGCAAGATCCTTTTCAGAGCCCTCCTTAATCAGGTGATCCTTTACCTGGAAGATGGTCAACTACCTGAGACCCAGTGTGGCTTCAGAAAGGGCCAAGGAATGGTCAAAATGGTGTTTGCTGCCCAACAACTCCAGGAGAAATGCCAGGAACAGAATAGGAGTCTATACACATTTATTGATCTAACCAAAGCCCTTGATACTGGCAGTCATGAGGGTCTGTGGAAGATCATGAAAAAATTTGGTTGCCCCAAGAAGTTCATCAATATTTTCTGCTAGTTCCATGAGGGCATGCTTGCCTTGGTTCTGGATAATAGACAATGCTCTTGTGCTTCCCCAGTCACCAATGGAATGAAGCAGCACCACATGCTTGCTCCAATGCCTTTTAGTATGATTTTTTCTGCTATGCTGTCAGATGTTTTCAACAAGGAGAACAATGTCAAGGTCAGCTACTACAGTGACAGTAAATAATTTCACTTGAAAAGGCTACCAGCCAAGACCAAAGCGGAGGGACAGCTGTTGTGTTTTTGTTCAATTGTGCACTCGATGAAGCCTCTGAAACTGAGATGCAACAACATAAGATCAATTCTCTGCTGCTTGTGCTAATTTTGACCTAACAATTAACACCAAGAAAACAGAGATTCTCCACCAGCCAGCACCACACCATCCATATGTGGAACCATTGGTTACAGCGAATGGAGAAATTTTGAATGCTGTGGATAAGTTTACTTACTTTGGAAGTATACTTTCAAGGGATATCCACATAGATGATGAGGTAGATGCACACATTGCCAGAGCTAGCTCTGTGTTTGGGAGGCTCTAAAAGAATGCGTGAGAGAGAAGCAGTATTAGGTTGCCTACCAAACTGAAGGTCTACAGAGCCCTTGTGATGACCTCATTGTTGTATGCCTACAAAACCTGGATAGTCTACCAGTGCCATGGATTCTATTTCAATTGTCTTAGGAAGATTCTACAGATCAGCTAGCAAGATCATGACCAGACCCTGAGGTCTTCCCTTGAGCTGAACTGCCAAGCATTCGAACTCTACTGCAGAGAGCATAACTTGGGTAAGCTGGTCATATTATTCTAATGCCAAACATATGTTTGCCTAAAAGACTGATTTACAGAGAACTTGCACAAGGCAAGCGCTCACACAGAGGTCAGAAGAAGTGATACAAGGACACTCTCAAGGTCTCTCTGAAGAACTTTGGTATGGATTGTGAGATAGGACACTTAGCATGCTGTGCCCAAGCCAAAGAAGGCACTGTGATCTAGGAGCGAAGAAGAATTGCAGGAGCTCAAAGGAAACGTGCGATGCACAAATTTAGAGACATCTCCATCCCAAACGTTCATATGGACTATTCCTGCCCAACCTGTGGTAGAGCCTTCTGAGCTCATATTGGTTTGATGAACCACAGCAGAACACACTGTACTTTGACCCCAACATCATGATGTCATTTTGGTCCTCTTTGAGCACGAAGGACAAACAACAGTATGTTCCTTTTCTGGGTTACACTGTCTGGGTTCACCACTAGATATGGTGACTACCCTATAATTAGGCATTCAGGGCCCCTTAGCTGTAGCTGTAGCTGCCTGGCTGGAGGCAGAGGTGGGGCATAGCAGCATGGCTGATTATGATGGCTAGATTTGAAGCTGGAAGGGACATTACAGATCATCACATCCAACCTCTTTATTTTTATTTTAATTACAAATGAGGGAATCTGAGATCCAGAGAAGTTAAGTGACTTGCCCAAGATCGCATAGACAATAAGGAACAACATCTGGATTTGAACCCACATCCTCTTATTTCAGAGCTAGTATTCTTTCCACCATGTTGCCTTCCTAGAATTTCAAAGTACTATCTGAGAAATGAAGGCTACATCATCACTTACCAGAGCAAGGGTGGAAAATAAAAGATATCTTCATGGCAGAGCAGTTACACTTGAATCCTTGAATGATGAGTAGGATTATAGTTGGGACGATGAATCATTACAGGAAAGCAGAGATGGTTGAAGGCAAGGTATTTCAAAGAAAAGAAACCATGTGTGTTTGTGGGAAAGCATGGAACGTTTATTGGAGATATTAAATAATTCATCTGGAGGTGGTCAGGGGGTCTGGGAAAGGCATGGTTTTTAATATAATTTTTGTGCCTAAAATCTTCAAGCACTGTATGAACAAGCCTTGAAATACCACTATCAGCACTTCTAGTATGGATACATCCAAAAGGCTACAGAGAAGCCTCATAATCTGTTAATTTCACATTTTTTACAATTAGAGTTGAAGATGAAATTATTTTGGTTGTCCATGCTTTCTAGCATGGGGCAGCTAGGTGATGCAGTGGATAGACTGCCAGGCCTGGAGTCAGGAAGATTCATCTTCCTGAGTTCAAATCTGGCCTCAGACACTTACTAGCTGTGTGACCCTGGGAAAGTCACTTAACTTTATTTACTTCAATTTCCTTATCTGTAAAACGAGCTGGAGAAAAGATGGCAAACCACTTTAGTATCTTTGCCAAGAAAACCCTAATGGGATCACAGAGAGTCAGACATGACTGAAAAATGACTGAACGACAAGTTTCCTAGCATAGCATGTTAATGTTGAAGGCAGATATCTATGTAGCTTTGGAATGATTTCCAGAAATTTTCTATAAAAATTATTGAAATTACTTAACCCCCTAACAATTTCTTCTGATTTAGGTATGGTTTTTAAAGACATTTTAAAAGTTCCATCCTTTTCTCCTTTATCCTGTTTAACATTTTAATCAATGGCATGGATGGCATGGTCACCAAATGTACAAATTCCCTGACAGAAATTACAGAATCATTGAATTCCAGAGGTGGGAGAGACCTCCATGGCTGTTTACTCCAATTCATCCTGGAAAACCAATCTCTGCAAAAATACATCAGGTAATGGCCGCCCAGCCTTTGCTTGAAGCTCCTTCAGTGAAAGGGCAGCCATTACCTCTCTATTCTCAATATCTCTGTTAGGAGGTTTTGTGATTTGTTCTTCTGAGCTCAAGCTTAGAGTTGCCTCTGTAACTTCCATGCATTGCTTGATGTCTGCCCTCTGTGGCCAACAAGAACACATCATATCCCTTTTCCAAATGACAATCCTTTGTATATTTGAGGCCTATGGTGCCACTTCTATGTTTCCTTTTCTGGAAGCTAAGCTGCCACAGAGTAGGTGCTTAATAAATGCTTGTTAGCATGGCTTCACTTGACCCTCCCCAGTTCTTTCAATCCTCATCTGGTATGCTTTTAAGGGTTTTTTTTTTATTCTGATTGTCCTCCTATGGATATTTTTCTTTTAATGATTGTGCCTTCTAAATTGAGGTACCCAGAATTGGACACAGCACATCAGATGGCATCTGGTTATGGCAGAGTACAATGGAATTATCACCTCCTTATTATTCAGTTATGTTTCTCTTGGGAGCTAGGTTACACAGAGTGTTGGCCCTGGAATCAGGATGACCTGAGTTCAAATCTGGCCTCAGTTTCCTCATTTGTCAAATGAGCTGGAGAAGGAAATGGCAAACCATTCTAGTATCTACCAAGAAAATTTCAAATGGGTCATGAAGAGTCTGATACAACTGAACAACAACAGCAACAACCTGACCTAAGCCTTGAAGAAAGTTAGGGATCTCTAAAAGGAAAAGTTAAAGGATGAGGGAGGAGGGGAGTGTGGTCTAGGCATGGAAGACAGCCTTTGCAAAGACATGGAGATAGAAGGTGGAGTGTGGTCCAGGGGGAACAGGAAGGAGGTCAGTTTTGCCAGAATGTGGCATGTGTAAGTGGGAGTAATACAAAATAAGTCCAGAAAGATAGATGACAACCAAACTTTGCAGGGTTTTAAATGTTGAACAAGGGAGATTGTAGTTTATACTAGAAACAACAGGGAACCAATATATGTTCTTAAGCGAGGGAGTGACATTATCAGACTCACCTGTCCTTTGGAAAGATTTCTTGGCAAATGTGTAAAGAATGATTAGGAAACTGAAAAGGGACTAGAATTAGAGAAACTTGTTGAGAGGCTCCTGCAATACTCCAGGAGGGAAGTGATGAGGGCCTGAACAAGGGTAGAGGATGTATGAGCAAAAAGGATATGCGAGATGTTACTCAGGTAGAATTGACAAGACTTGGTAAAAAGAATGGAGATTCAATGATGGTCTTGGGACTGGCAATCTGGGTGGCCCACAAGTCTGCCTCCTGCCTTCCCTGGCTTTCTTCAAGTCCCAGCCAACAAGCCACTTAAACAGAAAACTTTTCCTGACCCCCCCTAATTTCTAGTGCATTCCCTCTGTTGATTATTTCCAATCTGTTCTGAGCTTGTTTGTACATGGTTGCTTTTGCATGTCTTCTGCCACAATGGATGAAGATCTGTTTGGGGGCAAAGAGATTTCTTTGTATCCCTAGCACTTAGCTTGACACATAGTAGACACTTAATAAATGTTTACTGACTCACTGACTGGAAGGATGGTTCTGAGTTTAAGAAAAGAAAGTGTACTTCTTAGGAGACTTTGTAAAAGATAACATCCTTTGTTGGATCCTGTGATTCAATCTGGGGTTTGGAAAACATGGAAGCTATAATTATGACGTGATATGTGAAGGGAATCTCAAACCTAGACTATGGGAGTTAGGATTAATGAGACTTAGTGATTGGAGATGGGTGATAACAATATAGCTAGCACAGGGCTTGAAAAGTGCTTTACACAGTATTATTTCATTTGTTTCTCGTAACGACCCTGTAAGAGCTTTTTCTTTTTTATATTTAAAAATACATTTTATTTTCTCTTCAATTACATGTAAAGGCAATTTTTAGCATTCCTTTTTTTTTTAATTTTGAGTTCCAATTTTTTTCCCTTCCTCCCTCACCTTCTCCCTCCTTGAGATGGTAGTTGGTTTTGTTTTTTCCCAACTATAGATAAGGAAACTACAGCTCAAGGAAGTCACGGTCACACAATTTGTAAGAATCTGAGCTGAGATCTGAATCTAGTTCTTCTTGACCCTAGGAAAGAGGTCAAAGGTGACTCCTACTCCTAGGTGATGAAGAACAGTAATAGCATTGATGAAATAGGGAAGTGGGCAGGAGGAACTGTTTTGAAATGAGTTAAGTTTGGGGAAGTAATGCTGATTTAGAGGTGATTAGAGGATATACTGTCCTTAAAATATGCACTGTCATTTACTGCCCTGCCTTTTGCTTGCTTAAAAAAAAAAAGAGCCAAGCTTGCTTTAAGGTCTCGTCAGCCTGAGCTCAGTGTAGAACCAGAAAGCCCAGGTCCAGAGCCTGAATGACGAGTGCTCCTTCTATTCTTTTGTCTTAATGACCAAAATGATGACAATTGGTTTTGAGTTTATCAAGACAACATGATTACAAGATCATCAATCTGATTCAGAAAAAATATACAAAGGCAAATGGGCCAAAATCAAGCAAAGCAGAGTTTCACTCACTCCCTACTTAATTCAGGTAAGGATGGACACCTAGATTCTTGTCTTTGCTCTGCCCTAATTTGCTGTGTGATCTTATACAAGCCATTTCCCTTATGTGGACTTCAAGCTTCTCTTTTTGAAGGGGTTGGGCTAAAATCCAGGGGTTCTTAATCTGAAGTCTGTGAACTTCTTTTTAAAAAATTAATCTTTTGATAACTATATTTCTATGTAATCAGTTGTCTTTGTAACCTGGTATATTCTATTTTATGCATTTAAAAACATTATTCTGAGAAAGGGTTACTAAGCATCATCAGACTGACTGCCAAAGGGGTCCATGACCTAAACCAGGTTCAGTACCTCTGGAGTAGGTGGTTTTTTTTAAAGATTTCTTCCAGTGCTGACATCTTATAATTCTCCAAATTAGTCAATCCTTGGCAGTGGTGGTGATCTAGCTCCTTCAGGAATGATTTGACATTTTTTGATAGTGGTATGTTTCTCCGATAAGGTCCTGCTCTGATACCTCATGGTGGTAGAGGTGACCTTGGGTTTTCAAAAGCCCTTCCAGTGGAGTACACACTCTGGCAGGCTCTCACAAGCTGGGAAGGCTCCAAGTATAGACCCAGAGATAGACTGTATGTCTGTGATTTGAAGACCAGCCTAAGTTCAGAAGGATGATTACAGGATGATGCATCTTTCAGATCCAATTATTCTCAAATAAGATGGAGAGGGCCTACGATCTGCATTCCAAGAGGAAATGGCCATGCGGATGAAGTTATAGGTCCCAGAAGTATTGCAATAAATGTCAAGTCTGTTGCAATTTTTAAGGCAGTAAGTCAGTCAGCCAGTCAAGAAACATTTACTAAGTGCCTCCTATGTCCCAGGCACTGTGCTAAGCACTGTGGATACAAAGACAGGCAAAAGCCAGTCCCTGCTCTTACAATCTTTCATTCTAATGGGAGAGCCTGCATAGGAAGAACAAGGCATAAACAATCAGTGGAAGCCTTCATTACTGCTCTGTTAGCTTTTCCCTAACATGTGTCTAGGACTTTTTATAGTCTTTTATTGATGAGTTATGCTTCTTAAGCCTATGGGTTTTCAAAATCGGCTTTGCTTTCCTGAATAATTTTTATTGCACGAGTCACCATTTTCAAAAACTTTTTTAACCTCTCTTTGTTGTCCAAGGACTCCATAACCTACTTCAATGACACCCTATCCTGAAAAGATCAATTATTTCATTAGTTATTTACTTGCTTTTTCAATCTTTGTTTGCCGTGTGTGCATGCCTTTGATTTCTGACCAGATTTGTGTGATTTGTCTTAGATTTCAAACTCCAGGAAGGCTGGTACCATGTCTGTTGAATTTTGAAGGTGACAGCCAGACTCTGTTCTGCCACTTATTGGCTGTGTAGCCTTGAACAAGTGACTTAACCTTGTTGGGACTAAGTTACCCATCCAGTACAAACAATGGTTTTCCATTTCTAGAGCTCTTAAAGATTTGCAAAGTGTTCCCCTTACAACTTTGTGAAGTCTTTTGTGTATTACTATTCCCATTTTTAGAAGGCAAAACTGAGGCAAAGAAAATTGAAGTGTCTTGCCAATATACATGTGTGCATATACGTATATGTACATAAATATGTAAAGGCAGCCCAGATGTATGCATTTGTGTGTGTGTGTGTGTGTGTTTGAAGTGAATAGAAGGCCAGCATTACAGTCAGAATAAATCCAAGTCTGCCTCTGCTAGTTGTGTGACCCTGAGTAAGTCATTTAACTTTTCAAAGCCTTAGCAATTCTCTAAGACTATAAGTTGCAGGATGGTTGTGATCTGCATTAGCAGAGACAATTTTCTTACCAGAAGCTCCCAAGACTGATGAAATTTCAAGTCTTGAACCCTTTCCTGACACCAAAGAATGACATATAAATTCCAACTCTTATGATGACGGACAATATGGTACCAATTCAACAACGTTTCTGTGGTATACATGGCACTAGCTGGGTGCCAGGAATGCAAAAGTTAAAGACAAAACAGTTTCTGCCTTCAAGGATTTTGTATGTGCGGAAGGCATCCAGCATGTACCCAGAGAAGTAATCACAAAGGCTATTAGAGTAATACTGAGTGATTTCGAGAGGGAGAGAATATGAACAGCTGGGGGGAGGGGTGGTGTATTGTGGAGATCAGGAAGAGTTGGTGCGAGAGGTGGCACCTGAAGGAAGCCTGGAAGCCTGAGGTGGAGGTGGGAGGTGGGCTTGGTAGGCATGGGGGACCAGCTGTACAATGACAGAGAGGTGGAATTTGGAACATTGTGTTATGATGTATGATGTACTATACTAATATACTAATATAATATATATATAGTATATAATATATACTATATATATATTATAGTATATAATAATATACTAATGTAACATATATTAGTAAACAGTGATGATATAATGGTCATTGAGCCAGCTAGGTGGCACAGTAGATAGAGTATTGGACTCAGAGGAAGGAGACTAGGATTCAAATCCAGCCTCAGACACTTACTATCTGTGCGACTGTGCAAGTCATTTCACCCCATCTGCCTTAATTTCCTCAACTGTAAAATGGGGATAATATTTGTTTGCCGCTTTGTAAACCATAAAGCACTTATATAAATTCTAGCTATTATAATTATATTATTACAGTGACAATAAAATAAGAGGAAATAGTTGACATTTAATGGTTTTTTTTAACAGTAACATTATAGGATCCCAAGTATTACTCTTTTGTCATTGTTCTGTCTTGTCACTCCCTGTGACTCTCCCTTTGGGCTCTGCTGGTTCAGAGTGAGCATAAATAGCAATTTTTGCTGTTCTGGCCAGAAATCCTGGGGGTCTTCCCCTCCCAAATTGATTTTTGTTTGTTTGGTTTTTGACTAGGATTTCTTACCTAGCCTTAATCGCTGAATGGCCACTGGCATCAGTTCACAGGGAGAAAGATGAAGGAAAAAAGGTTCTTTTGCCAATTGTTAGTGGATTACAGAATTTCTAAAGCTATCTGAATGGCCTTAAAGAAAGCCCAGAGGGTAAAAGAACCTAGGACAATTCTCATTTATGAGTTGACGTGCCACACCTCACAAATGGAGTAAACAGACACACAGACACCTAGTGTGTGTGTGTGTGTGTGTGTGTGTGTGTGTGTGTGTGTGTTTAGTGCACTGTGCTTTGGGGACGTAAAGATTTTTTTAAAAATCGGTTCCTGTACTTGTAGAATAGGTTTAGAGCTTGGGGTAGGGTCAGGGGAAACTTTAGAAGTCATCTAGAACAATCTTTCCATTTTCCAGATGAGGAAACTGAGACCCAGAAAGGCTAAGTGATTTGCCCAAGGCTAGTAATTACCAGAGCTAAGATTCAATCCCAGGACATTTGAGTCCAGAGCCAGAAATTTTTTTTTCCATTGCACTAAATTACCTCACCTCATGTTGTTTATATTCACAAAGGTTGTGCAAGGTGGTTTGCTTCTGTATCCACTTAGTCAGAGCTGATTAAAAAGCACTTGAATTCAATTTATTGAAATAAACATTGTTAAATGCCTCCTGTATGCTAGGTCATCGAGTTACAAAGATGAGAAATCACATACATACTTGGGCCTTGGGGAGTTTACAATCTAGTGTGTGTGTGCATGTATGTGTGAGCATGTGTGTCTGTGAAAGAGAGAGAGAGAGACAGAAACAGAGACAGAAAGAGATGAGAGACAATGACAGGGGAAATACATACAAATAACTGTAACACATATTTGAATGTGAAAAGTACATATAAGAAACTCAGGGGAATAGCATGACAGATTCAAGGAAGAAGGGAAAATCTTGAACTGGAGGATGAAGGAAGAATCCATGGAGAAGGAGTCAAGTGATGTCCGAATTGGGCTTAGAAGAAAAAGGAAGATTTCAGTGGAGGAATTGGGTAAAAGAGCTTGTTCCTGGCCTGGACATTAGTTGAACAGCAACATAGAAAAAAGAATAGGCAGGGCAAGATTGAAGAATAATGACTAGTCTGGAACTCCGTCCTGGCCATTCCCCTGCCCCTCCTATAAGTGCCTGCTTCACTTGGCCTACTATATGAAGGAAGCCCTCACATATGCTTTATTACACTCTAGTCAACTTCTGGATGGTTAGATGGTGAAGTAAATAGAGCACCAGGCCTGGAGTCAGGAAGACCTGAGTTCAATTCCAACCTCCAACACTTACTACTAGCTGTGTGACCCTGGGCAAGTCACTTAACCCTGTTTTCCTCAGTTTCCTCATCTGTAATACAAGCTAGAGGGAAATGTCAAACCACTCCAGTATCTTTGCCAAGAAAATCCCAAATGCGATCACGAAGAGTCAGACATAACTGAACAACAAAGTCATCTTCTGACCAGCCACCATGCTGCTGAGCATCTGGCTCATCCCCATACCCTCTCCCTGACTTTTCAGCTCTGGAACCATAATCTACTGAAAGCTACCGAAAAAGGTGTGTTGATTTATTCTCCATCTCTGCAACTTTCTAAACCAAAATACTTCTCCCTGTCATTTACAGATAGATAGATAGATAGATAGATAGATAGATAGATAGATAGATAGATAGATAGATCAATCAAGTGACCAGGGAATGAATCTATCTATCTATCTATCATCTATCTATTTATCTATCATCCATCCAGCTATCTATCAATTTATCTATCCTCTATCATCCATACATCTATCTATTATCTCTGTCATCCATCCATCCATCCATCATCTATCTATCCATCCATCTCTCCATCTATCATCTATCCTCTATCTATCTTCCATCCATCGTATCTATCATCTCTATCTATCTATCTATCTATCTATCTATCTCCCCTATCAGAATCTATGCTTCTTGAGGACAGGGACTTTTTTTGCTTTTGTATTTATATCTGCTGCACTTACCACAGTGCTTAGCACACAGTGCACAATAAATGCCTTCTTGTTCATTTTTTCAGAGTCCAATTTGACTGGAATGTAGAATGTGAAGAAAAAAAGTGTAAAATAAGGCTGGAAAGTTAGGTTAGAATCAGATTGTGGAAAGCCTTGAATGCCAGGCTATGGAGTTTAAAATTTATTTGATCAGAAATGAAGAATTACTGAAGATTTTTGTACCTATAAACATCAGTGAACTCCTACTGCTTCAGCTGCTTATTCTGAAGTTTTTGCCAGTGACATCGAACATACAGACAGGTGAATTCAGCAGCATATGGTCAATCTGCTTTACAATGACCCCGTAGTTTCTAGGAACACCTTGATTTACAAAATCAAGGATTGCCTGTAATGTGTCTAGCATGCTGATCTAAGATCTTATTAGTAGAATGATAGAAAAAAAACTTAAGACAATATTACATTAATGAAAGGCTAGAATCTAGAACAGTAAACATGATGGTCCCATGATACCAAGCCCTAGTCAGATCACAGTTAACTTGGGTGCCATATTTTAGAAGGGAAATTAACAAATCGTCCAGAGCAGAATGACCAGGATGGTGAGGAGGCTAGAAACTACGTCATATGAGGTGCTATTAAAGGGAAATGTGTTTTAGAGAAGAGAATTGGGGAGTCACATCATTTTAGCCTTCAAATATTTGGGAGATGGTTAAGAAATAGATTTATTTTGTTTTGCACTAGAAGACAGAACTAGGATTAATGGGGGGAGGAGGAGTTAGAGAAGTAGATTTTGGCTGAGTATAAGGAAGAGTTACTTGATAATTAGGGCTGCCCAAAGAGGGCAGGTTGGCCTGAAGTTGTAGGAAGCTCCCTGTCATTCAGTGTAGGTATTTAAGCATAAACTGGATGAGGGGATAATGTACAGAACTTAGGAGGAATAGAGCTAGAAGACTTGTAAATTCCCTTCTAACTCTGAGATTCACTGCATTTTAGGACTTAGAGCTGGAAGGGGCTTTGGAACAGATAGTAGGTAGGTAAGTAGGGCCAGAATTAAAATCAGATACTTTTATCCTAATCATTGTCCTTTCAGTTGTGTCTGACTCTCCATGGCCCCATTCAGGGTTTTCTTGGCAAAGATACTGGAGTGGTTTGCCATTTCCTTCTCCAGCTTATTTTACAGATGAGGAAACTGAGGCAAACAGGGTTAAGTAACACAGCTAGTAAGTGTCTGAGGCCAGATTTGAACTCAGGAAGATGAGCCTTTCTGATTCCAAGCTCAATGGTTGCTCCATTGCAACTCCTAGCTGCTTGCAAATCTATAGTCCCTCAAGGGCCATGAGGCTTCTCTTTCAGCAACAAGATGAATGTGGGAACTGAACTTGTGACAAACTAATGATAGCAAGTTCCCTGAAGGATCTTTAAAGTTTCTTTAAGCTTTTCAAACTCTATCATTTCGTTGTAACAATGTGTCTATGAGAGGTGGTTTGTATACAGTGGAAAAGTTTATCTACTGTACTGCCACAGATGGGAAGGGTAGAAATCTCACTCCACTCTGGCCTCTACTTTTGGAATATGGGCGTTGTCTGTCTTCTGAGTCTCTTTTCTTTTCTTCCACCTACTCTCTAGTCACCACCCTTGGCTCCACCCCACAAACAGATTTCTCTGAGCATATGTGGAGCATATATATAGAACAATGGGGAACCTAGCATACAAGAATCAAAAGTATGAACAGTTTAGTGACTTTTCTTGGATATTTCCAAATTGTTTTCTAGAATAGCTAGACCAATTCATTACATTACCAATGAGTATTAATGAGCCTGTCCTTCCAATGCTGTTTCAATCCTGATCACCTTTGTCAATCTGGGGGTTATGAAACTTCAGGGTGGCTTGTGTTTGCATCTCTTATGATTAGTGAATTTGAAGGTGTTTCTATGGTTGTCTTATTGCTTCTTTTGAAAAACTGTACATGTCCTTTGAGAACTTATTTATTAGAGAACAGCTCTTATTCATACATTTATGTCAATTCCCTAGATGTATCAGATAGCAGGCTTGTCGATCTTCTCCCCTCTCCCCACTCGACCAGGTTTTTTATTTTATTGTTTTGCCTGTACAAAAACTTTTTAATGTTACATAATCAGAATTTTCTGCTTCATTTTTGATGATCTTCTCTTTCCCTTGTTTAGTTATGAATTATCCCCCATACCACAGTTCTAGATATATCTCCTCCTTTTTTTTTTTAAATTTTGACTCTTACTTAGCCTATTTGTCCATTTAGAGCTTATTTTAGAATACAATTTAAGATGCTGGTCTCAACCTATTTTCTGACAAGACGCTTTCCAGCTTTCCCAGCATTTCTTGTTGAGTGGGAGAGTCCTTCCCCTCGTAGTTTGTTTTCATGGGTTTATCAAACACTGGGCTACTGTGTTCATTTGGTTCTGGGTCTTCCTTATTTAGTCTGTGCCACAGTTTTCTCCATTTCCACATAGTTCTTCTGTTTTATTATTATTATTTTTAGTATTATTATTGCCATCCTTCTGCATATAATTGCCCTATTTTTCCCCTGGCATTTTCCAGTAAGGTATAGTGGAAAAGTACTGAGCTAAGAGGACCAGGGATTTAGTTCTGCCTTTGCCTTAGGCAAGTCAACTCTTCCTTTAGGCCCTCAGTTTCTTTCTCTAGAAAATGATCCAGATCATCTCTCAGGTCCCTTCCAACCTAAGAACCTGAGACTGAGATGTCAACTAATAAGGTGTAAACATCAAGGGGAATCCCTCAAGATAATCCCTCCAAGAAATGTCTGAATGTTAATAGATTTTTTTTTGAAAAATAATTTTTTTAATAGTGGAATTTCATGTACCATGAAAGATAATGGGGGAGCCTTTTGCTCACCAAATTAACCAGCTGCATTTTTCTGTCTACTTATCAAGTTAACCTTGATAATAGCTCACCCAGAGTTCCATGGTACAACAACAAGTAGTCAAGTGGTTAAGTTAATTGGGATGTGTAGAGCTTTTATATTTTGTTCATCCTTCAATTCCTCCATGATAAAACAAGTGAATGAAAAGCATTTAGTGTTTACCTTATGCCAAGCAACATGCATACAAATATGGAAGCGAGATGAAACAATCCTGGCCCTGAAACACTTCATCTCCTGACCCCGGGCATTTTCACTGTCTCCCATGCCTGGAATTCTCTCTTTTCATTTCTGCCTTCTGGTTTACCTGGCTTCCTTCTACTCCCAGCTAAAATCCCACCTCCTAGAAGCCCTTCCCAGAAGCCACTTCACTTTAGTGCATTCCTTCTGAGACTACCCTCAAATTATCCGATATGTATCTTGTTTGTATAAAGCTCTCTGCATAGTCCTCCCCATTAGACTGTAACCTCCATGAGAGCAGAGACAGCTTTTGGTCTTTGTACCCAGAGGGCTTAGCACATTGTTGTTGTTATTCAGTTATGACTCTATGTGACCCCATTTGGGGTTTTCTTGACAAAGATACTGGAGCGGTTTGCCATTTCCTTCTCTAGCTCATTTTACAGATGAGGAAACTGAGGCAAACAGGGTTAAAGTGACTTGCCCAGGGTCACACAGCTAGTATGTATCTGAGGCCAGATTTGAACTTATGAAGATGAGTCTTCCTGATTCCAAGCCTAGTGCTCTATCCTCTGTGCCACCTAGCTGGCACATATTAGGCACTTAAAAATGCTAGCCGACTGACTACTCTCAAAGAACTTACGTTCTAATGGGGGAGACACTGAATACAGGGAGATAGTAACCAGGGAAATGAGTTACAAATGAGGCACAAAGATGAATAAGTGGAACAACAGAGTAGTCCTTTGTAGAGACAATGATGGTAGTGACTTGATTACAGTTCCCAGATAAATAAGTAGAAATTGAGTGGCCTGATACATTCCCAAATATGAGGACACCAGTCCCTGGGAATGCAGATACTGATGGCTTAGCTCCTCCCAAGCAGGTCCTTTGGTCTGGAAGTTGGAAGGCCAGGCACCTGCAGCAGCATCAACAGGAGCAACAGCAGTAGGAGTGACATTATCAAGGTCACATCACAAATAAGTGGCATAGCTGGCACTCACCTGGCACATCTCTTGATTTCTAGTCCAGCAGCCTTTTTTTCATTATACCATGATGCCACTCTTACAGTCTCTTTAAGGTCCCAAAAGAATGAATATGTTTAAAAAATTTTTGTGATCTTCTGTTTTTACATCACCTAAATTTCCCCTATAACCTTCCTTGCCTCCCAGAGAGCCATTCTTTATAATAAAGAATTTTTTTTAAAAAAAGAACTCTCTCCCCACCTCCACAAAACAGAGCAATACAGTAGAAAACCAAACCAAACAAAAACCTTCATATTATATGCAATATGAACACTTTGTGAAACAGCCCTCCTCCCTCCCCCACCCCAAAGGAGGCTGTGGAAGCCTCTTCTCATGTCTCTTCTCTGGGCCCAAGCTTACAAGCTTATTCTTTGTAGTTTTAAGACATACATTTCCAATTGTTTTGTGGTTGTTCTTTTCATTTCTATTATAGTGATTGAGTATATTGTTTTCTTGGCTCTGCTTACTTCAATCTGCAAATCCATGCTTCTCTGGATTCATCACACACATAATTTCTTACAGCACAGTAATATTCCATTGCATTCATATACCACAATCTGTTTAGCCATTCCTCAGTCGATGGGCATCCACTTCGTTCCCAGTTTTTTGCTACTACAAAAAGTACTGCTGTAAATATTTTGGTTTATAGAGAGCCTTTCTTTTTATCAATGATTTCCTTGGAGTATATGCCTAGCAAAGAAACCTCGGGGGTCAGAGGCTATGGACATTTTAGTTCCTTTATCTACATAATTCCAAATGGTTTTCCAGAATGCTTGTACCAACTTGCAGCTTCACCAGCAATGCATTAGTGTGCTTGTCTTTCTGCAATTCTTCCAGTAATGAGTAAGGAATGAATTTTTTTAATAGTAGAATTTCAGGTATCATTTTTTTTAAAGTGAGGAAATATAGGAGAAAAATATTTTGGGGCAGAATGCTCTCCTCTACTATAATGTAAGCTCCATGGAGAAAAGAGTAAATTTTATAAATTTTATTTAAGCCTTATAATCTTCCAAAGCACCTAGCACAGAGCTTCCTTAATATAAGGACATGATTTCTGCGGTGTGGGTATTCTGTCCACCAACAGATTATAATCCCTGCACAATTTAGATAAATTGCTGTGGCTAAAAAAGTAATCTCAGGCCAACCTGGTGATAAACATCTATGAATTTAGCTAGATTGGTCCTTCCAACAAAAAGCATATAGTTAGCCATGGGGCCTGTACCTAAAGCCTTTCCAGCTTGGTAGGACTTGCTAAAACTTGTGACAAAGAGTGCACATAGGAGGCACTTAATGTTTGTTTAAATATAGCTAGGGCCATATTATGAAGGGCCTTCAATATCAAGCTGAGGTGGCTACACTTCATTCATTAGTAAGTGGGGAGTCATTAAAGGTTTTTGAGCACAAGTTTAACACAATTAACATTAGATTCAGTAAAGCAGTCTGTCTCTGAGGGTCCTGGCAGTATTTTCTTGAGTTTGTTTCTTATTTTAAAAATAACCACTCAGTCTTGAATCTTGTTGGGTAATCTCCTGACCTAAAGTTTAAATAAATAGGTGTTGCTATTTTAGGAGAGGCCTAGGATAAAAATATTTTACTTACTTTGAAGGATTTTTTTTTAGACCTACTAAAATAACAGAACAGTATAATCCCTATTTGGAGCTGATGTCTTTTGGATCTTTTCAAGTCACAACATAACCAAATTCTATTTTAAAACTGTTCACTCTGTATGCAGGTTAACCTTTTTATACTATGTGGTTGTGTTTCTAGTTCCAGATGTTTTATTAAAGCACACTACTTATATTCTATTATGATATAACATACATTTTATGTGTGGCTTAATCACAAAATTTAGGTTATTTTCCTTTAGTTTCATGGATTGTGTGTATATAAACAATGAATTACAACAAACCTAGTTTTCTGACCTGTAGGTCAAAAAGCTCTCTTCTTTTCCATATTATTATGTTATGTCATCATATAATTAAAAGTAATGTACTTTAAAAATATCTAGAATTGGAAGCACAGCCACATTGTGTAAAAAGGTTAACTTACCTGCAGAAGATCAGATAGTCTCAGATGGTGAATTGCTTCTCCACCTGAGGAATCCCATTTGGGGCAGGCCCAGGGTGGGGCCAGGAGTGAATATTTGGGGAATGCTCTCTAACTTCTCCATAAATCACTTCTACAGACTGCATGCAGTGAGGCATGCAGCAAAGTATCGGTGCCAAAAACACAAACTCCAATTTGAGTAGATAATCTGGAAGGATTTTCTATTGTCAGCAGCCCCACAGGGTGCATATTTGAGCACAGAAAGGGAGAGCAAGGCTGAATATTAACTACATCATAGGGATTGGCATGAGATCTAATTTGCTGATTCTTATAAAACTTTAGAGCTGGAAGGGATCTCTGTGTTCATCTAATTTAATCCACTCATTCTATGGACAAGGGAACCAGGAAAACTAAGTGTTATGCCCAGGGTCACACTAAGGGGCAGAGTTAGAAGCAGAGCCTCAATTTTACAATAACCTATTCAGTGCCCTTTCCATTACTGCGGTGCAGCTAGAAAGATACTATCTGGAGGTACAACAGTAATTGATAATGATGACAATTTCAACTGTGATACAATGTAGATTGGAAAGTATCTTAAGTGGTCATCTAACGACTCTGGTCCAACCCTCTGCCTTCAGCAGGTAAAACAAAGCTTATTAAATCATACCATTCGTATTAGACCCTATCCCATTAACAAAGAATTTGAGTTATTTAAATCAACAAATACTAGTGCTAACCCTGCCCATGTGCAAGTAGTTGTATCTACCTATCTTCAAATGGACAGACGGATCTTATCCCAAATCTGAAAATATATTCAAAGTTGATGTGTCAAAATTATTTTTTAATTTTAATACTTATTTGTATATGAATTTAATTATATGAAACCATAAACATTCCCTATGCTTAATTTATATGTAAATTTATGTATTCTCAAATATTTATCGTCCAAGTGAATTTTGCTGGGCTTAATTCAGATGTAAATTGCCATTTGATTACCCTTCTGGCTCTTCCAAGGAGTTAGATGCTAATCTTGGTTTCAAATGGTCCTAAGCAGCTCTTAAGGGTCCTGAAGAGTCAGATAGAACTGAAACAACAACAAAAACAACAAAAAGCAGTTCAGATTTGGATTATCTGTTAACAGGTAGATTTCTTTTGCATGTGGAGAAGAATACTTCTATTCATGATACTATTTGTTGAGTCTAGTCTCCATTTATGTGAGGGAAGATCAGGTGTACTTCAAGTCATGCTGCATGGCCAAAATGAATTTTTATGAGGTCACAGCATTATAGAATCGCAGGTTTTCTAAGAAAATCAGAAGGCCATCTAGTCCAACAAAAACATATACCTGCCTTGCCTTACACATATGTAGATTGGCTCTTAATGAAAACTATTATTCTGCTGTGCTAGACCAGCAGTTCTCAAACTTGTTGGTCTCAGGACCCCTTTAACACTCTTTTAAAAGTGAGTTCATTTATTGTCAGTGTTCCAAATGTACAAAAAAAAAAAGAACCCCTAACTCAATTCCTCCCCTCCCCATCCCTACAACATTCCCTCAATATAAATAATTTCTTCTCCCCACTACAGACAAACATCAATTGCTCCTGGAATTTCCATTAACAGGGCATCTAAAGAAACAGCTTAGGGAAAATTAAACAGGATTCAAAGAACATTCACACTTTCTCCTTCTCCCTGAGACACCGGCCTATCCCTTGTAAAACAGTCGTTATACAAAGTGGTCTGTTGTGGCCATTACTGTAAAGATCTTGGGTTTTTTCTTTTGGATTGCAGAGGTATTCATAGCTTCTCACTGTATAGAAATAATAAAAATGCTAATTTCTCAGTCATCTTCATATTTCTGTAGATCTTGCTTATTACTGGTTGGAGAGAAGTAGATGGTGGAGAAGCCTCTGGCTTCCTATGGAGAAGGCATGTCACTGGCTATTACATCTGCTCTTGCTATGACAATACATTGGAGTCTTTGTGAGCATCTCATCTCTTTGTATTTGGGTTTCGGGCTTTTGTACCAAGGGGCATAAAATTCTAGGAGGATATCTTTATCAGTATTCACAAATTTATCAATTCTTCGTGACAGCCACCTTTATAGGACCCTCTTCCTTCTTGGTGATAGACTTCAGGCATTTCTCCTTAGGCTATCACCAAAGTCATTCTGCAGGATTCTTCAAGGTCTTCCCATCCCAGGGACAAATTCTTTCCTTTCCCAATTCTGATAGCAGCAAAAGGAGCCTTTCCAAGACAAATTCAGAAACTTCCTGGCTAAAAGTGTTGCAACAAACAATAGCAAAATGAGTTTCTGTCCAGCTCTTGGGAATTTCATTACTCAGTTTCTCCAGTAATCGGACCCCTTTGCATTCATCTCATCTCACCCACAAGTAGACCCTTGTCCTTCACTGACTTTGTCGTCTTCTGTCATGTACAAACTAATACCAAAAATGTTCTCCTGGAAGATATTTTTTTTTTTAACTTGCCACTGGTTATCTTTTTCTCTCTGTCCTTCACAGTGTTTTCCTCAACTTGTTAGTCAGATGTGGAGGCCAGAACAAAGCAAAGTCCTCTTTCTTAGAATCCTACTTCTTCACTAAAACATCAACACTAGTGTATGCAAAGTGGTAATTTTCCCTTGAGCTGTTTTTAGGAACACTGAGTGAGAATCACTGAATGTCTTTGAAGAAACATATTACAGAAGGAGCTTTGTCCCTAATGAACTTCTCGAATTCTTCGGTAATCATGAAAGGAACAAAGTTGGGGGGTGTCTTCTTCAGATAACTGACAATTCTATGGACTGTTGAAAGGCCATCATAGTCACTTGATTCTTCACCATTTCTAAGTGTCTTTAGAGTGGGATAATCATATTTCCTTATAGATATTTGATATAAG
Organism: Trichosurus vulpecula; assembly: GCF_011100635.1. Taxonomy (NCBI): domain Eukaryota; kingdom Metazoa; phylum Chordata; class Mammalia; order Diprotodontia; family Phalangeridae; genus Trichosurus; species Trichosurus vulpecula. The sequence goes on from NC_050581.1 coordinate 150,844,841, forward strand.
ACTCTATGTTTATTGTATGTTCTTCGAGTTAGAGACACAGTCAACCTTTGCTAAAGGAACTATTTATTCCTTTTAGCCTGGTTCCTGCAGCTGCATATTCTGGAGCAAGTCTCTTGCAAAATCCACACTAGGGTGCAAAGAACTCCACCAGCATGAGGCTGACACTGCCCATTTGGGCCACGTACTGCTCAAAGCTATAGTCTGTGAGTTCTAGCACATCTAAGGTGGCATCAGCCACAGGGCATGGCCAGGAGCAGTGCCAGACTGGGAAGCAGAGAGGTGGACACGCAAGCGCTCACCACTAGTGGAGTTGGCAGCTAAGGCCAAGGCAAGAGGGAAGGAAGTCAGGATTACGCCAGAGCTCTCACCCCTTTATGCTCTTAAAAATTTTAGAGGACCCCTGAAAAAGCTTTTAAGTGGAATATTTACTGTATTAGACATTAAAATGCCTCAGTATTGCTATGTCAATAGTTTTGACCCCAGAGATCCCCTGAAAGGTTCTGGGGATCACACTCTGAGAACCACTGTTAGATTATATAAACTTCTTGAGGGCAGGGACCATGTTTCATTTGTCTTGGTGCTACTGGCACAAAGCACAGTAGGAGCTCAGTAAGCATTTAAAAAATGGATAGTTAGATGAATTAATATGCTGGCCTGGCAAATTCTCCTAGAAGGGAGCGTGGGCTGAGCATGCTAGGGTCATGACCAATGGCTGTGTACAAGCTGATAAAGCATACAGTAATCACTATTTTGTACTGTTTCCATACCAACTTCAAAAAGTTATAATGAACTTTTAGTAACTAATAACTAATACAATAACTATTTGAAAAGTTATTATGAAGATGTCAAGATCATTAACAAAGACAAAAAAAGTTAAATAAACATACAAACCAAGGACAATTGTTTTTAAAGCCCCAAATATTTAATAAAGCATAACCAAAAGAATTCACAAGCAACAAAAATGTGTTTGCTTTGTTTCTTTACATAACTATCTGAAATTCTATTGCCTCTGGCTTTCTTTCTTTTCAGAAATAAATAGATATGAGAATATAATGGCATAGGAGATAGAAAACTGCTCTTCAGCATGATTGGGTTTAAATCTCACCTCTAACACATATGATCCATGTGGTCCTGGGCAAGTCACTCAATTTCTGAGTCTCAGGCAACTTTTCATGATTATGCCTTGCAGAACAGTTATGATCTTCATTGGCAAAGGGAGTTTACTTATCAGGAGTGCCTTTATCCTGATGAAATCTCAGATCTGGACAAAACAAAAAAGCACATATCTATAAACACAAAAACATACCTACTTTTAGTAAATGGGCTGCTCTCCCACAGTTTATAATCTGAAAGAGTTACCTGGGACACTGATACGTAAGCAAAGTGGTACTCAAACCCTGGGCCATCCTGAGTCCAAAGCAGATTCTTTATCTGCCACACTGTCCATGTTTGTCTTAGTATATATCTACAATTAGTGTGCACACGGTGCTGGTTCTGTAAATGGTACTTTGCTTTATAAAGGTCTTCCCATATTCCCTTGTCCACTTCATATTTGTTCTTTCTAAAGTATGATAATATTACATTAATACAACATAACTTATTCAGCTAATCTTCAATTGTTGGACATAAAAATGGCATCCTTTTTGTTATTACACATCAAGTAACTATGACTATTTCTATACAGCCAGGCATTCGTTTCCCTTTAAAACATGTAGTCTTAGCAATGGAATATCTGGTATGATCAATTTGATTATGCTTATTGCTCCCCAAAATGTTTGTGGTCAGTATCACTGACTATTAATTCATTTGGTGAATTGTCTTGTGACATTCAATATGATGAAAGTAATCTCTTTGAGCTCAAGGAGAAAATTCCAGATGAGGGAAGAGGAGGGTTACTCTGCATCCAGGCTGGGTGGCCTAAGGTTAGGCTATGACTAGAGATTAAGTATAGCAGTATTTGGAAAAGTAGTCTCCTGTAGTAGACAGAGATTGATGGGAATTCAGAGCCATGGGTTTGAGACTCAGCTCTTCTAATTCCTCACTGTATGACTATGCTATTAGCCCTCTCTGTACCTCCACCTTTAAAATGGAGAAGATATTAGTATTAAAAGACTGACAAAGATTCTGAGAAGGGACTTCTTTGTAAACCTTAAAGAGTTATATAAATGTGAGTTATTAGACATTCTAATGTCTAGAGCACAATAATAGAGTATAACAGATCAAATATTATCATATATGATTTTGATTCTTGGTTAAAAAAATTTATGGATTTTTTTTTAAAACAAGAAATGGGCAGTGTGATTATGTCATAGTATTAAGTGTGGGTTTGGAAACTTGGTTTAGCTACTCAATCACAAGTGGGATTAACCCTGATAGAATTTTCTCTTTTGCAAAACCAGAGTGTTAAACTAAATCAGGGGTTCTTAACCTGGGGTCCACAAACTTTTTTTTAGTAGTTGGTTAACTATATTTCAATCCTATGCCTTTTATTTTATTGAATTAAAATTATTCTGAGAAGGGGTCCATAGGTCTCACCAGACTGCCAAAAGGTCATGACAACAAAAAGATTAAGAACTCCTACAAGTAAAGGAAAATGACAAATATTGGAGGGGATATGGAAAATAGGGACACTAATGTACTGTTTGTGGATTTGTGACCTGGTCCAACTATTCTGGAGAACAATTTGGAACTGTGCTCAGAGGGGTATAAAACTGTGAGCCAGCAAAAGCACTACTGGGTCTGTGTCCCAAAGAGATCGAAGCAAAAGGGAAAGGATCCATATGCGCAAAAATATTTTTAACAGTTCTTTTAGTGGAAGCAAAGAATTGGAAATTGAGGAAATGATCGTCAACTAGGGAATGACTGAACAAGTTGTGATATATTCTTGTGATGGAATACTATTGTGCTGTAAGAAATGACAAGCATGATGCTCTCAGAAAAACCTGGGAAGACTTACATGAACTGATGCAAAGTGACATGAGCAGAACCAGGAGATCATTGTGCACAGTATCAGTAATGTTGTAATGATGATCAACTGTGAAAGACTTAGCTATTCTCAGCAATACAATGATCCAAGACAATCCTGAAGGACTCATGATGAAAAATGCTATCTATTTCCAAAGAGAGAGAGAACTAATGAATTCTGAATACAAATTGAAGTATAATTTTTTCACTTTCTTTTTCTTTTTTTGTTTTACAACATGGCTAATATGGAAATATATTCTGCATGACTTCACATGTATTATATAATTGATATAATATTGCTGGCATTCTCAGTGGATGGAGGAGGGTCTGGAGGGAAGTAGAAAACTTAGAATTCAAAATTTTTATAAAGAATGTTTTAGATAATTTTTTGAAAGAACTCCTGTGGATTATATTATAGGTGATATTTACAGCTTATCTAGTCATTTAGTCCAAATTCAGCATTTTACAGATGAGGAAACTGAAGCCCAGAGAAGTTAAGAGAACACAGGACTCTACTAACCCTTGTATCCTATAACCCTCTTGATGATCCTTTAGCTATTCTCTTACTTTTTCATTCTGACCCTCCTCCACTTTCATATTCATTCATTCTATCTCACTCAATGGTCATATTTTTCATGAACTTGGCCATTCACTTAGTATTTACACCTAATAACTCAATTAAATTCAGTATTCATTTGAAAATATCATCCCTATTGTTCGAATAGGGAAATTTACTATGAAGCAAAGGGAAAATCAAAACCTTTCTTCTCTGAGTGTGAGGGTAGGGAGGTTAGGGCCAGAAAGAGGGGTATAGAAAAGGAAAAGGAAAAGCCTCTAATGAAAAGACAACTAGTTTTCAGTCGAGGAACACAGAGAAAGGCAATAAGGAAAAGGATGAGTTTAAAGGGGTGTTTCTTCATAAATGAACAATAGAAAAGGAAAAAGGGAGACAAGGGTGAGAAGAAATGGGAACTGTGAACTCTGAGCCTGAACAGGACTGCAGAGGAAATAACAGTAACACTTGGCATTTACATATAGTGCTTTAAGGTTTGCAAAGCACTTTACATACATTATCTCTAATTACAGATGGAAGTTTATGCCAGGAACAGACAACATGTTAATGGTAGGGATGTTCCAGATAAATTGAGCCTCATTAAAGAAGTTTTAGGAGGAAAGCCCATTCAGTTTCTGAATGGAATATTTTTGTAGACCAGCACTGCCTAAATATATCCTGCAACCTGTGCACTGAGGCCTGCTGGTGGGGGGAAGAGTAGGAGTTCAGTTCCATTCAATTCAGCAAATAGTTATTAGTAACCTTTGTAGCTGCTAGAAAAAAAAAAAAGCCTGCCATTGCTTCCTAAGAGTCCTTTTGCTTCTTTATTCAAAATCTCTCTTGGATTCACCCCTTTCTTGTGATTTCTGCCATCCTTGTATAAACTCTTTATCATTACATGCCTGGATTGCTGTAACAACAATGCTGCTTGCATCTACTGTGGAGGTATAAGACCAATAACACCAGCACACAGGAGGACTACTAGCACAGGTACTTTGATCTGCTTTTCTAAGGAAATCAACTTTAAGGGGTTTACAATCTCACTTTAATTAAACATATATGTATCATTCACTTAGTTCAGGGGAAAAGCCAGCACCCTGAACTTCAGAGAGAATACAGACAGAAATTACAAGCAGAAAATACATAGACAGAGCAATTAAACACAAATCAACAAACAATCTTCTGTCTGACCAAGACATCACACATACCCCAACCTCTGGGTTTTTCAAAGCTGGGGCACTCCTTCACGGCTACCCAGAGTCTTGTCTGGTGAAATCAGGCAAAATCACAGGAAAGCTCTTCCAATGAGTGAACCCCAAACAAAATGCTAATCTCAGAATATATATATACATTTCTTCAGGGTCAGGGAGCTTCACATCTCTTGAGGGCTTCACACCTTTCATGACCTAACTATCAAAAGGGTATGGGCCATCCTACAAACAAAGGCAAGACTCAATCAAAGGCACTTGATTGCCTTAGTGCTGAGAAGCACTCCAAAACAAAAGATAACAAAAAGTCCCACTTTGCTTGCCCTTACAACGGCCTTTTGTTGTTGTTCATCCTTCATTCTCAAAGAGGACCAATGACATCATGAAGGTGGTTTTGGCTTTCTCATGAATTTTTTTTTAAGTGAGGCAGAGCTTCACAAAGTCATCAGCCTCATTCTCTCCAATGGAGTCCAATGGCAAGACAAAAGTCAAGATTACTGGTGATGGCCCAATTGGATTGCTGTAATTAGATTCTCTGGTTTCTCTAACTTCAGAATCTTTCTCCAACCAATCCATCCTGCATGTCACAAGCATATTATTTTTTTTCTAAACTATAACTTTAATAATTTCAGTCCTTGCTCAAAAAAAAAACCCCAAACAAACCCTCCAATGACTCCTATTGTCTACTACAACCAATTTACATTTTTCTATACAGCTTTGAAGGGTCTATATAATTTAGCCTCATTCTATCTACCCAATCTTGTCTCCTTCCATTCTGAACACAGACCTTTCACTGTTCAGAATGTTCTCTTCATTGTAGTTACCAAGGGTCTGCTGATTCCCTTGTCCATGCCTTTCTTCATGCTCCTCCTCCTGCCTCCCTTCAATTTCTAAATCATACTCTTCATTTAGGACCTACCTCACATGTCACACTCTCCTTAGAGCCTTCTCTGGTTACTCTAGAACACATTCATTTATCCCTTCTATGAACTATTAAATTTAATCAGTACCACACAGATAGCATTTATTTGTTTTCTAATTATTTCATAGGTGTTATTATTTTCTTTCCAATTACTACTGGTATACTGTAAGCTCTCTCTTTTTTAGGCATCTCTTATTGTACCAACAGAGCTTAGTACAGAACAGCTTCATATTTGACTGGAATGCAGTTTACAAATTTTTTTAACCAAAAAATGGGAAGTAAAATTATGTCAGAAAATCAGAGGAGTGTTTAAAGAATAGGTTAGAAGCAATAAGCATATCAATACATTTTTGTTTCTAGGGATCCTGTTATATTCTTATATAACGCAAACAATAAGCCTGGTTTAAAACAAGCTCTCTCTTTTAAGGACTGAATATTACATGTAAGTTATAATAAAAATGTCAAAAGGCCATAATAAAAATATTTTGTCTTGAGATTTGAGATTTTATAAAATTCTAGACAGTTGAAGTGATGCACTCTTAAGTAAATCATTAGTAGAATTGGGATGCTGTCTAATAAAAGTTTTTTTTAAACTAATTTCTTGTGGAATGCTAATGAAGTCTTTGTATCCTAAATGTTTATCACTGTTGAAATCCACTGAGTTCAAAGCTAACCTCTTCTTTTATTCAACATTTCTCAAAAGCATATGCTGGTCCTGCATGCATACTGGCTCATAACGCAAAGAAAAGGTGATGCTATGTGAAAGGGGTGGGGAGAGAAGAGGGTGGCACAGGAAGAGTATAAAACCATATTAAATGAACTTATACCACATTATCTCATCTAGAAATGTCACTTTAAAAACAGATCAAATCTAGCAATGAACAAAGTACTCTACTTTTCTTATAGTATAAGTACCATTCTTTTGTTCCTGAGGTGTAAAACCCTCTTAAGCCCATTTAAATATGTAAATAGTCGAATGATACAGGACATTTTTGTCCCACTTCCCTTGTCTTAGCTCTAATACAAACATTTCTATTGTTTTGGGGTCTTCAAGGGCTGGGTTTTATAGGATGATTCATTCAACTAACCTGAAGTCTGCATTATTTATTGGTATGAATAAAGATTCTGAAAAATAATCTTGCTATTGGTTCCTGAAGGCAAATGGGGGTAATGAGTAAGAAGTATTGTGGAGAAAAAAACAACAACAAAGATAAAAATAGTTTTTTTGTGCTTAGATTCATATTTATTTTTATGAAGCACCCCCTCACAGACACATTCACTTTCAAAGTAACTATTTGGGTCCCTCATCCACACAAAACTATCACTTACAACATCCCCTCTCCCCTTCCACTGGATCCTTTCAATCTCAGCTTCTGCTCTAATACATGTTCTAGACTCACGGTCATGCTTTTGTGGGTTGGTGACCCAGCTTCTAGCATGTGGCATTGAGCATAGTGCCTTGCACATAGTAGGCATTTAACAAACTGGTGTTGTAGATTGCCATGGTTTCAGATACACATGGCCTACAAAAGAGAGTAATCTGGATCCATTTGTCTTCTTTTGAACTTTAAACTAGTGAGTGTCTCAATATGTCTGGCAGTCAGCAGCATCCAAATTAGTACTGATCAGAATATGTCAAGGAGTCGTATTTGTTCATGTTATAAATTGAAATAATATACAGCCTTGAAACTTATCAGTGAAAGTCCTCTTTAAAGCCCAGAACTCAAATTTTAGATGAGACAACATCTCATTGTCAGGGAATTCTATACTGACAAATCCAGTGGGCTTCTGAGGGGCATCACCTTGCTGGTATGAAACCACTTCCAAGCTCTCTATGTTGACTTCAGGATGTAACACAAAAGGCTTACTTGGATCTGCCTAACTCTGAATTGTGCAAGAAACAGTTGACTTAGTCCTTGAAGGCCTACTCTCACTTCTCATCTCTACAGTGTCCAGATAGTGTCAAGCACTCTAGCCAGATTGCCCCTAATTGCCTTTCTGCTTCTAGTTTTTCTCATATATACGTAAATGAGTTTATTGAAAAGCTGTGTGATGATGGCATTGTTTTCAACAAATTTTTGAAAGCAGATAAATTCTAGAAAAGTCTTTAGATCTCAAAAAAAATAGACATGGGAAATTGATCAGTGCTTCTGTCTTCTTGGCCTCAATGCTTCTGTCTTCTTGGCTTCAGTGCTCACTCTCTGGTGAATCACAATGTGATCGCCATCCTTGACATGGGCTCTGTAGAACTGACACTTACCAAGTGATAGTTTGAGACTGCTGCTAGGCAGTCTAATACTTTGAGGAGCCTTTTCTTGTGTTCTTCCAAAGACTTTCTAAATATGATGATGTCATCCAGACACAGCAAGATTCCAAGTAGGTGATATCACCAGTGACCTTGAGCAATTGAAAAGTGGCAGGATCCCCTAGAAATTCCTTAGGCTATCCACTCAAAATGGTAAAATCCTACTGAAAACATGACAGCCATTTTTGTCCTTATCGTCTTCTACCATGGCTATCTAATGATACTTACCACACAAAGGAAACTCTGAAAAACACTAGGTGCCTAGCAAATAGTCCAGGGCACCTTGAACTTGTGGCCTGGTTTATTGATCCACTATATTTCTCTTATCACATGACTGATAATACATATGCCTGAATCCTCCCAGTCTTTTTCTCACACCATAAAGGAATATGGACTCTCAGACTTCATGCTGTTGTGGCTAATACTAGTCATCTGAGGTGAATCTGGAAGTCTATGTTAGAGAGGACAAGTTTCTGAGAACTATCTCAAAAAGGTGAGGAGTACTGCTCCATAGGCATACCACCTACTGCATTCATGAAGGGAAAACATGTCAGTTCTTGCACTGTGTTTCTCCCTCACATTCCTCAAGCACTGGAGAGTTACCAAAGTTCAATTTGTCTGGATACACCCTTGAAGTGGGAGACTCAGTTCTTCTTTGATGCCCTCTGTCACCCTTGGTCACTACCTTTTGGTAAGGTTCTGCACAGGAAGCATTGATCATTTGAATATCCCAATGCTGAGCCCCAGCTCACTGCTGATGACAATCTGCTGCTACTTTGAACATGCTGGAATTGGTATCAGTCAATGCTAAAAGTCTAGAGGTGTTTACCAGGTCTGGACCCATAAGAACCGTGGTGGTTACTGTCTTGCTGACACCTACAACTTCTAAGGAACTAAAAATTCACTCTACTTATAACCAAATAAAAACCCTCCACACCGAATCCACAGAGGTCTAACCTTTGCATAAGCTACATAGGTATATGCTACAAGTATCCTTCATGAAATGATTGGAATACAATAGTCACTTGAGGTACATTGTTCAGCCCAGCAAGAAAGTTTACATCTTGAGTCCTCACTCCCACTCATGAATGGGGTCCTATGATATGGGAAAAATTGTAAGGGCATATATTAAATTCTCCAAAGTCTGTTTTGGTACCCATTCTTGACCTTGTCTTTGGTTCCTGATGTTGGTCCCGTGGAGTTCAGCTTCTGATAAACTAATGACAGCTTCTCCCCTTTTCTGTGGCTATCTAGCCCACATTTGTAGCAGCAAATAGCTTGGCCTCTTTGGATGGGACCCATTCTTTTAGCATTGTTTCAGAAAAGGGTTGACTTGACATCTGGATCTAAGTATCTTTGCCCCAGTGGAAGGAGTGATTATGCAAATTGTTCTACCTTGACCATATGTTGGCCATTAGATTCTTCAGAGAGATCTGAGTGATCTGAATAGCTTTATTCTTGATGGTCTATACCAGGGGTGGGGAACCTGAGGCCTTGAGGCCACATGTGGCCCTCTCTCAAGTGCAGCCCTTTAACTGAATCCAAACTTCACAGGGGATTTGTTCTTCCAAAGTTTGGATTCAGTCAAAGGGGCACACTTGAGGACCTAGAGGGCCACATGCAGCCTTGAGGCCTCAGGTTCCCTACTCCTGGTCTATACCCAAGGAAATGTCTTGGATCTGGGGGCAATTTTTTTTTTTGGTCTTAGCTCTTCCTTTACCTGCTGACTCAACTGTATTAGTTTTGAATAGTTGGGGGCTATACTCTTCAATTATGCAGCTGTAATACCACTACTAGGTCTATATCCCAAAGAGATATAAAAAGGAAGTGGGGGTCGGGGTGGGGAAGGACCTACATGTGCAAAAATATTTATAACAGCTCTTTTTGTGGTGGCAAAGAAATAGAAATTGAGAGGATGTCCATCAATTGGGGAAATGACTGAACAAGTTGTGGTATATGTGGTATATGTGTATGTGTGTGTGTGGTGTATGAATGTAACGGAATACTATTGTGCCACAAGAAATGATGAGCAGGCAGATTTCAGAAAAAACTGGACTTTCACGAACTGATGCAAAGTGAAGTGAGTAGAACAAGGAGAACATTGTACACAGTAACAGCAACATCGTATGATGATCAACTGTGAATGACTTAGCAATTCCCAGCAATACAATAATCTAAGACATTTCTGAAGGTCTCATGAGGAAAGCAGCCATTCATATCCAGAGAAAGAACTGATGGAGTTTGAATGCAGATCAAAGCATACTATTTTCAGTTTTTTTTTTTTTGCTTTTTTTCTTTAGCTTTCTTTTTTCTTTCCCAACATGACTAATATGGAAATATATTTTACACGATTGCACATATATATCAAATTGTTTGCTGTATTAGGGAGGGAGGTGGGGGAAGGGAGGGAAAAGTTTGGAAGTCAAAATTTTTAAACGAATGTTAAAATTTTTCTTTACACGCAATTAGAACATACAAAATACTAAATATACTAAATAAAAATCCTAAAATACTATCATGCAGCTCTAGGGTAGATACAACAAACCATCATACATAATCCCCTTGTGCTCTTCAGCCTAGTGTGTTCCACGTATTATATAGACATACCTGAACAGGGCCCTCTCTCCAGCTTTAATCTTTCTAGTTTCAGTACAGTATCAAAAGTCTTCTCTTCTTATTGAGATGCTATAAGAAACTTCAAACAGATTTTCTCAGGACTCTTATACTATGAAACAGTATCTGAAGATACTTAAAGACTGTAAGATCAGGGCACTGAATGTTAAATAAGTATATGGTATCAAGAACAGGTTCTCTAGTAAAAATTTATGTTCTTCTCCATCTGTCAAATGCTATTCCTGTTCATTTGGTGGACTGGGATGACCCTCTATAAAGGTCCATAGATTCCCTATTCAGTCTCTTGTAGTAGGAATGCTACACTACTTTTTGTTCCCATGTCCTGAGCTGCTGAAGATACTGCTGTTACCAACTCATCAGCTTCTGCAGGGGAGGTTCTTTCTGTATTAGGAGCCTGAGCTGCTCTACTAGAGTGCTTGTTTTCAATCTTGTCTTGTCTTGGATCACTCCTCCCACCAAGAAAGCTTCAAATTTTCTCACCAGATACTACTCAACAGTGGGCATTTAACTTGTTGTTGAGTCCATTCAGTCATGTCTGATTCTTTGTGGCCCCATTTGGGATTTTCTTAGCAAAGATACTGGAGTGGTTTGCTACTTCCTTCTCCAGTTCATTTTTCCAGATGAGGAAACTGAAGCAAATAGGGTTAAGTGACTTGCCCAGGGTCACACACACACTTGTCTGAAGCCAGATTTGAACTCAGGTCTTCTTGACTCCAGTCCAGGCCTGATGTTCTATTCACCTTGCTATCTAGCTGCCACCATATTTAAAGGTTATACCCAAAACTAGTCCTTGGTATAGGTAAGGCTTGTGAGTAAGCACCAGTCTTCCAATAACTGCATAGTCATAGTGATCATTCAAACATGAAATACATAATGGCTGGTTAACTGTCATTTCTGTACTGACAGCAAAAAGAAAGTCTTTAGTGACACAAAAGTATAATGGTTAGAGTAAAACAACTGGATTGGTCAATATGAATTTCAGTGGGGAAAAAACCTTTGGATTATTAATTACATTCTACAGAGAAAGAAAAGAAAAGAAAAGAAAATATTTGCAATGGGTCCTTTAATTGCTAGAGTAAATATCCTTCAGCATGACTTTAATGCAGTCTTACTGAAAAAAAAGTGCCCCCAAATTTCAAAACAATATCCAGCAATGAGCTTCTGCTATATAGCATTCCCTGGGCATATTCAGGCTCTCACAACCTGTTTAGATCCATCATCTATTGAAAACCACTGTTCATGGATACCCATTTTCCACTGGATCCTTTTGGCCCAGATAAAATTAATCATGTACCATCACATTATCATAAAAACATTTATTTAAAATAGAACACAAAATAAAGAACAAGGATTTCAATTCAAGCAGCAGGCATTCCATTACATATTTTGCAAAATTACCCCCTCCACCACACATTGGGAGCAGTATATGGAAAGTCAGGCACAGCTGTTAGTTTCCACAATGGCGGCATTGGGTAAGCTGGGATTCTCTGCATGCATTGCTATTTCCCTGTGATATGGGGAGCATTGTAGACTGCAGTATTTCCTCTTGGCACAGTAACTAGAGAGCACTGTAGAGAGCATTGCAGCTTCCTAGCACAGCAACCAGTCAAACAGGATGTCAGAGCCAGGTCACACCATCTATCTCTATAACATCAGTTCAGTTCAGTCTATCTTCTATTATTCTCCTTTGGCCCAGCTCTGTCATTTGAACTTTTCATTTTTTGAAAGACCTCTGTCCAGCCTTCAAACTGGGTATGCTGAAAGCTGCCAGCTCGAGCATAACGTTTTTGTTGAAGTTCAGAGACTCTCAGATCCTATATATTTGTATTTTCATTTTAGGTATTCTAATCTGTAGTTAAGTAACATTCTCGAGTACTTACAGGATGTATGGTACTTTATTTTATATGTGCATTCATTACTCCCAAAAGCTGGGTGACACACATTGCTATATAGTAGGAAATAAGAGTACTAGATTAAGAGACCGGATTCCAAGGATCACAGGTATAGGAGGCTGAAAACCTGACGTGCTAGCCAACAGGCTTTGTTTGGGCGAAGATGAAAACCATGAGCTGGAGACTCCCGACTCTGGCATTTAAGGGATCTGCACTTGAACAAGTAGAGTTAGCTGATTTGAATATGGATGAAGAGGCATTAGCCACTTCTCTGAAATTGCTCTCTCCCAGTGACCACTGGTCCTGTTTCTAATTATTCTTTTCACTACTGTTCCTCCTCTTTGACCTTCCCACACCTCTTGACATCTTTGATTACCTCTTCATCTCTGATGGCAAATCAGAGGACTATTTGAAAAATTTCGTCAGAAGTAATAAGTAAATCTTCAAATCTTATGGATATATTTTGACCTGGGTGCAAGTCATGTACCTCCTTTGAACTCTCCTCCCTTGGCTTGCCTGGTCTGCTCTGTCCTAGTTCTCCTCCCTCACCAGTCAGGCTTTCTCAGTTTCTTTCACTCGTTCCATTGAACAAATGTGGATGAAGTACCTTGTAAGTGTAAGGCACTGTATTAGCACTAGGGATACAAAAACAGGACAGCCCCTTCCCTCAAGGGGCTTACGTTTTCTTACTCCTGCTCCCTAAGTTTTGGAATCCTTCAATAACTTTGTCTTTGGGGAATGATCAATGTTGGCAGGTTTGTGGGAAGACAGGTACACTAAAGTATTGTTGGAACAGCTGTGAAGTAGGCCAGTCTTTCTGGAAAGTAATTTGGAGTTATGCAAATAAAGTGACTAAAATGTTCATACCCTTTGACCCAGGTTCCACTGCTAGGCATATATCCCAAGGAGGTCAGTGACAAAAAATATGTATAGTATCATTCATGTGTGTGTGTGTGTGTGTGTGTGTGTGTATGTGTGTGTGTGTGTGTGTGAGAGAGAGAGAGAGAGAGAGAGAGAGAGAGAGAGAGAGATAGCAAAGAACTTGAAACAAAGTCTATGCCCATCAGTTTGGAAATGGCTAAACAAACCATGCACATGAATATAATAGAATATTACTATGGCGTAAGAAATGATAAATATAATGAATACAGGGAATATATAATTTATACAAATTTATGCAAAGGGAAGTAAGCAGAACCAGGAAAACTATACATACACACATACATACATGTGTATGTATATATACATACATGTATAATGTGTGTGTGTGTGTGTGTGTGTGTGTACTACACAACATAAATGAAAAGAAGAGCAACCACAAAGCAAACAAAACTGAATGTTTCAAAATTATAAGGAACAAGCTTGGCCCCAAAGATAAAATAGGAGAACTTTCTCCATATCACAGCCATTTGATGTCTCTGCCTCTTTCTGCCCTCCCATTCATTCTTCACATGCAGCTTCCAAAGTAATCTCCCTTAATATACAATTCTGACCATGTCATTCTCCTGTTCAAAAACCTCAGTAGCTACCTATTGATTACCAAATTAAATGTAACTAGATCATATAGACATTTTTTTTTAAAGCTTCCACACAAACTTTACCTAGCCTGGCATTCAAGGCCCTTTGCTATGATGCTCATTGAGTCTTATTTAATGATTTTCTTTCACTCAGTCTAAACTCAATGAAACCTTGAGTATTCACTGTTCTCTGACCACTTTCTGTCCTCTCCTACCTCCACGCCTTCGGGAGCATGTAACTTCCTCGCCTGAAATAGATCCTCCTGCCCCGTCTTATTGCTATCCTTCCTCTCCTTCAAGGCCCTGCTGGGATGACATTTCCTCTATGAAGTGATCCTTGAATTTTTGATGTTACTATTTGACCTTTCCTATTCTCTAAATAATTTTAAAATATTAATTACAGTTATTTGTATATGTTCCTCATCCCAATTATTTTGTAAACGGCAATAAGAGTAAAACTTGTATACTCTGTATCTTCAGTACTGAAAGCAATTCATTGTACAGAATTGCTGAATTGACAACTCAAGTCAATCCAACATTTATTAAAGCACCTACTATACTCCAATTCCTTTAGTTCTAAAAATAGATTGGCTTTTCCTGATAAAAATGAATCTGTTAACAATAATAATTGCTGATGCTTAAATAGTGCTTTATAAAGTTTATGAAACTTTTCTTTACAACAACCCTGTGACATAGGGTGGCTGTCGTTATTATTATCCCAATTGTACTAAAAAGGATCCCTGATTTTCTTCGTTGTGATGACACAGATTTCAACCCATTTGCACCTTAGCAAACATCTCCATGAGTTGTTATGGCCAAAAATTCATCATATGGTGATAGGACTCTCAGAGCTTGGCTAGTCTGGCCTCAGGTATACAAATTGTCTGTTGCCACTCCCATACTTGAGGCCTTTCCAGCATGATAGGGCATGCCAGTTATAATAATCTCTATTATACAGATGAGAAAAGAAATTTAGAGAAGTTAGGTGACATCTCAATGGTGTCATGTAGCTAGAGAATGGAAAAAGCACTGGTAGTGTTGGAGTCAAAGGAACTGGGTTCAAATCCTGGCTCTGAAATCTATGACCTTTGGCAATCACTTTTTCTCTCTGAGCTTCAACTCTCCTCTGTAAAATAAGGGGGTTGGACGAGATGGTCTGTAAGGTACTTTCCAAGTCCAGGCCTATAATAAAGGTGCTAGTTTGAACCCAGATCTCCTGGCTCCATGTTTAGTGATCTTAGAATTACCAGGTCACATGTTTAATTTAAAAAATGTTTTAGAGGGAGAACAGAGAAATAAAACATGAAAAAGCAGAAATAGTAGCCAAAAAGAAAGGGCAAAGAAAGAAAGAAAAAGAACTATGCAAAATATCTTCCAAAATTTAAATGTCTTAATTTTATTTTTTAAAAGGCAGGTATTATAATTCCAAAGAAAGGCATACAATTCTTGAGCAGAGTTGATTTTTTTTTGTATCAACACTTGTAGCCAAGGTTCATAATCTAAGAGACTAAAGGAAGAAATTTAATATGAGGAATAAAGGATACCATCCCTGAAACTTCAGTGATCTCCTTACCAGAAGGTACTATTGTCTATTTGTCAGGAATGCAAATTTAGTTAATAATAACATCAAAGTTATCTGAGCATGTTGAAACAAGTTTCTGGGAAAAGAGTGCCCTGAGAGAGTGGTGGCAACTTGGCTAGACTGTATCTATAACACTGAACACTCTATGTGCCTTCAGCAATACAGATACATAAGAGATTCCAAAGTATGCTCCAGTGAAAGACTGGATCCTCAGAAGTTACAGTGTCAGAAGAAACTTTCCAGGGCACCCTACATGGATCATCTAGATTTTTAGCTAGAACAAATGTAACTACTCCAGGACTGC
The DNA here is from genome assembly GCF_011100635.1 of Trichosurus vulpecula. Lineage (NCBI taxonomy): Eukaryota > Metazoa > Chordata > Mammalia > Diprotodontia > Phalangeridae > Trichosurus > Trichosurus vulpecula. Next base: position 150,860,722 of record NC_050581.1, read on the forward strand.
ATACATAACACTGGCAACTGAAAGGAACACTGACTCTAATCTTTGAAGGTAACTTAATGAAAGTGTGTGTGAACATAATTGTGATTTCCAGACCCGCCTAGAGAGAACTATCTTCACAAAAGGAAAATGGAACTTCTTTTGCTGAATATGGATTGTCATCAGAAATGAGTCCAAAAAGGACATTACCTCTTGAGCCTGGGGTTTAGGACAACAGTGGAAGGCAATTTTGATAGACCCAGCCCCTACTAGAGTGCACATAATTTTTAATACAAGTTGTATCTATAGGTGAAAAGTGGATCAGAAAATTGAGATAATTATCAAGATAATTTAAGGCCAAACAACCTCCCCCCACCCCCATAACCAAATCCTTTGCCTCAATTGTCTGGTAGTTCTTGAGACATTCTCAATCATTCAATGAGCGCTTGTTATGTGCCACTGTCTGTCAGGTACTAGGTCAGGTGCTGAGCATGAAAATGAAAGTGAGTCACTTTACTAAAAATATTTTTAGAAAGTATTTTTATGGTCTGTACCTTGCAGAGTTGTCTTAATTCTTTACTTCCTTTTGCATAAGAAGGCATAAAGAGTAAAGGTTCCTAGAGAAAATGACTTCTGTTTCAGTCATTGGGTAGCAGTAACAGTGAAACAACCAAACTGAAACTTCTCATCCCTCTTTCTGACCAACCTTCTACTCAACAAATGACTAGTTTACTTTAGGACATCCTGAGGTCACATTTTGTTCCCAAGTTCATCTAGCACTACAGCTTGTTATTAAAGACCTAGGTGCCTAGCAATGGGCTAGATACTGTGGCAGTTATAAAAGAAATTAAATGCCCTCAAGTAGCTTATATTTGAGAAAAGACCTTTTTTTAGTCAATTAGTCATGTCTGATGTGACCCCCTTTGGGGATTTTCTTGGCAAAGATACTAGAATAGTTTGCCATTTCCTTCTCCAGCTCACTTTACAGATGAAGACACTGAGGCAAACAGGGTTAAGTGACTTGCCCAGGTTCACACAGTTATAAATGTCTGAGGTGAAATTTGAACTCAGGTCTTTCCTGATTCCAAGGCTAGCACTTTACTCACTATGCCACCTAGCTTACTGGAGGAAAGACTACGTGATTCTATCACAGAATACAAGACTAGGTTGATTAAAGTGTCAAAGTAGATGGCACAGCACATAGATGATAAAAGATATGAGAAGGGAAAGAATAGGGTAGGGTAAAATATTGAGGAATGACTTCATGGAGGAAGTGGGACTAAGGCAGGGCCCATGGACAAGGGAAAGGAGGTAGAAGAACATGCTAAGGGAAGGAAATAGCAGGCTAAGAACATTCACAGGTGATCTGAATATTGTATTTAAGAGGCAAGAGGAAGAATGGAAGCCTTTGAAGGAAAGTGAAAAGTAACCTGAGAAGTAAAAAGGAAAGAAGAGAAAAGACAAGAGTTTCAAGGAGGGAAATTATCAGTTTTTAAATGTTGCAGAGAGATTAAAGATTAGGCTTGAGTAAAGACAATCTGATGTATTTAGAAGGCTTTTTATATAGGATATTAAGGCGATGAAAATTGAGAACTACTAGGATTTATGAAAGGAAGGAAAGAAATAAGATGGTGATTGAAAGGGGCAGGAGGGTCATCTAATGCCTTGGGGGTTTTGTTTTGAGAAAGATGTAGTATGGTAGAAAGAAGACTGAGCTCAAACCTGGGCTCAAAGCCTGGTTGATTCTTACTACATATGCAATCTTAGGCAAGCCACTTAATCTGACCAGGCCTTAGATTTCTCTTCTGTAAAATGAGGAGGTTGAAATAGAAGGCCTTGGAGGTTCCTTCAAAGCTCTGAGCCTACAATCCTACTTGTATTCGCGCTGCATTCTTCAGTAGGATTCAAGCTAAAGGTCAGGCACTATTTGCATTTTTTTTGTTGGCGTCTTCAGCACCTAGCATAGTGTCATGTACATAGTAAGTGCCTGAGAAAGGTTCAACTGAATTGAGAAGAAGAAAGACATTCAAGGCCCAGCCCAAGACCCTAAAGGATCTTGGGAAAACTTATTATCTCTGTCAGATATTTGGGCATTTAATTCTCTTCTCTCTTGTCCTGTTCAGCATTTTGTCTAAGTTTTGTTTTCCCAACTGCAGATGGGCAGTGACTTAGGACCAAAACTGAATGGGAAAAAGAGAGCAGGCTGCCTCACATTTGGAAGACTGGATAGCACTTTGCATAATCTTCAACTGCTCCTTGCCACCAAAGGTCAATTTTCAAACTCTGACGCTATCCTGTTTATGTGGAATGGCTGTAAATCATGGAAGCCCAGGGAACAGACCCAAAGGAAGAGCTCCAGCATGTTGAATAAATCTGCAATGCAAGGATGTTTGGAGGGAAATAAGACAGTTATGGATAGATTGAAATTTTTACTGAAGATTAAGCATTCCTGCACCAATGAATTAATGGATCTATCAAGGTACTGAATTAAATCTCCCCAACCAGATTGTATATAGGCTGATTGCAAGTAGAAATTATGAAATATACTTCTTTTCTATTGCCCACAGTTATTAACAGCATCAGGCACACAGCAGGTCCTCAAAACTTATGAATAAAGTTTAACAGAGAAAGGATTTAGGGTATGGCAGTATTAGTATGTACCTAATATGGTACAGAAAGGGAAGACAGCAGAGTGAAAAGAGATCAACCCAGAGGAAACATGAAGGTGTCTGATGGGTCATCAGCACATTGAAGCCACCAATGATGATGCTAACCACAGGATTTTTATGAGGAAAGGAAATGAGATTTGATTACTGAGGTCCTCTACAAAGGTAGAAATGGATCCTGTTAAATAATAGTGGTAAGGATTTCAAGATGGTAATGGGAAATATTATGCATTCCAAATGACAAGAGTGGTTTAATGGCCTGGAAATGGCAATATGGGACATCTGCCCTACGGAATCAGGAGGAACAAAGAATAAAGTCTTTGTAGGATAGAGATATGAAGTATGTAAAACTGTTTGGATAGAATCATATGTCTTCTAAGGTGAGATCACGTAGAGAAGGTGAGAATGAGGTTCATAATAAAGGAAATTTCCCCACAATGTCCCCTAGGGCAGAGTGGAAGTAAAGATGGAATGGGGGGGGGGGGGGAAGGAAGCATAGGGTGCCTGAATAGCTATAAATGTTATTGAGATATTTGGGTTAAAAGATCTGTGTTGGGTCAGCTGGTGTCCCACAAACATTTAGGGTGGAGAATGGTTGGGCTGTACACAGCAGCTGCTTAAGTACTTTAAAGGCCATCTTGTGGAAAAGGTTGGCCAAGTAAAATCACCTTGCATTGACTTTGTGTATGCTTGGATGGGAACATGTTGTTTCCCATACATACATGTATGCCCCGTGAGGGCAGGGCAGTTTTACCTTTTTATCCACAGTAGCTTGGCACACAATAAGCACTTAAGTGATTGACTTGTGCCTGATAACTGAAGACAAAAGTGAGAGCAAACAGTAGATTTAGGCTTGACCTAAGGAAAGCTATCCCAGAGTTGAATGGCTTGTCTTGGAATGTAGTGGGTCATCACTTTAGGACTTTAAGCAAAAACACCCTTGTCACTTCAGTCCTGTCCAACTCTTTGTGACCCCATTTGGAGTTTTTGTGGCAAAGATACTGGAACGGTTTGCCATCTCCTTCTCCAGCTCATTTTACAGATGAGGAAACTAAGGCAGAGTTAAGTGACTTGCCCAGGATCACACAGCTAAGGGTCTGAGGCTGGATTTGAACTCGTCTTCCTGACTCCCAAGTCTAGCACCCTATCTGCTATGCCACCTAGCTGCCCCAAGTGTATCCAATCTTTTTTCAGGTGCAGGTTGGACAAGGTGACCTTTCCAAATAGGAAATTATGATTCTGGGCAGAGAACTGGATTTAAGGAAATAGTGTGTTGAGAAGAAAATAGGGCACACAGGTGAGACAGGGGAAAGGGAGTCACTGAGAAAACAGAATCCTATTTATTTTAAAATGGGAAATTAAAAGAAGCAGCAGCGTAAGGAGAGTCTAGAAGGAGGGGAAGGCAGACACTAGGCACACCCGGTAAATAGATAAGGCCACACCTTAGTCAATAGACATCTATACACAGTTGAGGCCTGACCCCAATGCCCAATGTTCTCTATGGAGCTTTGCCTGGTGAAGCTTTGTTGTCTAATAGCCTTCTTTTAAGCCTGACAGCTAGCAGTCTCAGCCTCTAAACAGGTTGCTACTCTCCTGGAAACTTCAAAGTACTTTGGGCAGCCAAAAAAAAAAAAAAGCCAACTGGGCGGGATCAGTCGAGGGAGGGGAAGAAGAATCCTTTTAAACAGCTATTCCCACTGCTCTCCAAGGCAAGTGAGGTTTACATAACCCTTTTAAGATTTACAAAGTTCTGTATATATTATAAACTGAATTGATCTGAACCACAACCAGTGAGGCAGGTAATATAGATATTATCCTCCTTAAATTAATCAATCAGTAATTAGGATGGTGAATCTCAGAGAAGTGAAGTGGCATGCATACAGCTTTGTGGGTGGGAGGGTCCTCAATCTCGAATTGACACTGAGCTCTAAGATAAGTCTCCTCATTCACTTTCAAGACACACCCTAGCCCTGAAGCCCCCTCTTAGGCCACTTACATCTTTGGTGCTTTATTACTTCAACTAACATTTATTAAAGGCTAACTCCTAATTGTTGGGGATACAAAGACAGCTAAGTCACCAAACCTGCTCCTGAGAAGCTTACAACCAAATGGGGGTGTAAAGACAAAAATGGCTGTAAGAGAGAATGTGATTAATTGCAAAAAAGAGGTCCGGGGGAGTTATATGATAAATTTAAGTAGGAAGAAATCACCTCCAGAGCATTGGGGAAAGTGTCAAAAGTGCCTGAGATAAAGCTGCTGCTTCATGTTCTCCTCCAAATTGTAAACTCCTTAAAGGCTTGGGAATGACATGATTATCCAGTAGCATCTACATTTGCAAACTACTTTCAATAGTTTCACTGAATCTTCATGACAACCCTACGAGGTAGGTGGTATTATTTATTATTTATATTGTGCTTATATGAGGTTTTTTTTTTTGATCCTGTATCACATTCCTAGTTCTTGGAATCTTTCATAATGTCTTACAAGAAATTCTACCAGAAATACCTGAATAGATAGTACTCCCGAGATAAGAATTCAGGTGTAACTAAGTCAAAGGTAACTAAGAGTTCAGATGCATCCTGGATGTATGATCTCGAGCATGTCATTTATCCCAGAAGAGGTAGTGTGGTAGACGGGAAAGAAAGTAGATTGTCTTTAGTGTCAGAGGGTTTGGGTTCCAGTCTTGGCCACGGTGCAACCTTGGGCAGTTTTCTCATCTGGAAAATGAGGGGGGTTGACCTAGCTAGCCTTTGGGGTCCCTCTCAGCTTTAAATGTGTCACAAGGCAGCTAGATGTCACTGTGGCTACTGGAGGGTTGGACTTGGAAGTCAGGAATACCTGAGTTCGAATCCTGCCTCAGACACTAAGTCCCTGGGCAAGTGGGGGCGGCTTCCATTTGTCAAGTGGAGACAGCGATAGCACCGACTTCACAAGATTGTTAGGAGGCTCGAACAAAGTAACATCAAACTCACTCGGCTGTATAAATTTGAGCTATTAGGACCATCTGAGGCTGTTTCCTCATTTGAGAAATCGGGATAATAGTACCGGCAGCACAGGGTTGCTGGGAAGATCAAACGAGACAACCCATCCCTTGCAAACCTTGAAGCGTCGTATGAGCGCTCCCCGTTATGAGCATCTCTCAGACTCAGTTTCCTCCTATGTGTAACGAGAGTCGTTAGGGGAGGCGGAGGGCACCGGGAGGGCGTCTCTAAGTGCACCAAGCGCTGCAGAAGTTGACATGGTTACTGTTACTGTTGCACAGCTTTTATGCACAGAGCTGTCTGCACGCTGTCTCTCCCACTGCGCCGTCCTGCCCTCCTTGGAGTCCCCGGTGCCTCGGTGTCCCTAGCTGTAAAGAGGCCGCGGCACCGCCGGGCGCCGTCTATGGGGGAGGGGCGCCGGGTCGGTTCCAGCCGCGGGCCGGCCTCTAGTAGCAGAGGCCTCCCTCGGCTCCCCTGGGACCCCCGCGGCGTCTTGGTCCCGGGGGGTCCGCCGGCCTCGGCTCTGCTCCCGCCCGGCCCTCGGGGAGCCTCACCCCCTCCCCCCGCCCCCGCCCTGGGCTCGGTAGCCGCGGCTCGCCCGCTCGCTCGCAGTCCGAAATGGCGGCTGCAGCTGCGCCGAAGCCCCGCCTCCAGGGGGCGGGGCCTGAGCCAGGGAAGAGGGAACGATACCGGAGCCGATGAATGGACGCCTGGGCCGTGGCGGCGGCGGGGGCCGCGGTAGGTGGGGGCGGCGCGGGGGAGGCGCCGCAGGTTAGGCCGAGGAGCGCCGAGCCTCCTCGTCGCGGACGCTGGGGCCGCCATTTTAGATGGAGGCAGCGAGCCGCCACCAGCAGTGAGGGAACTGGTGTGAGCGGGCGCCGGAGCGGGAGCGCGAGCGCGGGCGCCGCGGCGGGCAGGGAGCGCCCCTCCACGGGCTCGGTCGGGCCGGGACGGCGGCGGCGGACGGCCCGGGCCCTCGACTCCGCGGCGGCCGGCGGGCGGGCCCCTGCCCGGGGACGATGCGGGGGCCGCCCGGGGCCCCCTCCCCCGGGCTGGGGACGCGCCGCCGCTGATCGGGCCTGGGCCCTCGGCGCACACGACGCGCCGCCGCCGCCGCCGCCTCGGCCCGGGCCGCGGGCACGCACGGGACGGGACGGGACGCACGCGGCGCGCACCGGCCCCGCAGGTAGGCGGCCCAGTCGGCTCAGCCCGGCAGGCGAGCACGGGGCCTCCGGCCCGGCCCGGCCCGGTTCTCCGCTCGAGGAGGCCGCGGCCCGGCGGGGGAGTGAGGGCTGAGGGAGATGAGCACTGCCCGCCGAGCTCCGGCCGGGAAGGGCCCCGAGCGCATCCCGTGCAGATGAGGAAACTGAGGCCGGTGGGGGGCTGCTCATAGATCTGGAGCTGCAAGAGACTCTGAGCCCCACCTTGTACAGATGAGGAAACTGAGGCGAGGGGAATCAGAGATCTAGAGCTGCAAGAGACGCCCCCCCCGCCCCCACCCATCCCGTACAGATGAGGAAACTGAGGCTTTGGGGTGGGAGGGGGCGATCGTTGATCCAGAACTGCAAAAGGGCCTCGAGCTTCTCCTTGCACAGATGAAGAAACTGAGTCGGGGAGGGGGGCGATCGTAGATCTGGCGCTTAGGAGGGACCCCCGAGGCTTCGGAGCACAAGCCCCTCACTGTAGAGGCCAGGCCAGCGAATCTGGCAGACTTTGAGGCTCCTGGTGCCGGGCCAGCCTGGCATCCCCGATTTTTGGTCAACACTGAGGAGGCTTCTCAGAGCGAAGACGGTGTCAGGACAAATGGGACCTTTCGGTGCAGCTGGGCTCCTAGCAGCGCCTCTCGCTTCGTCAATACTGTCCCCGCCCCTTTCACTTAGGGCTTTTTTTGGGAGGGGTGGAGGGGTGAAAATTGGGAGGAGGAGCAGATCGTGAGCTCTCCTTGTGTGCGTGTTGCCGGGCAGGTGGGATAGTCAAGGGAGCCTGTGTTCTTTTGCGCTGAAGATGCTGCTTTTGCTTAGTGAAAATGGATTGGGGGCAGGGTAGTTTTTGGAGAAAGGAACTGGGGCTGACTTTGCTGTGATGTGTAAGTAAGTAAATTCAATTTAATTCTAGGGAGGTTCTGTAAGAAACTCATTTGCAAAAGTTTGTCAGATGCAAGAAGATATAGGCAGAAAAAGGTTTGGGAAATATTGGTCCTGGAGTGTCAACTAACCTCTGCATTCTTCATGAAGAGATTCTTTCTCCATTCGTCCCATTTAATTTCATGCCTCACTTGGTCACTTTCTTTTTGTGGAAATACTGTTAGCAGGACAGGGTCGGACTCTAGGGGATATGGCCAGCTGCATAGGGCACAGGGCAGTCCTAGCATATGTTAAACACAGACTGGTGTCTTATGGAAATTAGTTCATTTAGTGTTTGTCTCTTTAAATGAGAATTGATGATTATCCTTTCTATTTGAGAACGAGGTTTCTTTTGTGCTCTCGGTGCTGAAACTGGTAAACTTTTGAAATGATGGTTTTTATTATATCAAAACAATATTATTGTTTCTTGTTACTTGGTTGCTTGGAATTTTAGGCTGTGTCTTCTGTATTTATGCAGTAATGAATAATGTTCTCTTGGGCCCTTTTTGAAATAGTTAGCCTTGAAAGCAAAACGCTGAATTGTAAAATGTAGTTCAGACTAATTTTTAGTATTCTAGTTGTGTGTGTATTAGTATATGTTGGAAACCGTTGGGCAGCGTCTAAGCATGCACGATGAAATCTGAGGATTGCGGATGGTAGGGTAGATAGCTTGTAAAAAAAAAATGGTTAACTCCCCCACCCTGAAACACACACTCAGCAATAGTAACAACAACCTAATGGAATAAACCTGTGTAGTGTGCAAATAGATGTGCAGTACCCATGTTGTTTGCCCTTCGTTCTTGAAGAGGGCCATGATATCAGGAAGGTGATGCCATGACTTGCCAGTGAATTATAGTGGACATAGCAAAGGCTGATGAGGGTGCAATTGAATGTTTTCTTTACCTTGAAATACATTCATTTTCTGATTATAATCATTTTTACACACAGAAGGTTCATGTCCACTAGCAAGTTTGTTAGAATGGCACTAATGCTTTTGTGCTGTGGTAACAATGTTCCTTTATTATAGAAATTTCTAAATCTTTCTTGGTATGGTATGTAGTGCATATACAATTAAGTCACAGTCTGATATTTAATATCTTCAGTGCTAGTCCGGTTGTTTTGAAATGGAAACAATTGATTCATTTGAAGGCTAATACTTTGGGAGAATAAACTTGTTACTCTTTTTGTTTAGAACTTATCTAATTAGGTCCACGGAGTTTGTCTTTGTCAGCAGAGACACATTTGTATTTTCCAGGAACCAAGTAATTTATGTTTCAGTAGCTCTAAGCAGCCTCTCTTCCTAACATTTAAATAGAAGATCTCTGTGAAATTCATCAAAAAAAAGTTTACTGGGTATGATTTAATATAAGAAAGGGTTAGAAGAGAATGAATGATTAGGTCATTGGAATAATCAAAACATAGAGTAGAGAATAACAATATTTGGGCTCATAATTTAAACCTCAGACTCATTAGAATTGTCACAAATTGATTGCTTTGGTAGTTTAAAACATACAGTGTGAAATTTGGAGTATTAAATATTAGGGTGAAAAAAAAGATTGCATTTTTACTCAAGATTAAATATCGTTTGCCCCCCCCCCCCCAAGGTGTTGTTTCTTAAAGTTTCTTTGAATTGGAAGGCTTTCTGGAATTATGTTTCTTGAAAGCAAGATTTTATTAATCTTTTTATCCCCTGTAACTCTCAACTCAGTATCTATTACTAGAGAAATAATTCAATTCCATTTAATTTTACTTTTTATGAAATGGAATCATAGGTTCAGTTTAAATTTAAAAAAGAAAAAGCTCTGTTCTATCCAGTTAATACTATAAACTATTTCTGCAAATATTCTGATTTAATTTTTATGTGCGATTTAAATTTATAGCAACTTTGGAATTACGTAAGATTTTGGCCTCAACATTTTACTTTAATAATTTGTCATTTAATGGCAGAAAAAATTGCATAAGGTTTATTTTGTTTAACAATAAGATGATAGATGATGTCTATGTCTTGGGAGTAGGTTTTTAGCTAAACATCATTGTATACCTTAGTGTTGACTTAAAATTCTTATCCTAATGATTGTTATTGAAAGATGGTAGATTAATTTGTCAGTCAGTGGAAGTGTGGAAAGGGTATAACTGAGAAGCTTAAACCTTAAAATGCTTTAAATAGGCTTACAAAAGTTCTGCTCATAGGAGTGAAAATCTTCAAAGCAAATGTCTTCAGATTTAAAAACTGAATTGCTGCAATGCATTTGGAAGGATGGGTTTTGGGCCTATACTGCCCAGGGTAGTAGTGGTGGTGGAGGCAGGAGAAGGACCTTGAACTGCTCACCCAACTTGAACAAGTAGGTTCCAAATATGCAGCTCTGCATTTGAAAATTACTTTATCATGGGCCTCTTTGTAATATTGTCTTTGTATTTGGGCTATGGGCTAAAATTTCTTAATTATTAAAACATTTCATTTTTAATATTGTAGTGTTCTAGAATCATTCTGGTTCTGACATTTTCTGACAGGCTTAATTGGGTAATTTCCAGTGTTTTAATTTAGATCTTTCATTTAAGAGACTTCTGGTTTTCTTTCTCCTAATACTGCTGCTAGAATCCGGTCTGTGTGGATTCAGATGTTAAGTGGGATGTGTATTCTTTTGTTATTGGCTTTGACCAACCACAGCCATCTGAAGATTTTTTTTTCTTGCAAATCACTAACAAAAGTATGCTAATTAGCATCACATTCCAATCAATGCACATAGAATTTCTTGAGAACACTTGACAGTCTAGTTTTATTTTTAGACCAGCCTCTTAGGAAGTTTGCCTCCTTGCCTCTGGCTGGGTGTGGTATGTTGGTTAACTTAGTCTTAAAACTGACTCAAATTTATAGAATCTTTAATTGAGTTCTGAAAACTTATATACATTTTCCTCCTGAAAATCAGTGTTTTAGGGGAACCAACTACGTGCCTTGTAGATACATGTCTGATTGTTTCTCATAGATCCTGGTGGGGCTGTACATTCATGTTATTCCTGTCTTTTCTACCTGTCTGACATGAGTTGAATAGCAGGAGTAACTGTGATATAAATTTTTCCTTTTAATTAAGATTTTCCTTTTCTTCATGTCCCTCCAGTCTTTTCTGGAAGGCAAAAGTAGTATGACCATTTCTTTGCAGGAGGTTAATATTTGTTTAAAATTCTGCTTTTGCCCCTCAAAATAAGAGAGTCAGGCTGAATCAAGTTTTCTGTATCCTGCCATGTATTCATTTTTGATTTAAGGACATCTGGATTGCTGACTTTCCTACTTTGAGAATGCAGATCTGTCTGGATAGGGCACTTCCCTGGGCATGGATAGGTCAGCATTTCCTTTTCTGGGGCAAAGAGAATTAAGAAAGGGACTCTTTTTTTCTGTGGTTTGAAGGGCAGGATAGAGATCCCAGTCAATACCTATAATTGCCTTGTATTATTGACTAGGTTGTATATGATTTTTTTTCTCCTTTGAGAAAGACTAAGTTCTAAAGTACAAATTGTTGTACATGAATTGATCTGTTAGACCAGAGGTTCCAATGCTGCAATTGCTCTTGGGCAGAGCTGGTTCTGAAAAATAAGAAAGTATGACTCCTCTTTATGCTTGGACTAGATGATCTCTGAAGTTCCTTTCTACTCTGAATCTTCTCATTCTGTAAACTACCATAGCCTGTCCCACTGTGGGCAGAATTTCCCCAGAGAGAGCCTTATTTCTCTAAGAAAGGTCATATCCAGGAGTATTAGTATCTTTGGAGACTGTGGGGTTCCTGAATAATATTCAGTGTGGATATTTGCCTCCATATGCGTTAGATATCCATTAGATTGAAAGCTCCTTCAGAACAGGCCTAGCACACTGCCTGGCACCTTGTAGGGGTATGATAAATGTGCACTGGCTAACACCAACTGGTTCATCATTTTTATCTACATTAACTCTTATTATCCAACTTTGTACTGTAAGAATGAGCCTTGGACAATAAAAATTCCCTGAACTGTAGACAGAATATTAGAGAATATATGTACATGATGTATTCCCTTTTAGGACCTTATTCTATGACTAGAGTGAGCTATAATTGAGACAGGACAGATTATCTATGACAACTTCCGGCACTAATTAATTTAGTTCCCTAGCAAATTCAGTTCAATTCAAGAAACATTGATTAAATGCCTATTATGAAGCACTGTGTGAGGTGCAGGAAATACAAAGATGAAAAACAGGTCCTATCATCAAGGAGTTTACATTCTCCTAGTGAAATAAAACATTTATGCAAAAGTAAATACAAGATAATTTCAGGAGCAAGAGATTCCAGAAAAGATTCCACTAGGAGGCAGCCCCTTAGTTTGAAAGAAGGTAAGGATTCTGAGGCTGGGATGATGGTGTGGACGGGAATCAGTTATAAAGGGGACTGAACCAGGAGATGGAAGGTCAAGTTCAGATTGGCCAAAATGTAGACTTTTTTAAAGGGAAATAATATAAAATGAGTCTGGAACCATAGGCTGGAAACAGATTGTGAGAAGTGCTTTAAATGTCAACCAGATGAGTCTATTTATTCTAGAAGCAGTAGGGAACAGCAGAGGACTCTTGGGCTTCTACTAGGTCCTGAAGGAACCTCATGAGACCTCTGTGAGGGCAGAGGGCCTTGTGAGGTGCACAGCTCTTTCGTTGCTATGAATTCTCTACATACGTCCCTCACTTTTGTCTACTCTCCCCAGAGACCTTGTGTGCAAAGAGAGATTGTGTCATGGTTTGAAAGGAATATTTTGTACCAAACATCTTAGTAAATGCTATTGCTGAAAGATAATTGAGGATAGTCAGGTTGTCAAGCATTTATTAAGGACTTACTAAGTTAGGCACTGTGCCAAGTACTAGGGATACAGAGAACACAGAAACAGTCCCTGTCCTCAGGGAGGTCACAATCTATTGGGGTAAACAACATGCAAATAACTATTTACAAACAAGGTAGATAAAAGGACAAACTGTAAATAACCTGAGAGGGAAGGTATTGGCATTATGGGAAATCAGAAGAAGCTTTTTGCAGAAGGTGGGATTTCATCCAGGAAACCAGGAGGCACAGTTGAGGAAGAGAAAGCTAGTCACTGGGACTGCCAGGGCAAATGGATGGAATGGTTACTTGCTAGTTTTCAGTGGGGTGCACACCCTTGGGGGCTTGCGAGCTAGAGTTGTAGAATCATGACCATACATCATCGTTAGTGCTGGGGAGGGAATAGTAATCACTGAACCCTCTGGGGACTCCAGCCTGTGAATACGAGTGCTTAGTTGGGGGAATGGGTATAGAGGGGGTTCTATATTGTGGCATGGTCAGATTAGTGCTTTAGGAAGATTCTTTTGGCAGTTGTGTGGAGATAGATTTGAGAAGGGAGAGACTTGGACCAAGGAAGCAATTTAGGCGGTTGTTTCAGTGGTTAAGGCTAGAGGTGATGAAGGTCTGAATTGGTGGTTGCTGTATAAGTGGAGCTGTCAGAAATGTCATGGAAGTGAAATTGACAAAACTTGGCCACTGAGCAGATGGGGGCTGGTGGGGTGTGTGTGTGTGTGTGTGTGTGTGTGTGTGTGAAGAAGGTGGCAACTGTGTGACTGAAAGGACGTTGACGTCAGCAACAGAAATAGTGGTTTTGAGGAGGGGTCGATTTGGGGAGAAATGATGATAATGAGTTCTGTTTTGCACACACTCCAGTAGGCCTTCGTTGGTACAGGAATAGAGTTCACGTGAAAGGAAGTTCGGTATTTAACTGCGTTGAGGTAATAATCCATCCCATGGGCGCTGATGAAGAGATGATGATGATGATGACAGCCAACAGTTATATAGAGCTAGCCACCGTGCTAAGTGCTTTATAGTTATTGTTTCTACCTTCACAACAACCTTGGGAGAAAGGTGCTATTATTACCCTGATTTTACAGATAAGGAAACTGAGGCAAATAGGTGAAATGACTTGCCCAGGGTTCCACAGTTAGTGTCTGAGGCTGGATTTGAACTCAGCTGTCTATCCACTGAGCCACCTAGCTGAGGAAGAGAAGAGAAAATAAAGAAATCAGGGTTGTGGGAAGGAGGAGGGGGAGGAAGAATTAGGAAAGGAGAGTGGTGAAGGAGGAAGTTAGACAGGTAGAAGAACGCAGGGAAGAACAGCTTCAGGAAAGAAGTGGAAAAAGAGAATATGCCTGTGGATGCATTGGTTATCTGTGTCAAAAGTTCAGAAAGGTCATGAAGGAAGAGGATTGAGGAAAGGACACTGGGCTTAGCAGTTAAGAGATCACTGCATCACCTAAGCTGGATGATTTTGATTACCCAAAGTTGAAGAACTTTTGTGTAAATGGAACCAGTGCAGTTAAAAGTAGAAAGAAAACGATTAACTGGGGACCTTTTTTTTCTCATAAAGTTTCTCTGATAAAAGGTCTATTTGAGATGAATAGGTAATTGATTCAAATTTAGAAGAACAAGAGTCATTCCCCAATAGGTAGACTGATTAAAGAATTTGAGCAGGCAATTTTCAAAGAAAGAAACACTATCAACAACCATATGAAAAATCCTTAAAATCACCAATAATTAGAGAAATGAAAATTAAAGCAACTCTTGAGGTTCAGCTCCATGCACATTAGATTGACAAAGATGACAAAAAGGGAAAATGACAATCCTTGAAATTGTTTCAGGAATACAGGCACATTAATGCACTAATGGTGAGCTCTGAACTGGTCCATCCATTCTGTAAAACAATCTGGAACTAAACCTCCCAAATCCTTAAATCCTCCATGCTCTTTGACCCAGTGATACCACTACCAGGCTTATACCATAAAGAGGTTTAGAGTATGAGGAAAAGAACCCATATGTATGAAAATGTTTATTACAGTAGCTCCATTTGTTTTAATAAAAAACTGTAAATTAAGAGGGTGCCTACCATTTGGGGAATTACTGAACAAATTATGGTACGTGAATGTGTTAGAATATGATTACTCCATAAGAAATGATGAAAGTAAAAGGTTTCAGAAAAACCTGGAAAGATTTATATGAATCAGTGTATAATGAAGGGAGCAGAATCAGAACAACATATAAGTAACATTGTAAGGAAAAACAACTTTGAAAGGCTTAAGAACTGTTGACAAGGCACTGTTTCAGAGGACTGATGATGAAACATGCTGTGCCTCTACTGATGGGTGATGGATTCCACATGCAGAATGAGATTTACATTTTTGGACGTGGCCAGTATGGAAATTAATTTTGTTTACCTATGTATATTCTAAAAGTTTATTTTTTTTTTCATTTTGTCAGTGGGGTGGAATTAAAAGAGGGCTAGGGCTAGGGAGCCAGAAAGAAATAGAAGGAAAAGGAAAAGAAGCTTCCTGAAACATTTATAAATACATAGAAGAGAAGAGAAGTCAGAAAAAATTACAGACAAGTAGGACAGCTTTGAAAGTCACAAATTTAAAAAAAAAACCCAGTTAACTGTATTCTTTATAATTTTATCTGCCATTGGTTTTGCTTGTGCAAAAACTTTTAGCCTTATCTTACAAATGAGGAGACTGAGGCTAAAATAAATTGCTTTCCCCAAGGTTAGTTTAGTGCTGGTGTCATTATAGAATCTAGGACTTGAGAATTCCACTTTAATAGTTGTTTAAGGACCATGGATTTCTCTTTAAAGACAGACCACTCCATGTTCTCAGTTCAAAATGAACTCTACTAAGGAAAGGACAAGATTCTTTGATTAAAAAATAAGATGACTGGACCTTCCACATTCTGGTGGCAATCTACCTTTCTGTCCTTATCTGCTTTTAATTTCTGGTATGTCCTATGTTCTCCAGACAAACGGGATCAACTATTGTGCCTCACCTTTGCTTTTGCTCTTCTCTTCATCCTCTTTTCCATCCCCTTCCGTCATTTTCTCAGGTAATACCCTTTGTTCAATAGCTAACTCTACTGAAGCCACTCTGGGGAGAGTGTATACAAATAAGAAACAAGACGAAACTCTAACTTGCAGTGAGCTTACATCCGAATGGGGGAGTGGGGCGTGTGTGTGAATAACACAAAGTATTAAGAGTAGAGGAGAAATTGAGACAAAGTTCTTTAAGAAAATTTAAGGAAGGAGAGCGGTTACTTGGCAACTGACAGGAGGAGAGAAAGCTTCCTAAAGGAAGAGAAGGATTCTGACAGGTGAAGATCCGAAGGAGGTGCATGTACAAAGCATGGAGGACAGTTTAGGCTGCGTGAAAAGAGGTTAGAGAGTACAGCTGGATGACAGCTTAGAGTCTAGTTTGTTGGACACGTAGAAGGCTAGGGTGTACTGTGAAATAAAGCTGGAGTGCGAGCTTGTGGAGGCTGAGGAGTTTGTGTTTTATCAAACCCTAGGCGGTAGAGATCCACCAAAGGCTGCTGAACAAGAAGAGACACTGTGCATCACAGACATTTTGTCATCTGTGTGAAGGATGCATTTTAGAGGCATGGGGACCATTTATGTGGCTTTTACAGTAATGTTTAGATGAGAGGTAATGAGGACCTAAACCAGGGTAGTGCCAGTATTAAATGGAGAGGAACACATGGATATAGGACAGAGATTATGGAGATAGAATTCATGGCACTTGGCAAGTGATCAGATATGAAGCCCAGGGGAAAAGAAAGAATCAGAGATAACACTGACTTTTGAAGATTGGGTGACTGGGAGGACAGTGGTGCCATTAAGCCACATAAAGAAGCTGGAAGAAGGGCTGATATGGAGGGAATATAGTTTACCAATCCCTTTGGCCATTCATATCCTACCAACCCCATTCTTAATGATAAATTTGTTTTTATATATGTCTCTAAATATATATTCAGAAATAGGGGATTTTGTAAGTTATAAATTGATAGGCAGGACAATGCTTGATTTAGGAGTTCCAACATATAATTTCAGAATATCTTGAATTAAAAAACACCATTAAAAGACAATTCAGTTTAAATATGTATGTGTGTGTATATGTATGGGCATATATACATATGTATATATGTAACTCCATTTGGGGTTTTCTTGGTAAAGATACTGGAGTGGTTTGACATTTCCTTCTCCACCTCATTTTACAGATGAGGGAACTGAGGCAACCAGGGTCACACAGCTAGTAAGTGTCTGGGGCCAGATTTGAACTCAGGAAGATGAGTCTTCATGACTCTAGGCTTTATTCTCTAGCCACTGCTCTACCTAGCTACCCCATATAAAATCATATGTGAAGACTGAAAAAAGTGTTTCCATCAACGGACTTGTTTTAAAGAACAAAGTTCAAGAAGCCTTTAACTGAGTTTTTAAAAATTTACTAAGTTTACTTGTTTTTTGAAGGACAGAATTTTATCAACTTTATTTTTAAAAGTCTATAATTTGTTGTCAGCATCTGTTAATGTTTTTCTAGCAGAATTACCTCACATTTACATGGTATGTGTATGTGGTTGTTTGCATGTTGTCTTCCTGATTAAGATGTGAGCTTCTTTGAGGCAGGTACCAAATTGTTTACTTTCTTTATATCCCAAGTTCTTAGCGTGGTGCCTGGCACTTACTAAGTGTTTGTTGATTGATTGATTCCAACACTTGGGCAGCTTTTTTGCTTGCCTTTTTGATTTATATTGGTTTCTGGGTATTGGCCTCAACACACTTGCATCTGAACATCCATCCACCCATAAGCCAGTTGTTCATCCTCTCCCTGCCATAGGTCACAAACTTGAGAAAGATGAATGGGACACATAGGACTTCATAACTCACTACTTTGTAATGCTGTAGTGAACTAGTTGAGAAACAGTGGCGTTCTGAACTTCAGCTGACCATTGTCTCATGGCTTGATTGTAATGACATTTACTTTTTAAGTAGTTAAGCGTTGGGCATGTCTCTGTGCTTGTGTCCAGCAAGAAATTTTTAATGGTTTCCAGTGATTTTTATAAAATATAAATTAAAAATATAATTTGAGATATAGTCTTATGTGCTCTTTATTTAAATGCCTATTAGTTAGGAAGCATCTTTATGGGAAAGGTGCTTTTCCTGACTTTCTTAAATACTCATCACTGTCTTTGCTTGTCTCCCCTTTTTCAGTCCATAGAGTACTGGACTTGGAGGCAAGAAGTCTTGAGTTCTAATTTCAGTACTTAGTAGATGACTGACGCTGAGCAAGTCGCTTAACCTCTGATTCCTCATCTGTAAAATGAAGGGGTAGGGAATGGACTCATTGGTTACTAAGGTCTCTTCCAGCTCTAAATTATGATCTTGTGATGTATGTACACAATTATTTTGTGTGTATCTCTTTCTCCATTATGTATACTAGCTTTATTTGAGAGTGGGGTCAGAGGCTGTCACAAAGATGAAGAGTTCGGTGTCTTTTGGTTTTTGTTTTTACATTAGGATACATGAAGTAGACAAAGTAAAAATATTTACTATATATTTTAAAAGTAAAAAAAAACCATGCATTTAGAAGAATTAAAATAGGTGAAGTACAGAATTATTTCCTTGTCTTATGAGGGAACTCATTCTTAACCTCTTAATTATGACTTAGTGTTTGTGGTATTATAAGTTGTTTATTATTTGGTCTTTGATTAACTCACTTTTTAATGGGTAAGAATTGATCAGTAGCCTATTTTCAAAATAAATGTTTAATTGGCCCCTTTTTGGCATAGGAGGGAGTAGACACCATAGAGGAGAGTAGTACATCTTGAAAACTTGATGCCTGCCCACACAAGGAACTGTGATTTAGCTATTTATATATCGGAGCTGTAGATGCAATAGGCTTGGGGAAGTTTCAGCTTGTTTGAGAGTAGATCAGTCCAATTTGGCGGGGAGGAAGGGAAGGGAATTTTTTAACTTTAAAAGATCAATTTAAGTATTTCCCTAAAACACCACTTTGATTAGCTCGCTGCTTTTCTTAAATTCCCATTGGCTCAAGCTTAATTGTGTTTGCCCTTCATTTTCGAAGAGGACCATGGCATCAGGGAAATGATGACATGACTTGCAGTTGACTTTGATTTGAGTGAGGGAGGGCTATGTAAGGTCACCAGGCCTCACTTTCTCCTCCAGAGACATCTGGATCCAGTGACCTGATATTCATCAGGATGACTGGAGATTACCCAGGCATAGGCCTTTTCAGTGAGGTAACGCCTTTCAGTGAGGTAATAGGCCTCTTGCTCAAGCTTAATACTTAAAGGATGAAGTCCAAATTCCTTAGCCCAGTATTCAAGGCCTTACACTGTCTGGCCCCTTTCTAATCGTACCACTGTCTTCAGTATGTGAATCTCTTTCCAGCTAAATTGGGTTATTTGTTGGTTCCCAAATGTGCATTTCTACCTTTAATCAGCCAGTTCCCATGTCTGGAATATACTTCCAGAATCCCTGCCTCATCCTTTAAGACTTATGGCTCAACTCCAGGCTCAAGTGCTGTGCCTTCCAAAGAGGCCTTCCTGACCATTATAGCCCACAGTAGCATCTGCCCTGAATTCCCACAGTACTGACTGTTTGTTCCTTTAATTTGGCACTCAGGCATTGCCATGATTATTAGGCAGTATGCAATAAAAGGTAACTGTCTCATCTCCCCAATAGAGCATGAACTTTTTTTTTTCATTTCAACTAGGTTATTTTATCTTTTTTTAGTATTCTATTTTTCCCCAGTTACATGTAAAAACAATTTTTAGCAATTGTTTTTAAAATTTTGAGTTCCAAATTCCCTCCCTTCCTCTCCCCCATCGAGAAGGCAAGCAGTCTGACATAGGTTAGACACTTGTGGTCAGAGCATGAACTTTTTTTAAACTAATTTTTAGTAGGAGTATAATTCCTCCTTTTTCCTTATTCTTACATACTTTCATGGAAATTGTTGGTTATTTTCTTTAACATGAATTTTCTTTGTAATCATCTAGTTCCATAAAGTTTTGATAAATACTCATAGTTTATTTTTAAAAATTAATTAATTTTTAGGTTTCAGCATTCACTTCCATAAGATTTTGAGCTCTAAATTTTCTCCCCTTCCCTTTCCTGCCCCCTCCCCAAGATGGCATGCAGTCTGATATAGGCAATACATATACGTTCATACTGAAACATTTTCATACTAGTCATGTTGCAAAGAAGAATTAGAATCACTGGGAGAAACCTTGAGAAAGAAGAACCAAAAAAAAGAGAGCAAATAGTATGAAGCATGAACTTCTTAAGGGAAGATGATGGTTTATAATTTGTGCCTCCTAGTGTATAATACAAGGCTGGACACACAGTTTTCCATAAATGTTGGTTGGTTAATTTGTATTTTTATTTTGCATTAAATGCCCGTTTTCTTCTTTACTTGTGGGGATCCTTCTTTCCTTTAGGTAGGAGAGGGGACTTTCTAAGAGTTGTGCTGCTTCTGGAATACAAGATAGAATTTGAAGCTTTTGGTGGGGACCTCTAGGCTGGGACATGAAAATGAAACCTTTTGATCACATCTGGTTTCTGTGGAGAACACAGAGCTACAGTCCCTTCCTTTCTCTTTTTCAGTACTCTTAAGCACGTAATTATCAGGATGGAATCACTCAGTCATTCCACTGAATTTGTCCTGGATTGTAGTGATGTTTCATTTGCCTTCTATTCCATTTTATAAGCACAAGCTTCCTTCAGATCTTAGATGAAAATACTTTAATTAGAGGCTGGGTTTGTCATAACATAGTCAGAAATGCTATCCTTCCTTCACATCCCACTTCTTCATCCCCATGCTTCCCAAGGCCCTTGGAACGTTTATTTGCTACTAGTTATGTATTTAGGTAAAATGTACACTAAGACAAGGTATTCTTTTGACCGTAATGACAGTGGAACCTAGAGTCACACCTTTCAAATCGACTCTGTGGTATATCCAAATGTATTTGGATCATAAAGAGAATCAGTGTTAAATAGTGGCCATTGGAGAAATCTCTTTGGCATGTTTTTTCAGTGCTATTTTTACTTATTCCAGTGGTAATCTTTTTATCAGGAAGCTAAGTCAAATTTTGATGTAAAATATGCTGAAGAAAATGTATTTGAAAGATTGCAAGAGTGGTAACTTTGAGAATCGCTAAAGTATGTTGTTGTCTTTGTTCATACTTTGTTTTCAAGAGAACCAGTGACATCCCAGGCTGGTATCTTGACTAGAGAGTGAATTAGATTTATGTGAGGCAGAGATGTGCAAAGTTCTCAGCCTCACTCTCTCTTCCAGAGGGGGAAATCTTCACATGCTTGGGATAGACATCCCCCTAACCCACCAACAGGTTTGAGGCCTGTTGGTTACCCTCAGCCTGGTTTAGCCTGTCTGCCAAGATGGTTTTGCCAGGGTGTGGCTGCTATACGTGCTACAGCTTCTTGGAGCCATGGGTGAGAGTCGAGTGCCGGGTGAACACCAAAGGTGGTCCGTTGTGCCACGTTTTAACTAAGACTTAGTAGAGACATAGAGCTTTGGAACAGGGTTATGATCCATATGGTTGGCCATTTGAAAGGATTTCCTTTCTTAGTTTCTCATTATCCCCTGTGTATGGCTCTTTATCGCCTACAGTAGTAGTGGATTTTTAAGTAATGTAAATTCAGTTATCTGGCTGTAGTATAGAACTGAAGTCTCTATGTATATCATTCAAACATATATAGTTTGTATTTAATAGGAAAATTGTGTATTATTTAATGGGCAGATAAGTGGAACATTTGGTATTTTGCAAAAAAAAAAAATCTTATGGCCCTTGTTAGAAAAGACTCAGGTAGTAAAAAGGTGTTTTCTTTTAGAGTCAGTTTTTAAGTATCCTATTTACTGGCACATACTGTGTATTTCCCATTAAGGCAATCATGATAAGTAGCTTTCTCATATTATTTTTCACACTTTACTGCTCCTTTGAAATGGCCGCAGCTTGCCAGCAGGATTAAATTAGTGCCTTTCCAAAAAGTTGTGGAGTATAGGGCAAGAAGGATAGCGTAGCAGTTGTGCACTCTGGCCTTAACTTTTCTGAGGCTGAAGGGCCAAGACTTTTTTTTTCCTTTTTCTTTCGGTGAAATGTTGTAGAAAGAATGACAAGAGTGGAGTGCATTGTTTATCCCTAGAGGTGATAGCATTCTCAGTAAAACATTTGTGCTTACAATTAGAATTTCCAGTTGTGTTTTAGATTCACTAGGACCTGATTAAAAATGAAATCTTCATGTTTGTATACAAATGTGAATGCACAACTCTTGATTTGCATTTTTTAAAGCAACTATAGGGATATCATACTTTGTCCTGAGGCTATTGGATGGCGTTCTTTGGGCGCCACTCCCTTAAATGTTATACACAGCAAAGTGATGGTAACTCACTAAACCTGATTCTTTGCAGCTCCCAGACAAAATTTTTAAAAGGTCTTTGGAAGAGTTTCGATGTGCTACTCACAGCTGTAACGATCAGCTTTCAGTGACATACTGTTCAAGGAAACCCTCCGTGATATAATTTCCTTAAGAACAAAAGTGTGAAACCAAATGTGGTTACACAGGGAATATTCCCATCAGATCCCTTGCTACAGTTTCATATCACAGGATCCTAGGTAATGGCAAAGTGTTAACCCCTTTCCCCCATTTAGCTTTTATGTAGGCTTCCAGGTGGGAAGCCACAGTAGTTGTGGAAACATAATTTTGATAGTTTGTGAAATAGTTACAGACAATGCTGACTTGCTTACTTAAAAATGGGCAAATACCACTAGGATGCTACAAAGGTTATTAGTTCATTAATCTTCATTACTGGGTTTTAAGGTCCTTGAACATATCAACTTATTACATCTCTCCCTATAGACCTGAGGCAGAGTGCCTCCCATAATCATTGTAAGTAGTAGCCATTCAACACATTTTGAAAGGGAGAGGCAGGGACTTGAAGGAAGATAGTATTTCTGAAAGTGTGACAAACCCAACACTTCATCACAGTGGTTTTTATTGAAGAACTGAAGAAAGATTGTGCTTGCAGGAGGAAATAGAACGCTAAATAATAGAGATCATAATCCTAAGACAAATAGCAGGGACTGGATTTCTGTATTCTCCAGTGGTAAGTTTGACCAAATATCTTGGTTTTAATTCTGATTTAAAGTTTGCAAGCACAGGCGTATGTGGAATGTTTTCATTTTTAATTTGGACAAGCCCTAACTCTCTGAAGGTGGGGTCAGTCACTTCTTGTATTACTGAGAAAGGGCTCCTTACCTCTCTACATTGTGGCCCTCTGCAGTGCAAATAAAGAACCATAAATCCCGGCAGCATTTGTGTGACTGTGGGCCAAGGTGGCTCTTAGGATGAGAACAAAAGTGAGAGAGAGGTGTTGAGTTAAGTATGTTAGTTGTTGGCGCTTTTGACACAACCTGTTTGTTATTGCTGGTACTTGAGGCATCAGGTAGGGTCAGCTTGAGGACACAGTGCTGCTGCACTTGGAGGTAGGAAGACTGGAGTTTTCAGAGCCTGCCACACAAGTACTAGCTCGTGACCCTGGACAAGTGGCTTAACCTTTCAGCTTCAGTTTCCCTGTCTCTAAAATGGGAATAATAATGTTATTTATCTCACTGGGCTGGTGTGAGGCTCAGATGAGGTAACTTATGTGAAACACTGTGCAAACAATAAAGTGTTATGTAAATGCTGAGTGTTACTACCTCAGTGCTAGGCAGGCTGTCATCTCAGCCCTTGGAAAGTTTCCAGTAGTTTAGAACTAAAACACTGGGAACCACTTTATTTGCTTTTATTTTGACAGTCCCTCCCCTGCCCCCAGTAAAGTATTACCTAGTTTGCTACTGTATCTGAAAATGTTTCTCATTTCAGTGATTTCCCATTTAATTGTCAAGATGATCCCCAAATGCCCCATTAGATTTTTTTTTTTGTGCGGTAAATCCTCTGTTTAGTGGTCTGCATTGTTTGATAAAGGGGATCTTGGCTAATTGTGAGCATATCCTTCTGTGCTTTTAGAAAAAAAGGTGAAATTTTCTCCAACATAGCCAGCTGCCTATAGATAGTTAGGAGAATATGCACAATTTCCTTAACCGTCTAGGCCTAAGAGTTCCTATAAGGAGAAGGTAATTAAAGCTAAAAAGATCAGTAGGACCTGACCAGACCTAAGTCAGGTTTTTTGCCTTTTAGTTGGTCTTTTGTTTATTGGGTATTCTTTTTTTTTTAACAGCAATGCTTATTTCTTATAACTGTAGCACTTAAAAAAAAACCAAAACATCACAGATACTTCCTGATACCTCCTGTCCCTTAGAAACCTTCCCTTGTAACAAAATAGTAATTAAGTAAAACAAATTGACACATTGTTCAGTCTGACAGTGGTATACCTTATTTTCCAATATGGCCCCCTCCCCCCCATGAGAAAGAACTTTGCCCACCCACAAAACAAGCAAAGCCAACCATCAGAAACCTGCTGTGTCTGCTGCCTCCGATGTCCGTGGTTCTATTTCCTCTAACCCTCTTAGAAGGAAGCATTGTCCTCTGGAATCAGTATTCATCATTGCATTTGATCTGAGTGGTTTATTTGTCTCTGTGTTTAATTTACATTGTAGTAGCGACTGTCTGTATTGTTCTCTTAGGTCGGCTTTCTTTGCTCCCCATCAGTTCATACAAGCCTTTCTGTGTCTCTGAATTCCTCATGTTAATTTTCCCTTGGTTTTAGTAATTATACATTCATATACAGTTGTTCAACAACAGTCTCCCAAAAATGGGCACTTTGTTTCTAGTTTTTTTTGTCACCATAAAAATGCCCGTATGAATAATTTGATTTATATATACCTTTTTTTGTCTTTGACTTTCTTCCATATCCAGTAGTGTGATTGAGTCAGATGGTACAGTTTAGTAACTTATGTCTCAGTTTCAAATTGCTTTCTAGAACTGATGGATCAGTTCATGATTCTACCTTGTATTTGTGGTGTTGGTGTTCATGACTTCTGCAGCCCTCCAACATTATTTCTCTCCTTTACCATCTTTGTCAGTTTCACAGGTGAGAGGTGAAATCTCAAGAATTGCTTTAATGTACATTTCTCTTAGTTATTTGAAGCACTTTTCCTTATGGTTGTGGTGGTTTGCATTTCTTCTTTTGAAAATTGTTCATATCATTTACTCACTTATCTATTAGGGAATGGCTTTTGGTCTTAATATATTTGCTGATTCCTTTTATATCTTAGAAATCTTGGTTTTTATTAAATATTTTTGATATGAAGATTTCTCCCCGCACCCTCCGCCAGACAAATTGTCGTCTTATTCTGGCTGTTCTGATTTAGTTTATGCAAAAGCTTAATTTTTTATAACTGAAGTGATTGATTTTATCTTTTGGGATCTCCTTTATTTTAAGAATTCTTCTCCCCTCTGTAGAAGTGAACAAATTTTTGGTGACCTGATATTATATATTTAGGTTGAACATCTATTTTGTACTTGGTATAAAACATTGATCTAAATCTATTTTATGCCAAGTTAC
The DNA here is from genome assembly GCF_011100635.1 of Trichosurus vulpecula. Lineage (NCBI taxonomy): Eukaryota > Metazoa > Chordata > Mammalia > Diprotodontia > Phalangeridae > Trichosurus > Trichosurus vulpecula. Next base: position 150,885,863 of record NC_050581.1, read on the forward strand.
TTTCAGTTTTCTAACAGTTCTTGTTGAATTAGGGAGTTCTTCCCAAGTTTGGGTTCTTGGCTTTATCAAACACTGGACTGATATGTATCTTTGCATCTAGGTTTTGCTTATCTAGTATAGAGGCAGCCTGTTGCTGGACCTGGAGGAAGACCTGAGTTCAAATCCAGCCTCAGATACTGTCTAGCTGTGTGACCCTGGCAAGGCACCTTATCTCCCCCCACCTGCCTCAGTTTCCTCATCTGTAAAATGCATAATTATAGCATCTCCCAGGGTTGTGGTGAGGACAAAATGGGATAATATTTGTAAAGTACTTTGTAGACCTTAAAGCATTATATAAATTATTAGTTTCTCCCACTAATCTACTTTTCTCTCTATTTTTTAAACAAGTAGATTAATAATTAATTGAGTGCAGTTACTGAGAGTTTTTTGGTTGTTCAGAATTTGCTTAGTGTGGCTTATTATATGATGTCAACTGATTGCCTGTTATCTGGCTACCCTGATTTGATTTCCCCCTCTAATCTGTCATGTTTCATCATATTTTCAGGTGGTGGCCCTGAACATACTACATTTAACAAGTGCCTGAACTGAGGATTTTTGTTGGAGTTAATAGTTCATTAGAAATACATACCACTATTTGTGACCATGTTGCATTTTGAAGCATTATTAAGGGTTGGGAATAGGGACTGTACTTAGAATTTTAGTTAAGAAAATTCCTTTTACCAGTGCAGGTTTGTACCTTTCTGTAACTTACTGTCTTAGAGAATTACCTAGAGCAGGACATAGACTGTGCGGGAGGTAGGATTTGAACACAGATCTTCCTGGCTCTGAGACTGGCTCACTACTATGCCATGCTGCCCCTTAAACATGATTACCTGAAATCAGGGAGACTAGGATTCTAGTCCTGCCTCACTGACCCTCTGTATGGCTTTATTCGAGCCTCTCAGTCTCCATAGACCCTACTGTATTTCATTTGTTAGATGAGATCTCCTCTGAGGCAGGGGTATATTTAGAGTGCCAGATCAGCATGGGGCTTAGCAGTTTCATCGTAATGCCCTTCCATTTGGGGCACAGTTTTATTACAGAAGTAGACCTTGTTCTTTCTGCTCAGGTGGATCTGCATTTTACTTTGGAGTAATGGGTAGAGGGCTGGCTTTGGAGTCAGTTGGACCTGTAGTCAAGTTCTGCTTCTGAAATGAACTGGCTTTGTGTCCCTGGCTGAGTCACTTACCTACTCAGTCCTCTTTAAGATCTGTTGGACCATCTCAAGTTGCAGAGAAGGTATTGACCTACATTGGTAGAGGGTGTTTTCCCTCATCCCTGTTGCCTAACCTTAGGGCCATTGTCTATGGACTGGCCACTGGGCTGAGCTGAGCATGACCCTTAGACTTGACCCAGGAGCATGAACTTTGGGTCATGATTACAGTGGTCATGTTCTTCTGGGTAAGTTAAGAGCAGAAAAACCATGTGTCTAGGTTGTGTTGTAGTGGAAAGAGCATTGGTTCAGGAGGCAGAGTGTCTGGGTTCCAACTCCTCTTCTAATACCAGACACTTAATCTCTCTGAGCCCAATTTTTTCATCTTTGAAATGAGGTCGTTGCTGTAGAGGAGTCAAACACACAGGCCCTGTGTGGTCTACAATTCCTCTTCTTCCTGGCACCGTGGGCCCCCCCCCCCCATGCCACCTGAATCTAGATTAAAATGTAATCGGAAAATGTTTAACAACATTTAAAAATACATTAAAGTATAGATAATATTAATATGTGGTTTTCTAAGTCAGTATGTGGCCAGCAAGGCAGTTTAGTGACAACCCCTCCAGTTCTATTTGAGTTTGAAATCACTGGTCTCAATGGCTTCTGAGGTCTCTTCCAGATCTATATCTATGACTTTCTGTCCATGGTTACAAGAAATGTGTTTTTATAGTTGGTTGTGAGTCAACAGGTATTTATCAAGGGCTTACATCACTAGTGATACAAAGAAATACAAAAAAAACATGGTTCCTGCCCTCAAGGAACTCACATTCTCATGGGGAAGACAGTCTGCAAGAAACTGCATGCATACAAGATACATAGACACGTACAGTAAATGAAATGAATCTTAGGAGGAAGGCACTGGGGGGAAGAGGGGACTGGGCACCAGTATGGAAAAGGGCCTCCTACCAAAGGTGAGATTTGGAACTGAGTCTTGAAGGAAGCTAGAGAAACTGGGAGACATTCCACTTGAAGTCAGAAAGGGGAGTGTCATGAGGGAAAACCAGTGTTGGCTTTCTTTGCCTTTAATACAGATTTCGCTGTATAGACATATATAAGAGCTATATGTTAGACATACAACTCTTAAATGTTAGAATATAGTACTGGCACACAAAACCTCCAGTGAGAGTAAATAAGTAACAAATTGGTGTTCTGTTTATGAAAGATATTTAAACTATCCTTTAAATGGCAGCTTGGTGACCTAAGCTTACTACTCTAAGTACCTTGGGCACTGACAATACTAGAACCCAATAATATAGCTCATGGAATGTCAAACCAAAGAATTGATAGTGAGCCATTTTACACATATTCTATTGCAGAGGTTATATCTGATCCAGCTGGTTAAGGCAGCGGTGTTTGTGGTTGTAGTGACTCTCTGATTGTTGCCGAGGGGCATTGAGAATGGCTTGATGAAGGATTTGCTCTGGGTGCTTATAGGCACTTTCAGAATCTCAAGAGAAGGCCAGGGGCTCAGAGCGATTGATGCAGGTGTAGGCAGGGTGTCATTGAGATCAGTCACCCAACTCGGGGGGTTTATTGAAAGTACAGGAGAGGGAAAGTCTAGAGGGAAGAGCCTTGCAGGCCAGCAGCCCTGGCCTAGAGCAGTCTGGGAAGAAGGCAGTGATGAAGGAACAGAGGCGGCTGACCACCGGAGAGTAAAGCATAGTAAGTGCTTACTGTGTGCTGGGCGCTATGCTAACCCTGGGGAAATGAGGAAGCTGCCTGTCCCCTCGAGGAGCTCACTTTCTAGTGGAGGAGACATACCACATACACATTTATACAGAAGAAATACGAGGTGATTTTTAAAATTATCTTTTTTTTTTTTCCTTAGGGAAGGAGCCACCCACCAGCTGGAGCATTAGGAAAGGCTCATGAGGGCTTGCACTTTGTTTTGGAGGCAGAGAGGGCTTCTAAGAGCATAGGTGAGGAGAGGTTTCATTCCAGGGTTGAGGAACAGCCAGGCCTAGACATGGGAGCCAGTGTGACTCTAAAGCATTAAGGGGAGTAGTATTAACATGGGGGAAGCTTCAAATGCCAGAGGAGTTTGCGTTTGGTCCCAGAGGTAGTAAACAGCCACAGAAGTTTATTGAGTAGGGGAGTGGTATGGCCAGACCTGTGCTTGACAGTATCTTTTTGGCATGTATGGAAGATGGTTTATTTCCTTACTGCTCAGACTAGCTCTGTATCCGTAACATTTAGTAACTAGCAGGAATCCGTAACATTTAGGGATCATAGACCTTTGGGGCAGAAGTGTATGGTCCCCAGGCACTGGGCTAAGGGCTTTACAGATATCCCATTTGAATACAGTTTTCAAAATATTTCAATAAACAAACCAAAAGGCCCCCGAAACCAAGTTCATGTGTCTCAGGTTAAGAATCCCTGATTTAGGGGAAGCTCAGTTTTCCTAAAACAAGGGTGTGCTTTGTCACTCCCATCTCAGCAGTCTGCGGTGGCTCCTTCTGACCTCCACAGTCACATATAAAGTCCTTTGTCTAAAGCCCATTACAACCTGGCCCCTTCCTACCTTTTCATTCTTATCCCTTCCTCTTCACATGCTCGAAGACCTAGGGACACTGGCCTTATGGCTGCCCCCATCTTCCTATTCTGTGCCTTTTCATTCCAGGTCCCTCATTCTGAGATTGCTTTCCCTCCTCACTTCTATCTTTCCTCAAGATCCAGTTCAAATCCCACCTTCTGCAGGAAGGTTTTTCCTGGCCCTTCCTTTCTTCCTTCTCCCTCTGGTTTCCCTGTAGTCCTAAGTTCTGACCTGTTTGCTTGGTCTGTTTAATATTTTCTACCTGTTGTAGTCCTGATTCTATCCCTTCCCTATGTTAATGGTCATTTCACCTAGTGAAATACCTATTCAGACCCATATCTTACAGTATTACAATATCTCAAATATTTAGTCGTTGAATACGCCCTGAGAAGTTCAGTAACTTGCCCCAGGGCTCAGCTAATAATGATGCAGGTGGCAGGATTTTGACCCACCTATTCCACCCACATATTGACTGGTCTGTTCAGTAACTGTCAAGTAGTAGCAGAGACAATTTCTACTTGATAGAAAGGAGATAATGCTTATCATAAAGGGAAAGAACCTTTCATTCTTTAATTGAAGGTCATGGGTGAGTGAGTGCTGCAGTTAAGTACATTCTGGCAGGCAAACATAAGCTACAAACATCCAATCTTTGCCTTTTTTTTTCCTTGTATTTCTTCCACATTTTTTTAATTTAGTATATTTAGTTTTCAGCATTGATTTTCACAATACTTTGAATTACAAATTTTCTCCCCATTTCTACCCTCCCCCCCACTTCAAGATGACGTATATTTTGGTTGCCCTGTTCCCCAGTCAGCCCTCCCTTCTGTCACCCCACTCCCCTCCCATCCCCTTTTCCCTTCCTTTCTTGTAGGGCAAGATAAATTTCTACGCCCCATTGCCTGTGTATCTTATTTTCTAGTTGCATGCAAAAACTTTTTTTTTGTTTTTGAACATCTGTTTTTAAAACTTTGAGTTCCAAATTCTCTCCCTTCTTCCCTTCCCACCCACCCTCCCTAAGAAGTCAAGTAATTCAACATAGGCCACATGCGTATCATTATGTATAACCCTTCCACAATACTCATGTTGTGAAAGACTCACTATATTTTGCTCTTTCCTAACCTATCTCCCTTTATTGAATTTTCTCCCTTGACCCTGTCCCCTTTCAAAAGTGTTTGTTTTTGATTACCTCCACCCCCATCTGCCCTCCCTTCTATCATCCCTCCCTCTTTTTTATCTTCTTCTTCCTCCTTTCTTCCTGTGGGGTAAGTTACCCAATTGAGTATGTGTGGTGTTTCCTCCTCAGGTCAAATCTGATGAGAGCAAGATTCACTAATTCCCCCTCACCAGACTTCTCTTCCCTTCCCACAGAACTGCTTTTTCTTGCCACTTTTATGCAAGATAATTTACCCCATTCTATCTCTCCCTACCTCCTTCTCTCAATATATTCCTGTCTCATCCCTTAATTTGATTTTATTTCTTTTAGATATCTTCCCTTCATCTTCAGCTCACCCTGTGCCCGCTCTCTCCCTCTCTCTCTCTCTCTATATATATGTACACATACATATATACATACATACACACTCACATATACATATATATACATAAACATATATACACATAAATACATATATACACATAAACATATATACACACACACATATCTATCTATCTATCTATCTATCTATCTATAGATAGATAGATAGATATGTTTATGCACTCCTGTTCTGATCCGCCACTTAATTCCCCCCACCCGGTGGGCCTGGGGCTGGAAGCAACTGCAGCTGTAGTTCTGTAGCTGCCCCACCTCCGCTCCCAGCTCCATGCGTGATAGACCTTACCCAGCGACCATCCAAGCTGTCCTGGGCTGGAGCCCTGCTTTGCTCTGCTCTTTTGTGGGTTCTGCAGTTCTAGAATTGGTTCAGAGCCATTTTTTATAGGTTTTTGGAGGGACTCGACAGGGAGCTCACACTAGTCCCTGCTTTTCAGCCGCCATCTTGGCTCTGCCCCCAGAAGGGCCTTCTAATCTAACCTCCAATCTTTGCCTGTCTTGATGCTGGGATTGATGGCGAGCAGGAGGGCCTAGGGAGAGTGGAAAGAGGCACAGAAGGAAGAGCCCAGGGACCAACTTTCCTAGAATCAGCTTCTTCAGCTGTGCTGGAGACAAATAGAAGCTGCACGGATTTATTTTGAGACAGCTACAAAAGCAGGTATCTCTGCAGAATTTATGGACTTCTTACACTTCTGATTTTGTATAATTCACAAGGAATTGACTTAGTAATTGATGTAGTAAAAATCCGGAAGGCGTTGCCCTACACAGAGTTTACTTAAGGTCATATTAAAACCTTGTTCAAGAAGTTTTGAGGGTTACTCATCACCTAGGGCAGGCCTGCAGACCCTGTGGCTCCCCCCCCCCCCCCTCCCGCTCACAGGCCAAGGGCACACCAAAGGATTTCAGGAGGCCTATGAAAAACATAGAGGGGTGCTGCAAGTGGTCTGGCCGGCAGGCCGAAGGTTGTGCAGGTCTGACCTGGGAATCCAGGCTTTCTGGGATCTTAACCCAGCATACCATTCCCTCTCAGTGCCTCGCCTCACCTCTGCTCTTCAGTCTCAATCACTTTCCATAGGCTGGCTTCAGTTTTACCTACTTGGTGAAGCTTCCCTGGTTCGGACATCTCCTTCCCCCCAGCCTGTGCTTCCATAACATTCTGTGCTTATTATAGTTCTTAGGGCTTGGATTTTAGGGGTAGAGGTCAAAAGGGACCTGAGAGGCCATCGGATCCAGTCCCCTCATTTGGATGGGCACAGAATGCTGGACCTGGAGTCAGGAAGACCTGAGTTCTAATCCGGCCTTAGATACTTAACCAGCTGTGTCATCCTGGTTGAGTCATTTAAGCTGCTTGCCTCAGTCTCTTTGGCTGTACAATGGAGGTAATAATAACAGCTAATTCCCAGGGTTATTGTGAGGATTAAATGAGCTAATTGTAAAGTGCTTTGCCAGCTTTGAAGCGCTATAGAAATGCTTGCCGCATTTAGTAGTAGTCTCATTGTGGAAGAAGCTGAGGCCCATAGAGGTTAATTCATCTGACCAGGGTCAGGATTCAAATCACCCAAGGCCTTCACTTGTTTCATGGCACCTGCTGCTGCTAATCACTTTCTACCTTGTATGAGTTTTTTTGTGTACTTGTCTTACGCTCCCTATTTGTTGGGAAGCCCCGCCTCACCACCAGCCTCCTGGAATTGCTTCCTTAGTACTCTCTTCTTCACAGAATCCAAAAGCCTTCCCCCCGAAGTTTTTGGTCTCTGTAGTATTTGACACTGTTGACTACCCCCCTTTCTGGAGATTTTCTCTTCCCTTGTATGTAGATACATCATAGTTTATTGGTTTTTTGCCTCTCTCTGTAACTGTTCTTCCCCTCTCCTGACCCCTTAAAGTTGGTCTTTCCTAAAGGTCTGTCTTTGGCCTTATCTCTCTTTACATTTTAGTAGGTAGCAGTCCAATTCTGGATTTAGACTTAGGCTTCCTTGATTCAGAGTCAAGACCAGGGTTTAAATCCCAGCTCTGCCCTTTAATAGCTCTGTGATTCTAGAAAACAGGATCTCAGAGTTGGATGGGCCCCAGATGTTGTCTAGTTTGACCTGTACCTGAACAAGAATCTCTTCTCCAACACACTCAGTTTCACCTTTGCTTGAAGACGTACAATGAGGAGGAAGAACCCACCACCTCTAAGGGTCCTTCTCTGCACTTCCGCTTACTCATCTGTAAAATGGACGTGGGTAGGGGTTTGAACTAGATCGAAGGGCCTTACCCTGGAATCCATTAATTGTATTTCAGTATAATTCTTTTACTTTGTAATTCTCCTTATTTTAAAATTGCCTTTAAATGCATTTACAAACATTATTCTGAGAAAGGGTCCCTAGGCTTCACCATACTGCTAAAGGGGTCCAGGAAAAGGTACAGAGGCCCTGGCTTAGATTGGCTCTAAAGTGCCTTCCAGTTGTTCAGTCCTATGGTTTGCTCTATCTTAGTAATCTCAGTTACTCCTATAGTTTTAGAATTCATTACTCGGCATCCCTCTCTCTTCAGCTATGACAGAACATGATCCAAATGGCTCATCAGGACCTCAGACTGTGTGTCTAAGTGGAGCTTATTTTTTTCCTCAAGCTTACTCCTGCTTTCATTAACTCTTTCTGTGATGTGACCATTAACTTCTTCTCTCATGTTCTTAACCTTAGAGTTATCTCTGACTTTTTCCTCTTCCTTCCCCCCCCCCACGTGCTCCCCCCCCCCCCCCAAAGCCTCTGTCTTCCTCTCCTTATTGATGACTCTCCGTAAGACCACAATTTTGGGACAGACTGTAGCCATGCTTTATTTCACTCTCTCTGGATTCCACCTTCTCTTCCTTACCTGCTGTATTGCTACTCTGAGAAATCTCTTCTTGTGGCCTGCCTCTCCACATGGAGGATTCTCTCTCTTTCTGGGACCACCATTTTGGGAAGATGCTTCCTCTCATTCTCAGTTGGCTCGCTGGACTCTCACCTCCTCCCTGCTAGCATTTCCCTTGCTTGCTTTTTCAGGGCAGAGACTGCCTTACCTGCTTGTATCTGTATCCCTCCTACTTGGCACAGTGCCTAGGATGCAATAATTATCTATTTATCTCTGTCTTCTTTTATATCTAATGTCACTGAGTCCTGCTGATTCACTCTTGAATCTGTCTCCTCCTGTGTACCCATTGTCCTTACCTTAGCACAGGCCCTCATCCTGCTGCCACCTCCTTAAATAGTTGCAAAGCTTTCACATTGCTTTTGCTGTCAGAACCTCTCCTCAGATCTTCTTTCTACCACAGCCAAAATCATCTTTCTTACATATCTAGTCATGTTGCTCCAGTTCTCAAAAGAGCTTCCAAAATTGCCTATCGCAGGGGCAAATGTAGGAGTGGAATTCCCTCAGTGCCCAAATTGAATTTTGATGTTATAAATGAGCACCACAGTAGGAGCTCTGTGTGACACACTGCAGACTCAGCTAATTTGCCACCACAAAAGTTGGGCCTATTTGGTTAGGGGAAAGATGACTATGGAATTTGAACTCAGAGCCTCTTGACTCCAGGACTGGTGCTCTATCCCCTGAGCCACCTAGCCACCACTGGTCGTAGTTTCGAGAAATGCCTCTGTAACTAAGTATTTAATGCAGGAACATTGTAGTCTCCCTGTATTTAATAAATATGATATCCTAGATCTAGCCTTTGGAAGAAGTATGTTGGGCTTCTGTCTCATGTAGTCTATTTCTAAATCCCTCTCACCTCCCCGCCCCCCCCCATCCTGTGATATCTTAGTGGGGTATGTCATACGTTGGTGATATTTGATGCAGTTCTCTTTTAAAGATAAGGTTGTTGGCTTACCCTTTACCTCCATTTATTTGAATGTGTAGACATCAAATGTCACATTCCACCCCTGGCTCTACCCTTATAACCCTTCCAGTGTGAGAATGTGACAGTAATATGGTCCCAAATCTTTATTTGCATATGAGGTGAAAAATTGGGCTCTAAAGTTAGGAAATGGTGTATTTCCCTCTTGGGCTGTGTCTTTAAGACATTGTTTTGATGATGTTTTTTGTTTTGTTAATGAGTCAAATTCGAATTGTTCCGCTTTCCTTATCTTTGTATGATTGGAACTACAAGGTGCTTTAGTACAACATATATCCCATCTCCCTTGCATCTGTGAGATAGCCAGAAATTTTAGTTCTCTGGTGAGTAGAGAAATACTCTTACAGAAATACTGGAAATACTCCTATGCCTTCAGTACATCAATGAATTTGAATTACTGTTAGTGATCCAGTAGTTGAATGCTGACCATTTACGCATACTATGCTATGGTTAACACTGCAAGGGAAAAAAGGAACTATAAGATCATTGGTCCTGGCCCTCAAGGAGCTTACTAAACACTTCAGATGTCCATACTGTACATCTGGGAAGAGTCATCTTTGAGTTATACTTAGGGCAGATGTATAGGTAGCCTGCTGTTTGTCCTTCTTAGATGCTTTTTGTGGCCAGAAGTCTTTGTTTCACCAAAAGCCACGCTTTTCCTGAATGCCACATAGTGAACCTGTGTAATAGGTGATGCTTGCTGTATATTGCTGTTTTCCTAAAGTTGGGTGAGGTCCCATCATACTGTATATCTGGTGCTAACTGTGACCTTTGACGGCCAAAGTTTTAAAGTCAAAGCTGTGACAAATCTTACTCTATCCAACTGATTATTTCCTACTAGCCAACAGCTTGGTCAGTTAGGTGCACAGTGGATAGAGCACTAGGCCTTAGACACTAGCTGTGCGACCTTAGGCAAGTCACCTAACCCTGTTTGCCTCCGTTTCTTCAGCTGTAAAATGAGCTGGAGAAGGAAATGTCAAAACCACTCTAGTATCTCTGCCAAGAAACCCCCAAGTAGGGCCACGAAGAGTTGGACACAACTGAAGCAACTGAACAACAACAGTTTATTATTCCTGGAGAAATCCAGTTAGCTAATGGCCTCCCGGCCTATTTGTATAGTTTTGGTCCATCAGACTATAGAGCTAAAAGGAACTTAAAAAACATTTTTGTTCTTTTAAAGAAGAATCAAAAAAGGGACTTTTTGAATTATGAATCTAATTATGAAATTAGATTCGGGCCAACATCTCACACTACATACTCCAATAAGCTCCAAATAGATACATGATCTAGATATAAAATACCATGTAAATTAGAGGAGAAGGTATCGTCTCTCACAGCTATGGAGAGGGGAAGAGTTTTTAACAAACCAAAGGTATAAGGAGGATTACAGAAGATTAGATAGATGATCTTGATTACATATAATTAAAAAGTTCCTGCACAAACAAAACCAACAGCAGTTAAAAATCAAAATAACTTGTAAAAAAAAAAAGTGCAGCAAATTTCTTTGATATCAGTCTCATTTCCAAAATATATTGAATGTGCAAGATTAAGAACCATTTCTCAGTAGATAAGTGGTCATAGGAGATGAGCAGGAGCCTCTAAAGGAAAGAAATCCAAAGTACCAACAACTATATGAAAAACTGACCAAATTAGGAATGAGAAGAGAAAAGCAAATTAAACAACAGATTGACAAAGATGGCAAAAGGGGGAAATGGCTATTTTTGGAGGTGCTGGGGGAGGACAGACTTTCTGGCATACTGTTGGTGGAGCAGGGAAGTAGTCCAGCCATTTAGCCTCACAGTCATCTGTTACACCTCACTCTCCTTCAGCCACATATCCAGTGAGTTGCTGTGTTTCTTTGATTCTATCTCCACAACATCTTTTGCATCTGCTTTCTTCTCTGTACTCAATACTGTCACCTCCCCCCACCCCAGTCTAGACTTTCATCAACCCTAGTCCATCCTCCACACATCTTTCAAAGTAGTATTGCTAAAGAACAGAGCTCTTTACTCATCTGAGAGTATGGGGCCTATTTAATCCTACATTGAAAAATTGGTTTTCTAGCCAACCGCAAATTAGAAACTGCAGTATTCATAGTGTATTAATAATATCTTCCATTTGCATGCTTTTGCATTTTTAAAACATTGTCACACAAAATATCTTATTTGATTGTAGCAACAACCCTATGCTCACAGGCAAATGAAAAATGTAAGAATGGAAGGATTTTTATGAGACTTGCCTGGGTTCCCACTAACACTAAGTGGCAGGAGGCTTCCTACTCTTGACTCTCAGTTCAGGGTTCTTTCTTCTGCATTGTGCTGAAGGGGGTGTGAGGCTTTCAGAATTAGCCATTGACAGAAGCAGAGAGTGACAAATGACAGAAGAGACTGAAAAATATAAAATTCAGATGTAAAAGTTAACAAGAACTTGGTGTCATTTTGTGAAGAGGCAAACAATCTTATATAACTTATCAGTTCTGAAAGTATTGCTAAGTTTTGTAGCAGAGTACAATAATTGGAGCACAACATATCAGTGTTCTCTGTAGTGACCAATATTTCATTTGGCTTGAGGTCCTTGAGTAATTAAGAAAATCTTAAATTATTTCTACTACTATCTGCTTATAGCAGAGGAAGTATGCAACATTTTATATTGTGATTTCCGACCAGAATGATTTAAAAAAAAATGGTAAGTTTAGCTATCCAGAATTTTCTTCTTGAATACTTTGCTTCCTTCACAATACTAAATTAAGTGTTGCTATAATTAAGCACATGGACTAAAATGTATACCAAACAGTTCTAGTAATCTTATCCTTAGTCAAGAGGCATATCAGTGGACACCATAGATATAATTAGGCTAAAAAAAGTTTTTTACTTTCTTTAAAATAAAATTATATATGTACATATGTATATTTCTGTATAAAGATATATAGCTATATCTATCTAGGTATATATTTTTTAATCAACAAAAATCTGCCTTCTCTCTCCTCCCCCTGCCCCAGAGAATGAAGGAAAAAAAAAACCTTTTTATCAAACACGTACGGTCAAGCAAAACAGACTTCCACATTGGCCATGTTCAGAATATATTTCTCATTCTGCCCTTTGAGTCCTTCACCCCTCTATCAGGAGTTGGGTAGCATATTTCATCATTAGTTTTCTGGAGTCATGGTTGATCATTAAACTGATCAGAATTCCTAATTCTCTCAAAGTTGTTTCTCTTAACCATACTGTTATCTTTGTATAAATTGTCCTCCTGGTTCTGTTTACTTCACTCTGCATTAGTTCATAGTAATCTTCCCAGGTTTCTCTGATCCATCCCCTTCATCATTTCTTTATAAGACAATTTATGTACCATTACTTGTTTAGCCAATTCCCAGCTGATGGGCACCCCCTCAGATTCCCATATTTTGCTACCTCAAAATAAGTTATAAATATTTTCTTATATCCTTAAGGCTTGGGTTTTTTGGACTAATTGTTCCCTTATTGTTCTCTCCCTCTAATTTTTCCTTCTCTCCTTTCCTTGTTGAGTGAAATATATTTTTGTACCTACTTGATGTACCTGTGTGGGTATTCTTTGCTTCTTTGACCAGTTCAGATGAGAGTGGAAGTTCAAGTATCAGTCACTTGCCTATCCCCTCTTCTTTTATGTAGATGCCTGCTTGCGAACCCTGTTAATGTTAAATAACTTCCCCCAACCTACCTTTTCTTTCTCCTCTTAGTGAATTTCTTTTCCTCTCCCTTTCTATTCTTTTATCAGGATCTTAAACCACTCCCAGGAATTCTGGCTAACTAGATGCCCTCTGTGACTCCTAACAATGATAGGGTTTGTAGGGTTCCTCATATTTGAATATAACCAATTTGTCCATGTTTATTTAGTCTTTTATCATTTTTAGTTCATGTTTGCCTTTTTATGTTTCTCTTAACTTTTTAACCTTTTTATGTTTCTTTTAACTCCTCTACACAACTCTGGTCTTTTCATCAGAAGTCCTTTATTTCATTGAAAGTCTGGGTTGTTGTATGCACACCCCCTTCTCCCCTAATTTGTGTTCCCCCCTCCCCCCAGGAGGATTCATATTGAGTTTTCCTGGGTAAGTAATTCTTGGCTGTGAGCCTATATTCTTTGCCTTCTAGAATATGATATTCCAAACACCCTACTCTTTTGTAGTGGTGATTGAAGAATCATATGTGATTTTGACTGTGGTACTTGGGTTTTTTCTTTCTGATTGCTTATGATATATATATTTTTCTTTGACTTGGAAGCTCTAAATTTTGGCTATAATGGTCTTGGGAGTTTTCATTTTGAGATTTTTTAAAAAAGAGGTGACTGGTATATTTCTTCTGTTTCTACATTGTCCTTTGGTTCCAATAGATCTATGTAGTTTTCTTTTAAGATTTCTTAAAATATGGTGTCTAGGCTCTTGTTTTGGTCATGGTGTTCAGGTAGTCCGATGAGTCTTATATTTTTTTTTCTCCTCACTGTGTTTTCCAGGCCATTGTTTTTGCTATGAAATCGTTTAGATTTTCTTCTATTTTTTCAGTCTTTTGACTTTATTTTAGTATTTCTTGTCTCGTGGAGTCATTGGCTTCTCTTTGCTCTGTTCTTATGTTTAGGGGGTTATGTTGCTTGGGCAAGGTTTTGCACCTCTTGTGCCGAGCTGTTAATTCTCTTTCCAGTTCTTTCTTCTGTAGTGCTCATTTCCTTTCCATTTTTTCTCTTGCTTTTCCATTTTGTTGAAAAAAAAAATTTAAACTTTTTAAAAGTCTTGCTTCCTCTCTTCTAAGAATTCTAGTTGAATTTGTGTCCAAGCTGTGTTTTTCTTTGAGATTTTAGTTGTGGATGTTTTGGACTTAATCTCTTCTTCTGGATTTGTATCTTGAGCATCTCTACTGCCATAACTGCTTTTTATAATGGAATTCTTTCTTTGTTTGCTCATTCTTCCAGTGCACTTCTTACTGATTTTAGGCTTGATGATGTTAGAGCCTGGACTTGATGTTAGGGCAGGGCTCTGTGCACTTCTGTTGGGAAGGTCTCAACTGGTCCTGTCACTGCTTTGAGTCTTGAGTGTCATGTATTTCAGGATCTCAAGGAAGGCTGAGGTTCAGGACATGCAATAATCCCATTGCTCCCAGAGTGGTTTGATCCTGGACAAAGTCTGATTGCTGCCCTTCTGGTCAGAGCCATGCAAATTCCTGACCTGGGTTTATGTCTGAGCAACAGTAGACCACAACTGGGCGCAGCCATTGTCAGCCAGCTGGGAAGCTGTGCTGATTCCGAGTGCCAGAGCTGCAGGCTACACTTTGTGCTGAGATTGCAAGCTTCAGATGGGGCTGGAGGTTAGAAGTGATGTCCTGCTCTGCTGCTGGGGTTTGAATCAGATTGCTGTTGCTTGCTTCTAAACTTACTCTTCCCTTGTTACCCTTCTGAGATTCCCCTACCTGAAACTGCTGGGATGGAGGGGTGGATCTCCTTGTCAGTTCCTCTTAGACCTGTGACCTAGAACTAAGTAGTGGGTAGCCAAGCTGCCAGTTCACAGCTGGCCTCATCTTGGTATCCCATATAGGTCTGGGAGAAACCTGATACGGATGGATCTGGGACCCCTCTTCGCCTCTGCCTAGGCGGGCCTGCTCCACCACAGACCTTTGCAAATGAGAATGAGTCCAACACATCTCTTAACTAAAACCGCACAGCAATACACAGAATTCCTAGAAGAGATGAAGCAAGAGTTTAAAATTTAAAAAAGATTTTTGTCAATGAAAAGGAAGACACAGTTTGTCTTCTTATGCTAACCGAGGCTAGAAAACTTAGTCAGTGTAACTTTTTCTTGTATTTCCCCATCAGGGTTTGACTGGCTGTATTTCCTGGTTCTCTTTGGAGGAGAGCTTCCTGCACTGCTTCCTACTCTTCTGCTGTCTTGGCTCCTAACGCTTTTTACTTTCAAAATTTTGTAGCTAAGTTAATTTTTTCTCTTACCTGCCATACCATGATTTTGTTTAATTAGTTTTATTTTCCTTGTTCTCATTTTCTTCCTTAGATAACACATATTTGAAATCTGTTTGATATACTGTGTTAAATCTTTCAAAAGAATTTTTGTGCCAGTCTTATATATAAAATTCATAAAATTGTGGACTGTTGGAGTAGGAAGACCCAAGTTCATCTAGGCTAGCCCCATTTTAGAGATAAAACTGGAATCTAGAGAGGTTTTTATTTTAAAATACATCGTTAAAATTAATTTTTTCAGTCCACACACTTTTAGTTTCTCTTACTCCCACTTCGTACCCTCCTTTCCCCAGCCCTCCAAAACAAAAAAAAAAACCTTTGTAACAAATATGTGTCATCAAGCAAAATGTATGATGCTAGTAGTCATATCCAAGAATATGTGAGTCCTGTATGTTTAGTCTATCATCTCTCTCAGGTGGAAGGTGACATTTTTGATCCTTGGTTCCTTGGATATTGTCAATACAATATCAGCATTTTAAAATCTTTCAGAGTTAGTCCTTTTTTTTTTTTTGAGGGGGGAAGGCAGGACAATTGGAGTTAAGTGACTTGCCCAAGGTCACACAGCTAGTAAGTGTGTCAAGTGTCTGAGGCTGCATTTGAACTCAGGTCCTTCATCCAGGGCCAGTGCTCCACTCACTGCGCCACCTAGCTGCCGGAGTGCAAAGCCTGCTTTGCCCTGCCTGGACCTGGGCCACAATCCTGGTTGGTGGTTCTTGGGGGAGAAGGAGCACTGGTGTGACAGAGCTTGCTGTGTAATTAGCTCTGAAAACAGCAGCACAAGGCCCCTCAAGCTTGGGACAAAGTACTCTCTACTCTACAAGTAGTCGTACCCTGACAAAAAGCTCAAGGGTCAAGTAGTTGGCTGGGAACAGGAACATGCAGTGAAAACGGTCTCAGATTCAAACTCAGGCTTTGGAATCTTTTTTTTGGTGACAAAGAAGACCAAAACATACAGCCAGAAGAAGTCAACAAAGTCAAAAAGTCTACATCAAGAAAAATATGAATTGGTCTCGGGCCATGGAAGAGGATTTGGAAAAGCAAGTAAGAAAAGTAGAGAAAAAATTGGGAAGAGAAATGAGAGTAATGTGAGAAAACCTTGAAAAACAAGTCAATGACTTGCTAAAGGAGACCCCCCCCAAAATACTGAAGAAAACAACACCTTAAAAAACAGACTAACTCAAATGGCAAAAGAGCTCCAAAAAGCCAATGAGGAGAAGAATGCCTTGAAAGGCAGAATTAGCCAAATGGAAAAGGAGGTCCAGAAGACCACTGAAGAAAATACCACCTTAAAAATTAGATTGGAGCAAGTGGAAGCTAGTGATTTTATGAGAAATCAGGATTTATAAAACAGAACCAAAGGAATGAAAAAATGGAAGGAGAGCCTAGATATCATCTTTCAAGAAATTATCAAGGAGAACTGCCCTGATATTCTAGAGACAGAGGGTAAAATAGAAATTGAAAGAATCCACCAATCACCTCCTGAAAAAGATCCCCAAAAGAAAACTCCTAGGAATATTGTTGCCAAATTCCAGAGCTCCCAGATCAAGGAGAAACTACTGCAAGTAGCCAGAAAGAAACAACTTGAGTATTGTGGAAACACAATCAGTATAATACAAGATCTAGCAGCTTCCACATTAAGGGATTGAAGGGCTTGGAATATGATATTCCAGAGGTCAATGGAGCTAGGATTAAAACCAAGAATCATATACCCAGCAAAACCGAGTATAATGCTCCAAGGCAAAATATGAATTTTCAATAAAATAGGGGACTTTCAAGCTTCTTAGTGAAAAGATCAGAGCTGAATAGGAAATCTGACTTTCAAATGCAAGAATCAAGAGAAGCATGAAAAGGTAAACAAGAAAGAGAAATCATAAGGGACTTACTGAAGTTGAACTGTTTCGTTTACATTCCTACATGGAAAGATGATGTGTGTAATTCATGAGGCCTCAATATTAGGGTAGCTGAAGGGAATATACATATATACATACATACATATATATATATATGTATATATGTGTATATATAGACATAAGGCACAGGGTGAGTTGAATATGAAGGGATGATATCTAAAAAAATAAAATAAGGGATGAGAGAGGAACATTGAAAGAGGGAGAAAGGGAGAGATAGAATGGGGTAAATTATCTCGCATAAAAGTACCAAGAAAAAGCAGTTTGTTGGAAGGGAAGAGGGGGCAGGTAAGGGGGAATGAGTGAATCTTGCTCTCATTGGATTTGACTTGAGGGAATAACATACACACTCAATTGGGTATTTTACTCCACAGGAAAGAAGGAGAGAGGGGATAAAAAAGGGGGGATGATATAAGGGAAGGCAGATAGGGGGAGGAGGTAATCAAAAGCAAACACTTTTGTAAAGGGACAGGGTCAAGGGAAAAAATTGAATAAAGGGGGACTGGATAGGAGGGAGCAAAATATAGTTAGTCTTTTACAACATGAGTATTGTGGAAGGATTTTGCATAATGATACACATGTGATCTATGTTGAATTGCTTGCCTTCTTAGGGAGGGTGGGTGGGGAGGGAAGAGGAGAGAGAATTTGGAACTCAAAGTTTTAAAAGCAGATGTTTGAAAAAAAATTGTTTTTGCTTGCAACTGGGAAATAAGATATATGGGCAATGGGGCATAGAAATCTGTCTTGCGCTACAAGAAAGTAAGGGACAAGGGGATGGGAGGTAGTGGGGTGACAGAAGGGAGGGCTGACTGGGGAATGAGGCAATCAGAATATATGCCATCTTGGAGTAGGGGGAGGATAGAAATGGGGAGAATATTTGTAATTCAAAATCTTGTGGAAATCAATGCTGAAACCTAAAAATAATGAATAATAATAATAATAATAGTAATAATAAAGAATAGTTTTGTACATATGGATCCTTTTCCTCTTTGATCTCTTTGGGGGATAGGCCTAGAGGTGGTAATGCTGGGTTAGAGGGCTTGTTCATTTTAGTAATTTTGTGAGCGTAATTTCAAATCGCTTTCCAGAATAGTTGGAGCATACCAGTTCACAGCTCCATCAGCACTGCACAAGTTTACCTCTTTTGTCATTTTGACACTTGTTTTCCTTTCTTGACACCTTTGCTAATTTGCTAGGTGTGAGTTCGAATGTGAGTTGCTTTAATTTGATTTCTCTAATCATTAGTGATTTGGAACATTAAAATACACTTTTATTGATATCTTTTTCTTTTAAATCACCTGCGTGTCCCATCCTTCCCCACTACCTCCCGGAGAGTTTGGGAGCTGTCCAAGGTTATTATTAAGTGAATTAGAGGCAGCTTGGTCTAGTGGAAAGCATGCCAGCCTTATAGTTGAGAGATCTAGGTTTGCGTGGGTCCTTCAGTCCTTAGGAACTTGAGGGATCAAAGGTAAATCACTGACCCTCTCTGTGCCTCAGTTTCTTCACCTATAAAATGGTACTGTTGTAAGGCTACAGTGAGATAATATATAGAAACTATTTTACAGGCTTTAAGATGCTTACATAGAGCTCTGTCAGCTCTGGTGGTGAAGATGCTTTTTGTTATTTGAACCAAGACCATGATACAGTCCTCAGTGTTCAGTATACATTCTGTTATAAACAGTGTCTCTTCCAGTTCAGCTGAATAGATTGGAAACCAAACTTACATGTTTTCTTAAATTGGCAAACCACATCAAAACTTGTTTTGAGCTAAAACAGTATTTCGTTTGGTTTGAATTCCTCCTTTTCTTGGTATCCTTCAGATGATGATGATGATGATCGTGGTCTAGCTATATAAGATTTCCTTGGCAGTGATCATGTACCATGTAATATCAATTAGGGTTAGGAGGTGATACTGCAAATATAGTGTTTCTTCAGCTGTTTGATGTCTTTTCGGAAGAGTGGGGGTAAGCTTTGCAAGCATGTGTTCTTTTATTAAGATTAATGGTTAGACTTTTCCCTTTTGTTTTAAAAGGTTAGTTTTGTGACTAAATAACTTAGCATTAGTCAGTGTTGAAAAAATGCCATATGCTCATATATGTTCATTTTAAAGACTTTATTCATATTTTGCTCACAAAAAGAAAATTTCAGTTGATTTTAATAAAATGTCTCATAAAGTCAGTAGTTTCAAAAGTCAAAGTTAGATGGTAGGGCATGAGAGGCAAGTGAAAAAAACCAAAAATTGAGTAATTGCATGTAATGCATGTCCTTTTTAGTAGCTTTGATTTGTTACTTTTTTTTTTCCTTTAGAATCTTCTCTTTGAATTATGTAGAGTATTAGTTTTCTCTTATTCAAGCGCACCTCATGTAGCAGAGCTAGGTCACCCTTCCCAGGTCACCAGCAGAAATACTAGATAATTGTACATAGCTGTTAAAAATAATTGGAGCCAAAAATCTTTTCTAAAGTACCTTGCATAATTTTTCAGTGGCAGTTCTGGCACAGCTTTGGAGTGAAAAAACCTTACATCTTGCCCAAATTGTCATTGTAATAGAGCCTTAGAATCTTAGGTCAAGAAGACCAACCAAGATTATTTTACAAAAGTTAAACTAAAACCCAAAGAGGCTAAATTCTTGCCCATGGCCACAGCTGGAAAACATCGAGGAGAAACATCATTTAATGGACTTTTTACTTGTTGCCTTTTATTCGTACATCACAGTCACTTAATTGAAAAACTTTTGTCCTTGTTAAGACAAAAAGAACCAACGTGACAGAGCATGAAGCATTCTTCTTCTGTAATTGCACAAACCTCTGCCAGGAGAAAGGAGTAGGGGGGATAAGGAGAGTGTCCTCTTTCATACCCTGGTGCCTGGGACCGGGATTTCTCTTTGCAGTTATTCAGAGTGCTGCTTCCCTTTTGTTCTTTTCCTTTATATTATTTTAGTTGTAGATACTGTTTTCTTCTTTGGCTTATTTCATTCAATAGCAGTTCATCTAAGTCTCACATTTCTCTGATTTTTTCATATTTGTTATTTCTTAGTGCATGGTAATATTCTATTACAATAATATAGTACAATTTGTTAGCCAGTCTCCATTTGGTGGGTAGTCCACTCTGTTTTCAGTTGTTTTATATTATGAACTCAATAGACATCAACACACGTTTAACAGACAACAAATAGGATAGTATAGGAAATTTGAACTTCTGTTACATAGTTTTTTTAAAAAAATTTATATTAAATTTAACCAGCTAGTAACAAAATTGTCCAGTTTCTATTCCCTTCTTATTTTTAAAAAAAATATATATTATTGATATTTTCTTTTTTAAAACATTGTTTATATCTCTAGCAAATGAAAATAATGTAGCTAGATTGGCTATTCTTTTATCATCCTTCTGGGACCTCTTTCAAGTTCAGTCATCTCTTTCTCCTGGTACTTTATTCTCTGCCTATAAATAAATTTAGATTCTCTTCCTTCTCCGTGAAATAAAAAAATGCTGCCATCCTTGGAACCTGCTTCAACCTTCAAACTATCATCCTGTTTCTCTAGAAAGACTATATACTACACTTTGGGCTTCTTCCTCATCATTTCCTCTCTAACAAAAAACAATATGTAGTCTGTTAGCTGGCATAGTGGATAGAGCTTTGGACTTGGAGTCAGGAAAACCTGAGTTCACTTGTGGCCCCAGACACTTACTAGCTGCGTGACCATGGGCAAAGCACTTTATCTCTGTCTTCCTCAGTTTCTTCATTTGTAAATAGGGAAATAAATAGCATCTATCTTCTAGGGTGGATGTGAGGTTAGAAGGAGATAATAGTCATGAAACATTTTGCCAGCCTTAAAATCCTGTATAAATGCTAGCTAGCTGGGTAGTAGTCTACCGCTACAGACTGTAAACTTTCTGAGGGTAGAATTGTGGTTGTCAGGGGTTTTTTTTTTTTTTTGGTCTTCATATCTGTACTATCTAGCACAGTACCCTGCATATAGACAATCAGTGCTTGTTGTTCAATTGATTTCTTCGTTCCTGGTTATTTTTCTTCTCGCCTTTTAAGTATATTCATTGTCCTAATCCAGGAGTTCTTAATCCAAGGGCTGTGGATCCTCTCTGGATACATTTTAGGAGCTTTATGAACTTGGTTGGGAAAAATGTACATCTTTATTTGAACAGCTCTCTAACTGAAATTTAGCATTTCCTTCAAATTTGAATATTGTAAACAAATATTTGAGAAAGGTTTCCATAGACTTCACTAGACTACCAAAGGGGTGCATGACACAAAAGAAATGTTGACCACTGTTCTCATCTTGTCTTACTTTTTCTCTGTTCTTCCCGTATTCTCTGTCTTTATGGTTTCATTTATTCTGATGACATCTGTTATCACTTTTATTTGTATGACTCCTAAATCTGTTTCTCTGATCCTGTCTCCCACCTGTGTTCTTATAACACAGTTCCCACTTCTCTGGATGGTGTACTAGCATCTCCAGTTCACCAGATCCAAAGCAGAATTCATCTCTCTTTCCTTCTGAGTTTGCTATTTACTTTAATGGTACCATCATTCTCCCAATCAGTCAAACATTTACAAAGTGACCACTATATGCCAGGCAAACACCCACTCTTAAAAACCTTCGTTATCCCTCTCTCTTCTCACCTTTCCCCTTCATGTCCCAGCAGTTCTCCCCAGCAATTTCTCTTACGTCTCTATCCTGTCACCTTGGTTTAAGACCTCATTATCTTTTACTGGACCAATTGTAACAACAGTGGAGATGATGTTGTGTTGGTAAAAACATTGGACTTATGTTCAAATGCTCACACTGCTACTTAACTCTCTGAGCCTCATTTCTCATTTGTTAAGTGAGAGAATTAGACTGGATGCCCTCACTGAGGTTCGTTCTAGCCCTGAAACTTATGTTTGTCCCAATTGGGTCTCTTAGCCTCCAAGTTCTCAACATTTCATTCTATCCTTAACACTGCTGACAAAATCTTTCTCTGCTGAAAAATCTTCAGTGGCCTGCAGAATAAATGTGAACTTCTTAGCTAAAACTTACCCTTCTAGCCTTATTTCATGGAACATACTTTGGTGACTTTGTTCTGCAGCCAAACTGAACTACTCTTTGCTGCTCCTTTATCTCATCCTTCATACATAGTGTCAACAGTGCCTGGAAATGGTTCCCTTCTCCTCCTGGCCCCCCACTTCCCCTATACACTTTGCCTTTAAGCTGAGCTTGTGGGTATCTTCTCTTACCTGATCTTTCTCTTTGCCTAGCTGAAGGGCATCCTTTCCTTTGAATCTTTTATGCCATGTCAGACCCCTCTTATTGACTTCATCATTTTCTACCTTGTGTTGTAAGGCTTTTGGGGGAAGGGCCTATGTTGAACTTTATGAAGAATTTTATTTGCTACATTGTAATGTGCCTGATGATATTTTTTAACTCCCAGCACTTAAAAAAAAATCTTTAATATCAGCGCTCCACATCTAGTACTGTTATATTTCCTGGGTTTAAATAACTTTGCAATTATTGTCATAGTGTTGTAGTCTTGATAGTGCAGTGGTATAAAGGAGCCTCATTATGATAATTAAGCTATTTTGCTGAGTAAGTTAAAATAAAGCATTTTTAATATACTTATCTCTGCCTTTTACATCCCAGAATGAATACATTTTAAGAGAATACTACTCACTTATTTCCATTGTTTACACCTTCTGTATATGTCTCTTTCAAAACACAAGTTGGCTGGTGAGTTCTCTGTACCTTCCACATTGGTCTACTGAGATAATTCTACTTTATTATGTACACTTACTTTACCTAAGACCATCATATTTTTTGTAATAGTTTTTAGACCCCATGTATATTAGAATCCAAAATAAATAATTGTAATGACATTAAGAGATCATTAGGGAAAACCATACCTAGCCAAAGGAAGGGACATTCATGCATCTGGTGATGGAAAAGATGAATTCTCATTGAAAAGTATATAATGTACATAGATCTAGAGCCAGAAGGGACAGACCTCACAGGCTGGTCCATTCCCTTTCCTTGTTTTACAGATGGAGAAACTGAGACCCAGGGAGGTTGTAGCTTTCGAAAGGTCACCTATATAGTGTTAAAGGGAGAATTTGAACCCTAGTCCTGTGACTGTACTATACCAAACTGTTCCCTTTTAAGGGTCAGGGGAAAGATTAAAACTCATTTCCCTAGCTGTTCTGAGTTCATCAGTCTGCAGAGGAGAATACCAGGTGACTAGGAGTTTGCAGTCTGTAATATATATGCTGAAGGTGGGAAGCAATTAATACTCATGTTAAGGCGTTAACAGGAAGATTATCAGTTATTATCATTAGGGGAATAGCTCTCTGAGATTAGCAGATGAGTGTTGATAACTTTTTGTTGTTTTTTAGCTGTTTGAGTCATGTCTGATTCTTTGTGACCCTGTTTGTGGTTTTGTTGGCAAAGATCCTGGAGTGGTTTTCCATTTCCTTCTCTAGCTCTTTTATACATGAGGAAACTGAGGCAAACAGGGTGAAGTGACTTGCCCAAGGTCACACAGCTAGTTAAGTTTCTGAGGCCAGATTTGAACTCATGAAGATGAGACTTCTGACTCCAGGCCTGACACTATATCCACTCTACCACCTAGTTGCCTCTGTTGATAACTAATAGATAACTTTATTCCAAAGTAATAAATATGTGTTAAAAAGTGCTACACCAATGTAAAGTGGTATTGCCATCATAGAATACCATGATATATTAGCAAGAACTCTGGGCAGAGAAACTAGAGCTTTGGGTTCTGGTTCTAACTTAACCAAATTCACTGTGTGACCTTGGGCCTTGATATTTGTTTCATTTTTGCTATTTTAACAGATTATTTCAGAATTACAATTATCTTGTTTCTGTCTTTCTTTACCAGGCTTAACTGCTGTTTAAATTGCATCAATGGAGCATTTTCAGGGAGCTTGGAAGACTATCAGTAATGGTTTTGGATTCAAAGATTCAGTCTTTGATGGCTCTGGCTGTATTTCTCCTACTCTTGTCCAGCAGTTTGGCTATCAGCGCCGGGCATCTGATGATGGCAAACTTACAGATTCCTCCAAAACAAGTAATACCATTCGAGTTTTCTTGCCAAACAAGCAGAGGACTGTGGTAAGTGTAGAGTAGCTAGTACCAAACTTTGAGATGTGATTTGGTTATGCAGAAGGTAAATGTTTTCATCCAAATTTGAAGTTATTATATTACTCCAACTTAACTACCTATATGACCTGGAACAAATTGACTTCCTATCTAAGCCTCAGGTTTTCCTCCTCTGTACAATAAGGGAGTTGGCATAGCTGAGCGCCCTCCTCCTCCTCCTGCAGCATCACCTTCCTTCTTGTCTCTTCTTGTTATCTCTTTGCCCTCCCTTTTATATTCCCACTAGGTTCCATCCTTCTCTTTTTCTAGTGCTGTTGCCTTGCCTATAATGATGCATAGTCCACCTGCCCAAGCCAAAGCATTCCCTTGTTTACGTTATAACCGTAGGATTTCGATCGGGAATCTCACAGATAGTGTAGTCCAGCTCTTTCATTTTATAGATGGGGAAGCTGAAACCCGGTAACTTTACTTTTCAGCATTATGAGGCTTAGACAAAATGAGACAATGTATTTAAAGTGTTTTATAAATGTTAAAAATGCTTATAAATGTCAACTATTGTTATCATAGTCTTAATTGAAAAAAGGTCACATGGGGGCATGGGACTAAGCCAGGATTCAAATCTAGGGTTTTTGAATTTGGAGTCAGGACTCTGTTAGATCACACTGCTGATAATTACAACATCTCTTTTGGACTTTAAAGTTTATCAAATGCTTTCCCACAAAAGTCATGTAATATAGGTCAAGATAATGTTGTTAGGATTTTATACATAGGTATCGTTCAGAGAGCAAGAAAAGTATTAAGTTATATTTCCTGCCCTCAAGGAACTGATAGAGAATAAAATAGAATAATACATGATCAAGAACAGATGATCTAAACAGTAATGGTGTGAGTAATGGGTGAGGAGACAACCATGGGAGCTAGAACTGATGGAAAGCAGATTTCTCATCTATGTTTAGGTTATACAATGAGAATAGATCAAAACCTGAATTCTTATGTTAAAAAACTCAATCTTACTTGTGAACTAGATTGACTCACACGGTTGATTAGATTAACGACATTGGTCAGTTTCAAATGAAATTTGAAATCATCTCATCTTTCCAAATGAAATCACCTATCTTTAAAGATGAAACATTGCTAGGAAGGGATACAGGATCATCACCAAACTTTTATAGACATATTGTACATGGAAATCCTTCTAAACTATAAATAATTATGAATGTATATTTAATTTTGATGTTAAATACATAATTTTAAAAATAAGGCATTGTATTCTATTCTAAAACCACCTATTTGTTTATAGGTTAATGTTCGAAATGGAATGACCTTGCATGATTGCCTTATGAAAGCTCTTAAAGTGAGAGGCCTCCAGCCAGAATGTTGTGCAGTTTTTAGACTTCTCCATGAACAGAAAGGGTAAGAATCTTCAAACACATAAGCAAGGCAGCTGCTATGACCAAAAAGTACTTCCCAGTCACAAATAACAGCAATTCTTTCTGTAGTCAGTGAATATTTACCTCACTGAAGAACAGTATCTGCCCTTATTCAAAGCCTGCCAACAGTGACTCTCCTTGCCAGGCAGTTGGTTATGGTAGCTGAGGGCAATACCAGATTAGACTATAAAATTATACATGTAAAATCTTGTGTAAAAGAATAGTTGATTAGGAGTACAGTATTGCCGTATAAAACAGAAGGGCAGTGGAGGTAAAACAAGTTCAAAGAAAGCTTGATGAGAGATGAGTAGTTGTCATCCCAAGAACACTGAAGTATATAACTGGAAGGACCCACAACAAACGAGAGAAATGGTACAATGATGATCTAGTTTTTATAACTTTTACTGTTTAGGATATTTGGGCCCATTTAAGCATATATGCTAGGGAGGTAATTATTAAAAGAAAGGTCTCATATACATCAAAATATTTTGTCTTGATAGTTTTTGTAGTAGGAACAAACTGGAGCACAATAGATGACAGTTGATTGGTGGATGGCTAGAATGATTAGGGGATGGCACATGATTGTAATAGAATGATTTACCGTGATGAATACAGGGAATCATGGAAAGACTTATATGAATTTAGGGAAAGTGAAGTAGAGCCAGGGAAACAATGGACCATGGAAACAGGAAGATTCACCACCATAGAACAAAAAATTAAAAAAAAATGTTGTGAAATTACAAAGAACAAGCATAACCCCCAAGAAGAGATAAGAGATATTTTTTTTCTCTTGTTTGTTATAAGGGCTTGCTTTCTGGAGGGGAGAATAATATAATGAGAAATGTAGGTCATGTAACAATGAAGTATATGGATAAAAAGGGAAAAAAAAATGGACAATGGAGCTGCCATCTTTAGATTGCTGCTTGAGGAGGGGGAAATTCTTTAGCACCACAGAAAATAAAGCTGGAAAAGGCAGCTGGACCAGATCAAGTAAACCCAGAAGAGAGCCTTGCTGAGAGAGCATTCAGGGACCAACACTGAAAATGTCTGAAAGAACATAGTTTCCACCTTGAAGGTGGAAAGAATACAATATGATGTAGAATATACCATGGATACAAATGGTATAGAAAAAATCTTGGCCCTTCTTACCGCTCCAACTTCTTGATGCATGTACAAAGAAAGAAAAAGAATCTGAGAGCCAGCCTAGCCCATCTGCTTTGCTGTCATCTATGGAAAATGAAGGGGAGTCACTCAGCATGTTGTATGGACTCTTTTTGGCTCATTTCTATGTGGACATAGACCAGAGTTGTATAGGAAGGGCAGGCATAACTGGGTTATGAGCTGCATCACTGGAAGGAGTGCCCACGTGGGTGAGATTACAGATCAATATGAGTCCATAAGCAATTAAAAGGAAAGCAAAGGCTTGCAATTATGGGATTATTACAAGGACATTATCTTGAAAAACACATGATAGTCTTTGTGAGATTGAATTTTGTTGAGTCTTCTTAACATATCCATCTGTGGGACTTAATTTTTCCCCACAGTAATTATTTTTTATTGTGGTTCAGAAATAGATGGCAACCTTCTGACAGGAAGGCATTCTGAACTTAATAATACTGTCTGTTAAAAGATAAATATTCAAAGCCTTTCCAACTTGGTAGAAGGACCTCCCAGAATTTGGGCTTGGTTTAAAAGAAGGTCACCTGCATAATTGTACCATTAGCTTAGTTCAACACATTTTTATGTAAAATTTTATCATATATCAGAGTGGCAACAGATTTTGCAAAAAGGAAAACTCCCAAATGAATTTTATTATAACATTTCAAGAGGTGTTGAATCCTGAGGACACTGCCTTTGGCATTTCTACAATTTTTCAAAGTTATTCTTCTGCCAGATCTGATACACTGCACCTCTCTCAGAAACACAGATGCCATCCAAAGTCCATCCTGTTTTCTAACAATCCTTGTGTTTTGCTTTCATGGTGTATTGAGTCAAGGCAGCTCAGTTTGATATAAATTCCGTGTCACTTCCTTCAAAATTTAACTAATCTTTTTGGGCTTGACAAACAGTACAAGGCACCCTTGGCCCTCTGTACCTCTATAGATGTATTTTCTTTTTTTTTTTTTAATTCGTATTTTTCTTTCTTTTTTTAAAAACAAATTTGTTTTTTATTTTTAGTTTATAACACTTGGTTCCACAAGTTTTTGGTTTCCAAATTTTCTCTCCCTCCCACTCCTGCCTCCAACCCCCCAAGATCATGTAATCCAATGTAGGCTCTACATATACCTTCACATTGAACTTATTTACATAATAGTCCAATTGTAATGAAGAATTATAACCAATGGAATGAATCATGAGGAAGGAGAAACGAAACCAAAAAAGAAGGAAAAAAATATACATACAGATGTATTTTCACCCATAAAGTTTCTCGTTTCCACAACTGAGCCATTCTCTTGAATGACAGCAGTGATTGGGAAGTGAACCTGTGTCACCCTCACTGTACTGAAAACCCAGGATGCCTTGTTAGTTATGACTAACCGAAGTGACCTTGGGCTGCAGGGCTGCTCACTTTTGTGTCCATATCCTCACCTTTCTTTAGTCCAAAGCCTTTTACCTCTTCTGCAAGGAAACATTGATGTGGTAGACATCTGAGGACTCCTTCAGGCCTTCCCAGTAATTGTGTTGCCCTTCAAAAAGATGTCAGCATTTTCTGGTTTGTTACCTGTCTGTGTGCTTAGACTGGTCTCCATACTCTTTGTGGATGGGCCACCGAGCGTATGTATGGTTTTGAAAAGTCAAAGATTGGCACTTGGTGTTGGACATGTCATCCATCCAGTTCACTGGTCTGTCTTTCATAGAGACACCAAAGGCTATTTTAAAGGGCCTTGAGGGCTAACCTCAGAACTAGAGGTTTATTTGAAACTCTGTTTTCTGTGTGATCCTATCTCCTGGAAATTTAGCTCAATTTTTTAAAAGTTTTTTTTCTACCACATGGGGACAAAAAATTCTCTCAGTTTACCACACACTCTGTAAATAGTACTTCCTTGTACTAATTCTAAACTTCTTTCCACCTTTAAGGCATATTTCCCTTAGGTAATGGGGATGTAGTGAAGTCAGTAGAGGCTTCTCCTCCCCTCATCGCCCTGTCAAGACCCAGTGAGGACTAATAACAGCACTGACAGGTAGGACCTCAGGAGGTCCAAGTCATGCTGAGTTATTCGCAGTCTGTAGGATACCCCAGAAACCTAAGCTCTTCTAGGGCTGAATAGAGTTTGTGTGAAGAAAGTTAAAAATGTAGGGTGACATCAGGCCCTTTCTAGGGCAGGTCTTACCTTCCAGCATAAATTGGAAATAACTTTGCCTTGTATCTCTCTTTGCCATTAGATTTGGGATAAGCAGCTAGCTGGGAGTGAGGGAGGGAAGAGAAGCATCATAAAAGCACTTGGCACTGTGTTAAGTACTTTACAGATATTTTCTCATTTGATCCTCAGAACAACCCTGAGAAGTAGGTGCTGTTATCTCCATTTTATGGTTGAAGAAACTGAGCCAAACAGAGGTTAAGTAACTTACCCAAGGTCACACAACTAGATTGGAACTCCAGCTTTCCTAATTGTAGACCCAGCTCTGCACTCTGGAACCCCTTTGTGCCCCCTAATTCAGAGAATTAGACTGGTTGATTTAAAGTCAGCTAGTGAGTAGGAAGTATGATATAGACTAGAGGTTAAGGGCTTGTCCTTGGAGTTATTAAGACTTGGTTTTAGATCCCACCTTTGGCACATATGAGCTTTGTGACATGGCAAATTAGAAATCATTAGCATAGGACTATAAGCTCTTCCCATAGTGGCAAAATGAATTTTCTGTTTCAAAATGACAACATTTTCATCAATATCAGGCATGCATATATAGTCCCTAGTATGGATAATGTAATTTTATTTTGATACATTTTAAAATTCCTTTTAGGAAGAAAACACGCTTAGATTGGAATACTGATGCTGCCTCTTTGGTGGGAGAAGAACTTCAAGTAGATTTCCTGGATCATGTTCCCCTCACAACACACAATTTTGTAAGTTGCTTTTCGTTTTATCCTTGTAGTATGTTTTTGCATAATTTAAATTCATAAGTTGGGAATTTCACATTCTAATAGTACTTGGTCTGTTGAATCAGAAGCTGTGTTTATAATATAGCTTATAATGCAGGGCTGTTCAGAAAAAAAATCTTTAAAAAATTCTTGTTATAGATTTCCTATATTCTTGATCCTTTAGCTTTAGGGGGTGGGGGAAGGGTGCAGTACATAGAAATCAGTCATCTGACTTCTAAAAATTTACTAATTGACGTGGCATGCAATGTTTTATCCCCCATCTTCTTCATCTCCTAGGCTCGAAAAACTTTCCTGAAGCTTGCCTTCTGTGATATTTGTCAGAAGTTCCTGCTGAATGGATTTCGATGTCAGACATGTGGCTACAAGTTTCATGAGCACTGTAGCACTAAGGTCCCCACTATGTGTGTGGATTGGAGTAATATCAGACAGCTCTTGTAAGGGTCCTCCTTTTTTTAAACTGTATCGAATACTATAATGGGAGAGGTAAACAGTGTCCTGGAAAATCACTATAGTGGGTGTTTACGGGACTTACTAGGCCTTTGTAATGAACAGGTCTGAGCTTCAGGCATATCAATAACAATATTGTAAAAGTGAGGGCCAGAGTCATATAATGTTGGACACTGACTCTGGTGTCAGGGAAAAGTCATGTCAGCCATCTAGCATTCTGAGAGCAGCAGATATGTGTGGAGCAGGCACCTAACCACCAGTAGATTCTTAACATGAGTCACTTAAATAAAACAATGGCACATACACGTGCTCAGTAGGACACTTTTGGAGGTAGTGTAGCATTGGGTTTAAAAGAATACCTTAACATAAATCAGCAGACACCTCTCCAAGATGGAGGCATTCACATAACTAAATAGTGTGGATATCAGCAGGAACAGGACTCCCCAAATGATTTTCTTTTCTGGATGAGAATTGATTGTTACTGACATTTGTAGTCACACAGTGATCACATATGTGTTCCTTAGGTGCCTGTCGAGCTTTCACCCCATGACATTTATGTTCTTTTGAGTAGATTTGAAAAGGATACTACCTCAAATAAGAAGCTGGAAATCCTTGTCTTAGACCATGAAAATGGCATTGTTCATGTGTACATATGTGTCTATATGTCTCTTTTGTTCAAGAGGGCTTTTCTTCCAGTCTGCCCTATTATTTAAAATTCTTGGTGCTGAATTTGGTTGATAGGAAAGTCTAACAAGAAGAACTAAATGAAAACATTTTTTTACTTCTTGTGTTTATATTTTTAAAAATTTTTTATTTATTTTTAGTTTTCAACATTTACACTTGTGTTTTTAAAGTGATATTTAGATGAAAAGATAAAATTAGTTGTATTAAAATATATTCATCTAAGATGTATATAAACATGGGCATTGTGTCAGTAGCTTCAAAGTAGTGATCTTGTAGGCTCTTATTTCTTATTTCTACAAAGCCCTAACTTGGTTTTAGTTGTAAGATTTCCGGATTATCATCTTTTGTCAAATGATCTCTCTTTATGTTAGGGTTACTCACTAGTTGACCCTACACTCAAACTTGTGGTGTTCATTGGCATATTACTGACACTCACTTCCTGATTGTCTAGCACATCACTGAAGGTACTGTATGTGCCTCACTTTGCAGAAGTTTTGAATAAGAGTGGAAAAACCTGAATGTGGCTGGGTCGTTTTGGGGTTTAAAGCAATTCGTACTTTTGCAAAAAGTAGAGACACTAAGTCAGATGGAAGGTAGTGTTTCTCTATATTGCAGTAATAATAACTAAACCTTTCTTTATCCAACTTCATTTAGGTTGTTTCCAAATTCCAGTGTTGGTGAGAGTGGTGTACCAGCACTACCTCCCCTAACAGTGCGTCGGATGCGAGAGTCTGTTTCCCAGATCCCCATTAGGTAAATCACGTTTTTCTTTTTTTCCTAAATTCAGTTTTACTTTATTTTCAGTTTCAAATTCCCTCCGTCCCCCACTCACTGAGGAGGCAAGAAAAACAAAACCCATTGCAAATCGGTATAGTCATGCAAAGTTTCTACTTTAGCCGTGCCAAGAAAAGGAAAGAAAGAGAAGAAAATATGCTTGAGTCTGCACTCTGTGAGTCCAGCACTTCTCTTCCCAGATAGAGAACAGCATGTTTCATCATGACTTCTTTGGAATTG
The DNA here is from genome assembly GCF_011100635.1 of Trichosurus vulpecula. Lineage (NCBI taxonomy): Eukaryota > Metazoa > Chordata > Mammalia > Diprotodontia > Phalangeridae > Trichosurus > Trichosurus vulpecula. Next base: position 150,917,748 of record NC_050581.1, read on the forward strand.
TGGTTGGTCAGTTACTAAGTCTTTGAAAGTTGATCATCTTTACAACATTGCTGTTACTGTATAAATTGTTCTCCTTGTTCTGCTCACTTCACGCCACAGCAGTTCATACAAGTCTTCCCAGGTTTTTCTGAAACCATCTTCCATCATTTCTTAGAGCACAGTAGTATTCCATTACATTAATATGCCACAACTTGTTCATCCATTCCCCTATTAATGGACCTCCCCTCAGTTTCCAGTTTTGCCAACACAAAAAGAGCTGCTATAAATATTTTTTAATATATGGGTCCTTTTCCTCTTTCTTTGATGTCTTTGGGGTATAAACTTGGTAATGGTATTGCTGGGTCAAAGGGTATGCACCATTTAATAACTTTTTGGGCATAGTTCTAAATTGTTCTCCAGAACACAGCTCTACAAACAGTGCATTAGTGTCCCTAAATTTACTTGTCATTTTCCTTTTTTTTGGTCATCTTAGTCAATCTGATGGATGTGAGGTGGTACCTCAGAGTTGTTTTAAATTGTATTCCTCTAATTATGTGATTTAGAGCATTTTTCACATGGCTATTAATAACTTTGATTTTTTTCCTTCTTAAAAGTGCTAATCATGTCTTTTTATCATTTATCAGTTTGGGCACAATTCTTATTCTTGCAAATTTGATAAATGAGACTTTCATCAGAGAATTTTCTGCAAAGATTTTTTTTTTCCCAACATCTTCCTTTTTTCCCCAATTTTAACAGCATTGGTTTTGTTAGTATAAAATCTTATTTAATATCACATAATCAAATTTATACATTTTGCCTCCTATGAACCTCTCTGCCTTTTGTTTGGTCATGAACTCTTCCCCATCCATAGATGTAACAGGTGGCTTCTTTCATGCTCCACTAATTTGCTTATGATATGATATCACCCTTTATGTCTAAATCATGTACTCATTTTGAGCTTATCTTGATATATGGCGTGAGATGTTAGTCCATGCTTTGTTTCTGTCAGACTGCTTTCCAGTTTTCCCAACAGTTGTTGTCAAGTAGTGAGTTCTTGTCCCAGTATCTGGAATCTTTGCCCATTTGCTTATGTATGTTATGTGTATGTTCCACTGATGAACCTTTCTATTTCTTAGCCAACACCAGATTGTTTTGACAATTACAACTTTGTAGTATAGGTTGAGATTTGGTACTGCTAGGACCCTTTCCTTCGGGTTTTTTTCGATTCCTTTGATATTTTTGACCCTTTCTGTTTCTGGATGAATGTTGTTACTATTTTTTTTTGTTTTATAAACTCATTCTTTGTAGTTTGGTATTGCACTGAATAAGTAAATTTAGGTAGTGTTGCCATTTTTATTAGTTCAGTCTACCGATGATAATGAACGTATCTCCAGTTATGTAGATTTGTCTTTACTTGTGTGAAGAGTGTTTTGTAATTGTATTTATAGAGTTCTTTTGTGAGTCCTGGCAGATAAACTCCCAAGTATCTTATACTGTCTGTAGTTATTTTAAATGGAATTTCTCTATCATAAGTCACTTTCTATAGCACTAAGCACATTTACTCATACTCCATGTTATTCACATGGAAGCATATCCTGCCAGAACATGGGTATGACTAAAATAGAAAAGTGAAAGACACCGAATTTTAGAGTAGAATCGTGTACATTGTATTTACTGCATCCAGTTGCCATTACTTCCCTCGGGCTCCATAGGATAAGGAACATTCATATGTGTACATATTTATTCACTACTGCAAAGTTTATAAAACACTTAGGTCACAACTACAACTTAGGTAACAGAAGTAGGGTTATGCCCATTTTTTAGCAGATACACTTTTATTCCAAGTCCACTCCTGTTTCCGCTTTTATTCCAACTCTGCCCGTTTCTGCTGTACTCTGTGACTTTGGGACATCGTTCCAAAGACATAGTTCTCAGGGTTCTACTTTATTGGCCTTGTGAGACTTACTGACTTATGTAAGTAATATAGCTTCTTCAACTGATTGAATCTTGAAAATCGAGTCAAATTTTGTGAGAGTTGGAGACATAGATATTTAATGTAGTAAAGAATTCATTTGTAAAACTACCTAAAATTAATGCAGAATATGAAACCTCCCAAAATAGTAGGAGTGATTTTCTTAAAGGTTGAAAATGTTTAGGGTCATATTTTATGTATAAACTTAAACCAATTCACTTTTCACAATTATTATGCATCATGACATTTCTTTAAGTTTGTACATGTGTTGTGAAGTTGGAGAGATGGTCTGGTCTTGTGCCCAGCAGTTTGGTGGAGTCTGCAGTAGACTCAGAAGCATGGCCTTGCTTTTGCTGCACTCCGGGCATTTGGCACTTGTGGATATTTCTTTTGGTGTTATGATGCTGTGATTTTTACCAGGAAGATTTCTGGGTGCCAAGAAGCTGTACTCCAAATGTGTTTGAGTATATCAGAGTACTTGTCGTCTGTGTAATATCTTAAACTCCTGTTTAGAATGGAGTTGTTCTTAAGAAACAGAAGTGAAATGCGTTTTTTTTTTTTTTCATTTTACTCTAATCAAGAGAGCAGTTGTCTTTGAAAACCATTCCTTCTGACATGGCACTGGTCAGCTGAACCCTCAAATTGAGGGGCCGGGCCCTCAGATGGCATAATTTGAATAATTTGGAGTATTTAGGTAATTAATTTCTCTATGCAAAAAGGGCATTTCCCCTTAAGGAAGCTTAGAATTGTTTTTACCTTTTATGATTACCATGTTTGACAGGGGATTTATTTTATTAGTGTGAACAGAGCACAAACGAATCCTTAGAGCAACTAATGAAAATTACAGCTATACTTGATAAAAACTGTTGGAGGTTCAGAAAGTGGTTATTTTTAAGGGGTCTGACAACTGATTTCACAATTTGTAATCACAATTGAGAAGCTGTTTTAGCAGTTACTTTAAGGTGAAAGCCTGTTGGGAGGAGGGGAGTTAAAAGTTAAATAATGTCTGATGCCTTAACCTTTTTTCTGAACATGCTAGGCAGGTCTTACCTCTTACCAACTGTCAAAATTTTCTGTAAAGCCCTTTAATTTAGCCTGTAAATTAAATTGGGCAAGTTTCAACTAGCTAAATTGGTTGGCAAATACTTTTCTCTTCCTGAAGATGCTTTAACATTCTGGATTAATAAGTATAAATGATTTATTTAAGAGGAAAAAATGTATTATTATCATTATATGTACCCCACTGTTCTTAGGATTTTATGGCATTTCAATAGGCTAGTACCTGAAAATTTTTCTTACTAAAATGATGGAAAATTTTGCCAAAGAAACTAATCTTTTTCATTTATAGGCTTGAGCTATAGGCATCTATATAAAATCTTGTTGCAGTTTGTCTCCAAACATCTTTATGAGGAAAGCAATGCAAATATATTTTACATATGGCAAAGTTTAAAGATTACTGAGCCCCCTTTTCCTCCTTGCTAGTTCCCAGCACAGGTATTCCACGCCCCACGCCTTCACGTTCAGCACGTCATCACCATCCTCAGAGGGCTCCCTTTCCCAGAGGCAGAGGTCTACATCTACCCCAAATGTCCATATGGTCAGCACCACCATGCCAGTGGACAGTCGGATTATAGAGGTAACGGGACTACTTCAAATAAAAATTGCTTAGCACTCTCAAATAGGAAGAGATTTTATTTTCTAAGTTAGATATCAGTGTTGGATTTCACACTAGAAATATCATAATGGTTTCTAATTTCCCTTTATGTTTAAAGTTTCTCTGCTTCTTTTGTAACATCTTTTGCCCAGCTGAGTAATGTGTGTGGTAATGTTGGGAGAGAGGCATCAAAGAAATGCTTAGAGAAATCCTAGTGTGAACGTTTCTTTTCCAAACTTGCGCAGGTATTGAGCTAGTGCATTAATATTAAGGAATGCTGGTGTTTGGGCCTTCTGTGTTGGGGATGAAGGAAGGGCCAGTTTTCTGCAAGGCATGAAGGCGGCTATAAGTCTGGGAACAAGTTGCAGGATTTGGAGTATCGCATTTGGGGAGGGGTTCTGCACTGAGTGAAGTGCCCAGTGCTTGGCTGCCAGCTGCTTTTTCTTTTCTCGCCTTCCTGGTGGGGTGTTTTTGTTTCCTTTTCTTTCTAGTACCTCTTTCATAGTGACTGCAAACACTCAAATGCTCCCTGTGTTCTTTCTTCTTTTTTATTTCTCATTGCTTTGGACTAGAATAGCAGCCTGAACACTTCTCCCAGGGCGTGGTGCAGACGGTCATGTTTGAGGGCAAGAGTAGGTATTCTTCTTCGTGCCTTTGCTTTCTTGTGATTAACAGGACTGCCCAGACTGTGCCACATAGCATAGGATCGAGGCAGGACAGAATTTGAACTCGTGAATTTCTTGCCACACTAGTTTCCACAACTTCTAACATTCCTGTAGGGGCTTGAAAGGTTACCTGCCGTAGGGAATGTCTGTGCTGTCTTGTTAATTTGTTTGTTTGCTTAATTTCACATATGTCAGCACATGCAAATCTTATATTTTTTTTCCTTTTTTTTTTTTAACTTGAAACTCTAATTCTTCTCTGATTGGTTACTATAGCATTCGTAAATTGTTTGTGTCTCATTTATAAGCCATGTATGTCTTTTCATTGATAGTTTGGTTGCTGCTTTATTTTTGTCAGTCAACACCAGAAAACTCTTGGCAAGCACGTGCCATTTTAAGTGGCAATGTATTCATTCTAGCCTCCAGATAACTACTGTTAGGATCATCTGCCCCACCAGCTGCTGTTGCTAGTAACTTAAAATGAAAGCTACGCTCTCACGCCCGTCTAATAAAATGCTTGGCTCCAGACTTTGGATGTGCTCATTTGAATGAATGATTCTATCACAGAGGTTCTTCCTCTCTAAGCAGTTTTAGTAACAGAGGAAAATTTCAGAAGAGGAAAATTCAAGTGTTTCTGTTAGAAATGACTACCATAATAATCTTAATCATTCCTGTTTTTTGGACTCAGGTTCAGTTTCTCCTTTTTTCTAGTTATTTACAATTTTTCTAGTGCATATTGTGTTTTATTTAAATTTTAGTATTTACAATTCCTTTTAATTGACAGGTTCTGAGAGGACAAAGCAGTATAGCCTTTGGGAGTGCCTGATGGCTTTAGGTTCAAGAGAGGAAGGCACTGGAGTAAAGCTCATCTTAGCACACAGGAAATCTTTGCTCTAGTTTGGATTATGATGTGCTTTAGATAATTAAAATGAGTAGATTGGTTTTGTAGTGGGGTCAGCTGTTAGAAGAGCAGGAAGCAGGTAATAGGTCTAAGACTGGGACAGAATTCAAATCTCAGAATGTCTCAAAGCATTTAGAGAAACAGTTTGCTAAGAGCTCGAGGAACCCATGAATATAAAAATAGCTTTATTTTGGTGTTAGGATTGTTTAAAGATGTTTATTTGCCCTTGTTTAGTTTTTTTCTTGCCAAAAATCTGAATGTTAAGCATTTTACCTATTTTTATAACTACTTACTACTGTAGTTACTTACACATATAAAATAGAAATGTTTTGTTATCAGCAGTGGGTATTCATGAGGAGAAAATGGAGTCATTTTATATGAGAATGAGAAGTAAATGAAACTTGTGTTATCCTTCAAATTGAGATTTCTGTTCATTAGTTCTGAATACTAGTCACAGAAGCAAGCCTTCAAAACAAGGTCTAAAGTGCCATAGTATACAGAGCCACTCCATGAGGTCTTTTATTTAAGATGGAATTCTGGTGGGGATTGGACCTTGTTCCTCAGCTGGAGAAGGCTTCCTGGTACAGTGGAAGGAGGACTGGACTAGAAGTCAGGAGACCTGTTCTCTAGGCCAGACTGTGCCACTCTGAGAACAAGGCCCAGTCACTTCTCCCCATGCCATCACTGTCCACTTCCAAACCTGCATTTGGATGGCACTGAATGCCTACATGGAGTTAGAATAGTCCCTGATGGTTTTGAATTGTGCTCCATGTTTCACTGAACCCAGAAAAATTAGGATTAAAAAGAAAATTAGGATCTGACTAAAGAAAAGGCCACTTTACTTGGCTAACATTTCTTCAGTCTTTTGCTTGGGGGTGGGGGGATGGTTTCCTGGAATTAGCAAATTAATATAAACTATTTTATTCCTTGGAGTAAAGCTCTTGAAGGATATTGTTGGTCACTTACATTTGTTCTGTTTAGTCAAAAGAGAATCACTCAGGTTATGTTTTTATAATTTTTGAATTCTAGACATTTCACAATCCTTTTTCCATTTTTGCCTATCTTCCCTTCCCTGCCCCTTTCCACTAGGTACTCTATTCTAGGGTAAAAGCTAATCATTTTTTCTTTTTTCTTTTTTCTATTAGGATGCAATTCGAAGTCACAGTGAATCAGGTACTTGTATGTCCTCAAATAACAAACAGTAGCAATGTTTTCTTTAAATCACTCTGAATTTCCTATTGGCTCATGTGTATCCCGATTGCCTTTGTCTTTTTGTGTTAAGCCTCACCTTCAGCTCTGTCCAGTAGTCCAAACAACCTGAGTCCAACTGGCTGGTCTCAGTCCAAAACCCCTGTTCCAGCACACAGAGAAAGAGCCCCAGGATCCGGTACACAAGAGAAAAATAAAATTGTAAGTATGGTCAGCTTGATTTATTGTTTCAAAATAGTGAAGGATACCACATTTTTTAAGTGCTTACTATGTGCCTAACACTAGGGATAAAAACTGAAGAAAGCCAGATGGTCTTTGTCTCTAAGGAGCTTACATTCTAATGAGGGAAGAGGCAACATAAAGGGGAGGTAGAAATCTGGCAGCATGGTGGGGAATGTCCAGGAAGTGACAGCGCAGCCTGGGCCAAGAAAGGCAGGGGGAAATCTTAACCTGTCTGAGTCCAGGGGGGTCCTGGGATCAGAGGCCAGAGTTTTGGTAGGAAGGGGAGAAGGATAGAATATATAGCACAGGCTATAAAAGAGAAAGCCAGCAGTTTAATTTGAAGGCTTTTATAATGTATGTTGGGGAGACTTGAATTTCAGTGTTTGACATCATTTGTTTTTGCACACTAGTGTTCAGAAACAAGATGTATGCTGGTGGTCATCCGTGGGTTTATTTGCCCATGTTATATTCTGACATATTTACTTGTTCCAGAGGCCACGTGGACAGAGAGATTCGAGTTATTACTGGGAAATAGAAGCCAGTGAAGTCATGCTATCAACCAGAATAGGGTCGGGTTCATTTGGGACAGTGTACAAGGGTAAATGGCACGGTGAGTATGATTTTTACACAGTAGTTACCTTCTCTAGGAACAGGTGGAGCAGGCAGCAACCTCTAACATTTATAAATGTTCATATTTCCAAAGCCTTGAAGTTCTAACATTGATGGCACATAAAAGTTTATTTTGCATTGTCAAGTTAGATGTGTCATGGTGGAGGTTCATTGTTCATTGTCCCTAAGTGACAGATGTACAGAGGGTGCAATTTTCAAATTTTACCTTGAGGTTAAAAATGTTTTGTTTATGAGAATTGTTGTTCATGGTAATGGCCATAAGTCATTACAAAAAGGATATATTGGGTCCAATATACTATACTTAAGAATGCAAGGAAGTGTCTAATACATTTTAGATAAGTTTCCATTTGGAAAAATTAAAATAAATTTTGCTCCTAAAAAGGGCTCAACTTCAGGAACCTGGAAAACCCACCTATTTGGAAAAGCCCCTTCATTCCACCTATTCCAGATAAGTGAAATGTTCAACTGTAATTTAAATTTAAATTTCAAATTCCATTTGGAATAATGAGACCAAACACAGAATATAAATACAAGCTTAAATTTACCATAACATCCTTGTTCAAAAGTCTGATAATCAATAGTAATAAATCATAACTTATTTGTATGGTATTAGATTCCAGTAATAGGTGACCATACTATTAGTGGTCCAGTGTAAGTCTCGAATCTAGAAGTACAAAGTTCAGTTTTCGTAATGAATAATTAATTACTTTAGGAGCTATCTTACACAAATTTTTTTTAAAAAAAATCCATCTAACTTGCTATATTTATGATGCCCAAAGCACAAATATGGCATCTGCTAAATCCTGCTGAGGTGAGTATTCAGTATAATTTCAGGAGATGATGCTGAGAGTGCAGGAGTCTATTAATATGGTGGTATGGCTAAACTAGGATTGTAGCTCGTGTATTTGTTGTGAGAACTAAAAAGACCTCCGAGGGGACTAGGAGGGCTTTACAAGACCTCAGGGATGGCTGGTTTCACAGGCCTACGTTCTCCTTTGGCCAGTCCGGCTTGCTGCCCTCATCTTACTGCTCCTCAGAGGCAAAGTCGATACTCAGGCCTTTTCGGGTGGTAGGACCTGCCAGGGCCTTCACTCACTGTCCTAGTCCAAGGTTACCGGGGCCACAGTAAAGCATGGTAATAGTACTTTTGTGGAGGGGGAAGATTTTATGACTTTTAAAATGATAAAGGGGAAAGTTCTTTTTCTGTTTTACTCTTCCTGCTGTTATTTTTATTAACAAGTAATAACAGCACCTCACATACTTGGACATGTACACATACTTTCTTTACCAGAAGCCCGGGGCAGGCAGAACCGTAGTTATTGGCCTTGTTTTCTGGGACAGTGAACAGGCTTAGCTAAATGAAGAGACTTATCATGAGTGCACGACCGCTATAGAGCAGAGGCAGGCCTCCAGTGCCCAACTTCTGACTCCATGCCCACTGGGCTTTCCAGGGATCCCATGCACTTCTAGCATTCGACTCTAAGGCTTTGTCTTTGTTGCCTTCTCAGTGTCGGAAGGGGGAGAGTTTGGTTCTGAAAGTAAAATAGAATTGAATTTTTAAAAAAGCATCAAGAATTAGGTCCCAAGAGCCAGCAGAGCTTTGCAGCAGCCCAAGGATCCTGCAGGTGCTTCAGGTGTTGTATGAAGTAACTGACTGTTTCTTATGCCAGTTTCATTCTTCCTCCTTGGGCTTTGGAAATAGAAAACAGCTGCTCCAAGAACAAGGACTTGCCCATTCTGGGCCTTTGGGAACTGTTTATTGACTAGTTCATTCAGATTGATTTCACAGGGCTTTGAATCATGAATTTGCAAATTGTGTCATTTTAGTTGGTGCCATTTGTAAAAAAGCAGCTGCTGCTACTTTTTATAATTTTTTAAGGACATGTTCCTTTCTAGGGAAATTTGACTATATTTAATGAAGAAATTCTTTAGACACAAAATTTTGCTATCCCAAAAGGAATGTAGAATGTTGGTTTCTTCAACACACAAAAGTTCCCATGAGCTGAAAGGCCTTAAAGTTTTCCAGAGGCTTCCCTCTCCCCCCCACCCCAGTGTATCCACAAAGAACATATTTGCATTGCACTCATACATACATAGTGTATGACGGCAGGTGACTTACTGTGTACTCAGCTCTATGCAAGGCTATAAAGATGTTTGACATCTTCTGGCCTTGCAAAGCTTCAGCAGGGGAAATAGGACACTGCTCCCTCCCAAGCCCCCCAGATCGTAAAGATTAGCAGTGTGTACAAGACACTAAACCAGTAACACAGTGCTCTGGGAACTCACAGACAAGGGGGGGTGGTCGGGTGGTTGGTGGGGAACTCAGGAAGGCTTCAGGGGTGGGGCATGTGGAGAAAGGACGTGCATCTTAAGAGGAGAAGGACAAAGCATTATTTAGTGCTCACTGTGTGCCAAGCACTGTGAGAAGTGCCAGGGACCTAAAGACAAAAGCACAGCCCCTGCCCTTGAGGAGCTTGCATTCTGTTGAGGGAAACAGCAGGCAAACAGCTGGCACATAGAAGAGGTGGAGTGAGTGGAAGGAAGGCTTCCTACAGAAAGTTGGCAAGTGGAGTGTCACTGGTCTGCGTAGGGTGTGAAGGTGAGCTAAGTATAATTGAATGGGAAGGGGCCAAGTGATGAGAGGCTTCCATTTTGGGTCTTGGAGACGGTAGAAAGCCGTTGGTGTTTTTATCAAGTAAGGAGGGCACCAGGATCAGAAATGAGACTTAAGAAAATCACTCACAAGAACCATTTGTAGCAGAGCCTGTATTGTTGTGACCGCCTCCTTAGATGGAAGTTCCCTGCTCTGTCACGTGGATGACAACGTGAAGTAAAAAGCATTCCTTTTTGTCATGTTGACTTTAAGTTGATTTGCAGGAGACGTTGCTGTGAAGATATTAAAGGTCATTGATCCAACCCCAGAACAGTTTCAGGCTTTCAGGAACGAAGTGGCCGTCTTAAGGTGAGCAGAGAAGTTCTGTTGTCTCGTTTCAGAGACCCTTCTGCCAAATGTGTGGGATTCGTTCTGTGAAAACGTTCCACAGGTTAATTGTCTTAGTGAGTATATAGTGCTTCCTTACAGTAGGTCAAACTCAGAGGTCAGCTAACGCACACACAGCCTGGCCCCCTTATCCTCTGCTGAGAAACCATTCTGGCCCTCTTCCCCCATCTTGCCCCTCCCCCCCACCTTGCTGGGATCTGCTTTCCCCTTCCTTCCAGTGGACTCAAAGCTCTTGGGGGTAAGGACTGTGTTATTTTTATCCCTGTACCCCTTGTAGTAAATGTTGAAATGTCTCATCTCTCATTTTACACATCAGGAATAAAAAGCCCAGAGAGCTTCACTGATTTGCCCCAGATCAGAGAGGTCGTTAAGTAGAGAGACAATTCTTAGGTTGAAGTTTTCTAATTAGACTACAGTGCTTTGATGCTATGGCTTTGAATTCCCTAAAGTCTGTCAATAATCTCCTTTGTTTTGATGTTATTTCATAAGGATAATGGGAATTTTTTTTCCTCTTTATATTTTTCTTTAGAAAAACCAGGCATGTTAACATTCTGTTGTTCATGGGCTATATGACTAAAGATAACCTGGCAATTGTGACCCAGTGGTGTGAGGGGAGCAGTCTTTATAAACACCTCCATGTCCAGGAGACCAAATTTCAGATGTTCCAGCTTATTGACATTGCCCGGCAGACAGCACAAGGAATGGAGTAAGTACTTTAGGAGACTAAATACTGACTTACTCAAAATATTCCTAGTTTTGAAAAGACATTTAATATGTATTGATGTTTAGAATTTACGTAAATGTTACATATAATATGTACAAATAAAATCTGTATCTAAGGACTTTGTGTGAATAGACTGAAAACCAGCCTCAAGGTGAAAATAAGTTACAACAAATGAAACCTCTTCAGAGATTAACATTACCCCGTCATTGATGTGTTTTCCAACCCTCTCACCCACTCCCTGTGCCTTATTCTACCCCTGGCTGTCACAAAGACTCCAGCAAACCCCACCCTCTCTGAGGGTGCTTTTGGGAAGCCCGGTGCTGCCACCACGTCACTGCTGAGGAAGGCTGCTTGGGTTCTCTTTGGCCCATGGTCAGTAATGACAGAAACTTGTAGTCTTTAGAATGTGTTCTCCTCATGACAACCCTGTGGGCAGCAGAATAAATGCTATCTTGACTGTAAAGTTTGCTCAGAAGGGTGGAGGGACTTGCCCAGTGTCTTGTACACTTTGGAGCCTGGGTTCAATCCTGATTCCAAGCTGAGCCTTTCAGCCAGCGATATCTCCCCCTCCCTAGCTCAGGGAAGAAGGTCTGCTGGACCCCTAGAGCAGGTTTAGTCATGCTTTGGTCACAGTTGACTGTAATGATAATTTTGTTTAGAAAGATCAAAAACTTTGGGCATTTCTGAGGTAGGGAAACTTATCAAACAAAAAAAGGCAAAGAAGCTCCAAGCTAGAAGAGGGAAATCCACTAGGGTTGTTTTTAGAACAGACCAAGTATTTGTTGAGGCAGGAACATATGTTTGATTGGCTTCCCATAGGAAAACAGACAAATAATGTCTCTGCGACATTGGCCTTAGACATGGACCCTCCTTGGGCTTCAGTTTTCTCATTCTTAAAATGAGGGGATTGGATTAATTGGCCTTTGAGTTGAGCCCTGAAGTTCTACATCGGTGATCATCCTAGGATTATGGTGTGATCTTCTATAGTGAAGTGGGATTAAACTCTACCTTTTTATTGCTTGTCTTTATTTTGAAGAAACGGTAGTAGTAAGACTTTGGGTTTGCAATTCTTTTTGATGTCCAGTATACAATAATGAATTTCCTGACCAAGTCGACAGAAATGTCCATTGTCTCTGGGCATTATGGTGACTAAATGCTGCATAGACAGCCCCTTTAAAAGAAGATGACCTCTCAGGTCCTTTGGCGCTTCAGTGGCCTTTCGCTGCCTGCCTTAAAGTTTCAGTGACCTTGCTGTGCTGACCGGTTCTTTGCCCTAGTACTGTACTCGGACACCATTTGATGTAAGATAGGGAGGTTGCAGACCCTAAGTGAGTTAGTTTGGTTACTGAAGCCTCTGAAAGAACTCCTTGTAAAGTCACTTCTTTGATAAAACAACCCCGCTTCCTTATTTGCTCTTTGCAGCTTTTGCTTTCTGTGGTAATCTGGTAATGCCACCTGATTCTATATCACATGTAGGATGAACATATTTTTACAAGCTTTTTTTTTCTTTTACAGTTATTTACATGCTAAGAACATCATCCACAGAGACATGAAATCAAATAGTATCCTTTAATTATGTAGTTTAATGTGATTAATGTGGAAGGTTCCACGATTAAGAAGATCCAAGTATACTTTGTCAGTTCTCCGTGGAGCTAGAAGAAGTCTTCATACAGCTGAGGAATGACTACACAGTAGAAGGCTGGACATTTATCTTTCTATTTCTTCCTGTACAGTTGTCCCAGCATCAGTGTACAAAACCTGACTTTCTCATGGTCGCTTTTAATTTTTTAAATATGTATATTTATTGATATGTTGTTTTTAAATCATCTGCATTTCCTAGAGAACTGTCCCTTATTAAAAAAAAAAGAAATAGCAAACCACCAAGACATCCAGAAAGTCCTCTATCTTCCACATTCATAGTCCCCCACCTCCAGAAAGAATCAAGTGATGCCTTCTCATCTCTTTGTGGCTAACTTTGACCATTTTAATTTTTGTAAATGAATTTTTACTGTTATATTGTTTTAACATCCCCTTATATAGAGGGAAGCAAAGTTCTGCAAAACTAAACAACGTATCTGAAAAAGTCCTACAGTGCATGCAGTACCTCACACAAGGTCTCTGCACTTCCATGGAGGAGCAAGGGAAGGCAGCTTCTCCTTTCTCTTCTTCAGGGTCAAGCTTGGCCATTATCATTTTGCAGCATTCCATTTCAGTTGTGTTTTCTGTTACATTACTGTAGTTGTGTGTATTGTTTTCCTGGATCTGCTTGCTTCACTTGGTATCTGTTCATGTAATTGTAACAATAGCTATCTTCTTGTGTAGTGCTGTGTGCCAGGCACGGTGCTAAGCACTTTCTGTTTATCCTCTTGTTTGATCCTCACCACAGCCCTGGCAGGTAGGTGCTTTTATCCTCAGTTTACACATGAGGAAACTGAGGCAGACGAGGGTCAGGTGACTTGCTAGTGTCTGAGGCTAGATTGAACTCAGGTCTTCCTGACTCCCAGCCCAGTGCCCAGTGCTCCATAGTGCCCCCTCACTGCACCAAAAGAGTTCCTATGTAAGTTTCGTCATGCTTCTCTCATTACTTACAATGCAGTAGTATTCATAACATTCATGTACAACCATTTGTTAAGCCATTTCTTGACAGGCATCTGCTATGTTTCTGGTTAAGTAACCCATGAGTTTTATTCATTTCAATTTAGTGGACACTTACTAAGGGCTGTCTGTGTACAGAGTACTTCCCTAGGCACCAGGAAAGATGTAAAGATCAAATAGTCCCTGTTTTCATGGAGCCTAAAATCTCATAGGTAGAGACAACACAAGAGATTATAACTATCTGAAGTATCAAGTGCATTGGGCTCTGTTTTTATGTATCTTCTTTAAAGCCAAAGTAGGGAAGATCATCTTTTGACTGGAGGGATCAGGGAAGACTTCTTGGAGGAAATGGCATTTAATCTGAGCTTTCAACAGTAGGAGAATATCTCTTAAGAACAGGACAGCATGAACAAAAGTATGGAGGTCGGAAAGTGCAGGTATCAGGATGCATAACCATCCATTTTGGTTGGAGCATAGGATTCATTATACAGGATATGATTTTTGTACAAACAAAATGAAAATTATTTCATATAATAGAGCAAATAAAATGAACATGTTTGAGAAAAAATTTGGAAGTACTTTGGGAATCCATTGGAAGGAAAGGCTGAGGAGTTAAACAAATTCTTCTGCTCCATGAAGAATCTGAAGGACTTCCAGGGAACTGCTTTTGCTACCCTAAAAAGCCAGGCCTTAAATAGGCTTATCCAGTAGAAATTACCTTGATTTCTATAGTCTTCTAATGGGAGAAATATAACAAAGATGCCAGTTTGAATATAAGATATAGTAAGTCCTGAATAGTTCAAGTAATTTTTAACCTTTACTTTCTCTACTTTTGGAAGACACAAATGATACCCCCCACCCCCCCAAAAAAAGATGGTATCATGGATTCAATTAAAAATAGCAATTTCCAAAATACAGCTTAGGGTCAGTGTATATCCGTTATTCCTTTCATTCTACAATGAAAATTAATTTTTTAGAACATAGTTGCCATGCCCAAGCCTTTCATTTTATTTAACTCCCATCTGTGATCTCTGATGACATTAGGGTTCTGAGGAGACCCTTACATCATCTCTCTCTTTTAGAATGTAAACCGTTCGTCTTTGTTGTAGTCTCTTCTTCTTGCTCACTCATGTTTATATTTTGTGTTTCTGGTCTTTCATGAAGGAATGCTCAGAGGTCCTCTTTTGTTTAAGGTCAATTTTTCCCCGGTAAGGTTACACTCAGTTTTCCTGGGTAAGTTATTCCTGGTTGGAACCTTTCTCTTTTATCCTTTGGCATATCACATTCCCAGAGTACAGCTGCTAAATCTTATGTGATCCTGTGATGTGTAATAAAGCAATGACGTTTCAGAGAAACTCAGGAACACTTGTATGGACTGATGCAGAGAGAAGGGAGCAGGAGAGAACAAGAACACCAACAACCCATGATTTTGACAAGTGATAAGCTAAGATGCAGAATAAGATACATTTTTGGATGTAGCTAATAAGGGACTTTTTTTTCTTGACAATGCTTTTTTGTTAGAAGGGCTTTATTTTTTGCATGGTGGAGGTGGGATGGGGGGAAATCTTTGATAATTGGAAAAAAAAATTAAATTATGTACCCATTTCTTGAGGGTGTCTTTGAAAATAAGAAAGGAATAGTGCATTTTTCCTCATTTTCAGATGTTTTTATGGTATAGGTGTATTTTTTATTTTTAAGTTTTATTGATGCCTTTTGTTTTTATATCACATTAATTTCTAAATCTATTACTATTCCACTCTACCTAGTGAGCCTTTTCTTTGTTTAAAAAGCCAGCTCTGTATCATTGGTTGACCCATCGACCATGCTTGATAGCATACGTACTACTCCTCCCCATCTCCAGTAAAGGCGAGGAGGCACATCTTCTTATTTCTTCTTTGGGATCCAGACCAGTCGCCATCTTCAGATCCATTTTGTTGTTCTTTCCATCTTTGTTATTGTCACTGTGCATATTGTATTCCTGGTTTATTCATTCTGCATTAGTTCATGTCTTCAGTTCTTTGGTAACACAAAAGTGCTGCTCAGATATTTTGGTGTAGGTAGGACCTTTCTGTATTTTACTTCCTTGAGGTATATTTCTAGTAGTGTGGTCTCTGGATTAAAAGGCATGGAAATTTTGATCACCTTTTATCATAATTCCAAATAGCTCTTCCAGAACGAATGGACAAATTCATAGCTCCTGACCAGTATGTTAGTGTGCATCGCTTCCCATACCACCTCCACCATTATCTATTTCCATCTTTTCCCATTTTTGGCCAATTTTCTGGATGTGAAGTGAAATCTCAGTTTCAATTTGCATCTTCCTTATTAGTGATTTAGAGCAATCTTTCATTTGGTTGTTAATATACTGAAATTCTTTTGAGAAATTTGCTCATAGGTTTTGACCAGTTATCTTTTGGGGAATAGCTTTTGGTATTTATCTTGGATATTTATAGATTTATCAGACATAGTTGATACAAAGATTTTTTTTCCCCTTCAATTGAAAATCTTTGGTTGTTTTTTTTTCCTCTGCTTTATTTTTCTCTGGTTTAGGTATTAGCATATTTTACTTGTGAAAGGAATTTTGTAAAGTGCTTTCTTTCTCACTTATTCAGAATAGTTTGTCACATAGGTATTAATTGCTCTTTAAAATGTTTGCTAGAATTCACCTATTAAGATCCACCTGCACTAAGGCTTTTTTTTCCCGTCTCTGGCGTGTTCATTTTTACTGAGATTGCATTAACATCTCTATATCACAGTCTGTTAATTTGAGGGTTTTTTTTTTAATTTCTGTAGGTAATTATTTCGCTTAAACTCCTGGTTTTGTTAGTATGTAATTTTGTATACTAGACCTTGATAATTCTTTTTCTTCTGTCGTGAATTCAACATTGTTAATTTTTTATTTTGGTAATTTTATTTTTCTTTTTAAAATTTAGTTAGCAGAAAGTTTATCGGTTTTGTTAGGTTTTTAAAGGCACCAGAAAACTTTCTTGTTTTCTATTTTTTTCTTTAATTTTCAAAATGTATTTTTCCTTTGGGCTTCTTTTAGGTTAATTGGATAAAGAATTTTTTAAAAATGGATTTTCAGTTTGTTAATCCTCATTTTTCTACTTAATGTATTTTCAAAGGAGAGCCAACCATGACATAACGGATAAAGAGCCAGCCTCAGAGTCAGTAAGACCTGATAAATAGTGGCTGTGTAAACCTAAAGTTTTCAAATACATGACTTCCCCTAAGAATGCCTTTCAGCCATGTCCAAAAAATGGCAGCATGTTGTGTCATTATTCTCTTTGACATGCTTTGGTCTTTGTTTTCCTTTTTGATACACTCATTCTTCAGGATACCACTGCAAGCCTCTGCCTCTTTCCCTTCCTACATTGCTGTTTTTATTGGGCTACTAAGGGTATAAAGATTTTAAAGAATGTGTTAACACTTCGGCCTTTTTATATTTTTTTGTCCTTTATTTGTCAGGCATATTTTCATAAACTAGTCTCCAGTTGTTCCCATTCACAGTTACAGTAGTACTCAAACTCAAATAGAAATAAAGCCACTAATCTGGACATAAGGATCCCTGAAGGCCTTATCTTGACGGTTTTAAATTGTAGTGTTATCTGTATTGTATTCTTACTTGTCAAGTATTTCCCAATTACATTTGCACTTGGAAGGGTTTGACACATCTGGTGCACAGACTACTGTTTGCTTTTCTTGAAGCACTTGATTTGGTAGAGCAAAATGCAGCCTTGAGGACTTTCTTCCAATTATATGTATCCTGTGAATATGTTAAGAATACGTGAGATTTCTTGATAGAAGTAACTACAGGAAGTTTTGTTCATCAGTTCTCTGATTCTCAATATGAATGAAGCAAGGTATAAAACATATATTCACTAAAGGTGTTTGCCACTGCGATGGGGAGATGTTTGGCAGATTAGATCTTTCAGGTCACTCCTGTTTACAGATGACTTATGAATTATATCAAGCCCTGGGAAACAATAGAGCCTCTAATTGAGACCCACACCTACTCAAAAGAGTTTGGCCTAAAAATTACCCAGGAAAAGCAAAGTGGATAAAGAATTCATCCCTTCCAGACTCTAATCTTAATTTGGCTAGACGGCTTATTGAGCTGATTCATCATTACATCCATCTCAGACACTAGTGACAATGGCCATTACGCTGGCACCAAAATTGGATGGAGTGGATGAGAGGACTGCATTTGGGAAATCCTAACAGTGCTCAGCATGACCTCCCACTGTTCTCTGAACCCTATCAAAGAGAAATACCACTCTTCTGCCATGCCTATGAATCATGGCACACCATCCTCTCCAAAGAATTGGGAGAGTAGAGTATCCAGAAGGACACATGAAGAAGCCGTGGATCTTTCTCATAACAACAGTGCTACAAAGAGCAAGCAAGAATGGCTCACTGGTGCAGGCCAGCTAATAAATTTCCTGGCTTATGCACAGTATGGCTTGGAGGCTCGAACTGGATCACGTATGAGGGAGGTTTTCAGAGGATGAAACTTGTAGGGTGAGGGGTGATGTCATGAGATGGAAAGGGATGCAGAAGCAGGAAGGAAGGATGGCCAGGGTATGTTTAGGAAGGGCTTTCCAAAACTCACATAGGAGAGAATAGTTAAGGAATGTAGTTTTATTGGTACTCCTTGTACAGTTTCATAGTTAATGTCCTTCTCTAATGTAATACATAGTTTTCTGGAGACAGTAGAGCTAAAAAAATTAAAAAATTCCATTTTGGCCAACCCGGTAATGAGCTTCTCCAAATTTAGCTAGACAACACCACCACTGAGGTCCATGGTAACCTGTCCACCCTGTACCCACATTACTTTTGAGAACCCCAGATCAACTCCATACTTCAGCTACAGCATTAGTTGTAGAAAAATGTGCATATAAATTGTGTATATATGGGTTTAGGACAGCTAGGTCGTGCAGTGGACAGTGCCAGGCCAGGATACAGGAAGACTCCTCCTGAGTTCAAATCTGGCCTCAGACATTACTAGCTGTGTGACCCTGGGCAAATCACTTAACCCTGTTTGCCTCAGTTTCCTCATCTGTAAAATGAGCTGGAGGAGGAAATGGCAAACCACTGCAGTATCTTTGCCAAGAAAACCCCAAAAAGGGTCACGAAGAGTCAGACAAAACTGAAAAACAACCGAACAACAAATGCACCCTTGAGACTACCTATTTATATAATACAAACTGCGACGGAGCAAATGAACCAGCTTTAAAAACAGGAAAATCGTAAGTGACAAAAAGAAATAGGGAGTTATAGCTAATTTGCTTGGCTCCAGAGAGGAAATTTAGGGTCAACTAGTAGAGATTCCATTTAGTGTAAAGAACAACAGAATGCGCTCCTCAGTAAGGTAGTGAATTCCTTATCACTGAAAGTATTGAAGAAGACTCAATTACTTGTTGGAGAGATCATGGTGGGGGATTTATCATGCACTGGGCAGGTGACTACACTTTGTGATTCAGTTCAAGTTTTGTGATTTTTTGAAAATGGGTTCCTTAACACGTTTAGATATATTTCTTCATGAAGGTCTGACAGTGAAAATAGGAGACTTTGGTTTGGCAACAGTAAAATCTAGATGGAGTGGCTCTCAACAAGTGGAACAGCCAACAGGCTCTGTTCTCTGGATGGTAAGGAAATAATCTACATTTAAATTGAGCTTTCTTACTCATCTGATCAGATGTGAGCTCCCACCCCTTCTTCAGCAGCTGTATTGTCCAGCTAAGCCTGCTAAAAGTCATAGCTTAAGGCACATGTTAAATTAAGCACTTTACATGAGAAATAGAGCCTTGACTTTTTTACTTCTAAACAGTCTCACAAATAACATCTCATTTATCTTCACTCTGTGCATACATTTTTCAGGTATATAGATTGAGGCACAGAGAAGTGATGGTTCGCCTAGTCACAGTTAATGGCTTGAACATAACGTCTTCTGTTGTCTCATTTAGTAGGCTTACACCTGAAGGGGAGAGGAGGCAGGCAGTCCATAGAGAGGTTTCTGATGGCTTGTTTCTTCACTGTTAAAATCTGCCTAATGGGTTCAACCCTATTGCGGTCACTGGTAGATTTTACCAATCTTGGATGATATGGTTTGCTGTCTTTTAAGATGCTGAAAAACAAGGACAGAACCCTAATTTCTCAGTCGGGCTGTGGATGGACTGGGGTCAGATCCTGTTGGGTAAAACTCTTCCACAGGGGCTCTTGGAAGATTCACATAATCCATTCATTTAACAAGTACTTATCTAGTACCTACAGGGTGCAAGTTCAACAAGTTCAGAATTGTGAACTCCAGGTATCCCTTCTCACAGCTTCCCTCTCAGGCTTTCTATACATGCAGCTACTCTTGCCAGTATGACTCAGTCATGTTCAAATAGACTTCATTCTCTTCCTCTCTGCTACAATTTTATTATTTCCTACTCTACTCCCCAAAAAGATAGCTCCTATTTGTAATGGAGGTCTAGAAAAGTCTGCCTTCAGCCTCCTCTCATAATTAATGGGAGCAAAATACATTTCCTGGATAGAAAGCAAAATGGTTTCTAACATAATCTAGTCCCTCAACCCTCCCCAGAGAATGTTTATGGAAAACGATAAATCTTTTTTTCAGGCTCCAGAAGTTATCCGCATGCAGGACAATAATCCATTCAGCTTTCAATCAGATGTCTATTCCTATGGCATTGTGCTGTATGAACTGATGACAGGCGAGCTACCATATTCACACATCAACAACCGAGATCAGGTGAGTGCAGCTAGCAGCAGTAAAGTCCATTCAAACAGTTGACTTGAGATGGGGGCCCAGATTTAGTGAAACAAAAGGTAACCTTCTACAATAACACCTTCCTGTCTCTTCTTCATTTAGATTATATTTATGGTCGGTCGAGGGTACGTGTCTCCAGATCTCACTAAGCTATACAAGAATTGCCCCAAAGCCATGAAGAGGCTTGTAGCAGACTGTGTGAAGAAAGTTAAGGAAGAAAGACCTCTTTTTCCACAGGTGTGAACTTGCTCAGAGGCTTGAGTACCACTTGGGTTTATGTCTATTAAGCCTGCCATAGGGCCCAAGGGTGGACCCCCAGAAAATGGGAGATTGGAAAGGCCCTTCCTCGTCCTTCTTCCGTGTTAGCCAGCCATCCTGAGCTGGTAGGGATTCTCTGGTCTCACCTCTACTTCAGGCTGGAGAGGGCGTGTGTTCTAGATCCTTTATGTTCTGGTTTTATGTCATTTTGAACATATTTTGAAGTTGCCTGAAATCTGCCCCTTTTGCTACCTCTTTTCAGATATTGTCTTCCATTGAGTTACTACAACATTCTTTACCGAAAATCAACCGCAGCGCTTCCGAACCATCTCTGCACCGTGCAGCGCACACAGAGGACATAAACTCATGCACACTGACATCCACGAGACTCCCGGTTTTCTAGGCATATCTTGTACCATCGTCCCCAACAGGAAAGTCCCCAAAGTTCTGCTTTTCTTACCTTAATGGATGAGATGAATTTTTTTTTTCTTCAGAAAAAGCTGCTACAGATTTCTACAATTCAAGTACTACAGGGACATCACTCCACGTTGCCTTTTTCTACTGTTTGTTTGCCCAATGAGATGTTTTCCACTTATGTCATGTGTCATAATGGTGTCATTTTACCAACAACTAACAGACAAGATGCAATACAAGCCAGAGTTTTAAAAATAGATGCCCTTGAGCCTTATTTTCCTCCACTGAGGTGGATGTGTTTATTTGGCAATATTTTCTGTTGATCATTTTTGTTGGATTAATTAGCATTTTTATAGTAAGAATGGCTAAAATTCTTTGTGGGGGGATCCTGAAAAGTTCCAGTCCTAGAGGATGTTTCCGGACAAAGACGGCAGTCCAGCTCCAGAGAAAAGGGGATAATGAATTCTGGATATGAGTTCCTACAATGAGTATTAAATCATGCCAAGGAATTTTAATTCTTTTAAAAGACGGCAAGTTACCAGATAGTTTTGCACATAGAAAACAATGATGCGAAGGAATAAACTGTTCTCCAATGGGGGCCATACATACAGCCTTGCTGCAATTATTGACCTAAGGAGTGATACCTTGGTACTTAACAGACTTCTTTCTTGCACCCAATGAGATGTCCAGTTGTGGAATTACGGTCTTTTGAATGAGGAATTGCTATGCTCCTCTCAGTATATTTCTCCACTCTCAGCAAGCAGAGTGACCTACCAATTTGAAGCTGTCTTCCAGGAGATGCACTATATGAGGTATGAGTTTAAAAAGATTGATCTTTCATTTGTATCTGGCTCCCCAAAAAAAAGTCCGTTTGTCATGTCGCTTTACAGTCATACCTCGTATAACAAGGAAACTGAATATATACAGTTTTTCTTGATGGTTTGGGTTTTTGTTTTTACTGCTCCTGAGAAAATGAATTTATTGTAAGCCATGGTTCTAGTGATTTATCTTATTTTAATAAAATAAGTTAAATTTAGGTTTTAACAGCCTCCTTTTTTCATTTATTATGGGAAGATTGTGTTATTTTAGAATATAAGCTTATAAGAATATAAGTGTGTTTTGGCCATTTTCTAGAACTGTAAACAAATTTTTCTTGTGTAGTAGAACAAAGTGGAATCAGTAAAACTCAAATACAGTAGAATAAGGACTTGGCAGTGCATGGCTGTGGGTGGGAGAAGGCAGCATGGTCTATTAGGTAGAAAACTCGACAGGATTCAGACTGAAGTCTTCATCTGTGTGACCTTGGGCAAGACACTGGTCTTCAATTTCCTCATGCATAAAATTAGACTGGATAAACAGTTTAAGGCTCCTTCCAGCTTTAGGTCTGTATTTACTATTATGGTGATGGAAACTCTTGAGTAAGCTTAGAGAAAGAGCTTTCAGACCTTTAATGATTCTGGCCCTTAGATGTAAAACAATGCCACTCTGGTTCTTAGGTTTAAAAAGTATCCTTGTGTATAGAAAATGAAAATGCATATAGCTTGCCTAAGTATTTATGTGGGGGAAGAATATTAAATTGAAACTAATAGATTAACATTTAAAAACCAGCAGGTATTTCTACCTGGTAGGAACTCTTTGGTGCAAAAGTTTTCTTAACTGCCTTTAAATGCTGACTTTGGACTATTTTTGATGTACTTCATATAAGAACAGATGATCTGATCAGCAGGGCTAAACTTGGCTTTAGGAAAATCCCTGTATTAGAGTTCCACCTTCTGGGAGCCTCTTTTCCTCCAAATGCTTGTACTGCTGGGTAAAAAACTTGAAGTGGGATTTGTTACAGTAGTAGTAACAGTATGTAGTAACTTTCTGAACTCTAAAAATTTGAATGTGATCATCAAAACTTAACTTGGGTCTTTACTCTTTTTACACCTAGGGAGCTCTGTTTGAGGCCAAAGGGAAGTGAGATATGGGTGTCTCTTATCATGTGTATGTGTAGTATTAGTATGTATTAGTATTAGCCCCTTTACAACACATCTTTGTTTCCAAAGTGGCCTTATGGCCATTTTGAGCTAAAACAGCCATTAGCATCATGAAAGGGAGACTGGCTGACTCTTTAATCTGGTTAGTGCAATAAGATTCAAAGAAGTATTACTCTCAAAAAAGCTCAGACGGACTGACCATACCTGAGAAATCAAAACAGCTTTAATAGGCAAAGTCAAATTAAGGTTTTACACTGCAGGTATACTTTATTTTCTGTGACGTGTGCCTGAAAAGATGTAAAATCAGATTTTTGAAGTTAAATCATTTAAAATGCCTGAGGGAAGATAGATGGCACAACGGGGCACAGTTTATTTTGTTTGTAAATCTGGATTTTCATATTGGGTTTTGCTTGCTTATTGGCAGTACGCCATGTGGACTAACCCAGGAAGGGCAAAAGAATGCAGAAAGCAGAAAAACTGCCTTTTGTTGCCAGTCACTCTGTGTGCAACAGCCCTCCGCCTATCAGGCTGGATGCTCCCTTGTATTTGCCCCCACCCGGAAGTCACCAACCAGGCTTGGACCGTGTGCGTGAACGGCTGGTTGGATTTTCTCACAGATCTTTCATTTTGTCAGTGTGGGTGCCTCCTCTGCCAGTGAAGGTCACAAGCCCTCTGACTACTTTAGTAGATAATCTTCAAGGGATGCTGTGGTCGACCTGCTGATGAACCTCTTCAACCTTAGCTAGTCTGGTCTTCAGCTGACAGCCATACAGAGGCGTAAAAGTAACTGAAGAATTAATTAACCATGAAAATGGAGATTACGTATACTTCTGTTAATTTTTTATTTTATATCCTTCAATGTTTCCACTGCTGTAATAATGGAGATTGGATCAGACAAAGGTTTAACAAACCCTCACTTAATCCCAGTGACACATCAACTACTGTTGCAGTAAATGTAAAACTCTGCAGCACACCCTCTAAACACACAGGCCTGGTCCGGCAGAGAGCCTAGGGTATGGGATGGCAAGGGGGTGGGCTGGGGCGGGGGCTTCAGTTCACTCTCAAGGATTCGAGGCAGACTCTTCCACTCCTGAAAGGTGCATGAAAAGGTCACCGAGTTCGGTTACGTCATCTTCCTCAGTAGCTGGGATATGCCGGCTTTCTCTGTCCTCAATAAAATCCCAAAGCCGGACAGAATTGAAGAACTGCAAAACACACAGCCAAGAAGCCAAACCATTCCAGCTCTTGTCAGTGAAATAACCATGAAACGTAGCCCCTAATAAAGAGCTATTCAAGCCTAGCTATTAAAGAAGAAAGAAAACAAGAAACACATTCTCCAAAAGAACAACTTTTCTACTGGCTCGGCTGATCTCTTTGGATACTGGCTTCCCAGATGGGTCCAGATGCACAGAGATCCGAATGGATGTATTTTTGAAAGCCTAGCATGCCGATCTGGCCCCCAGGAAGGGAAAACAGCCACTCACCACCCTCTCCGCTCCTTACCCTCACGGTGCCTTCTGAACTGAGCTGTTTCCTAGGTTTCTCAGGTTCAGCTCGTGTCCCATCTGGGTAAGCATGGAGATAGAGGCATTTTCCTCCAAAGGGGCAGGTGCCCTTGCCTTGCTCAAAGTATTTACAGGCTTTTTTCCTTAAGAGGAGAAAGAAAGCAAAAATTATTCTCTGGCCTAGTCTGTCTAGACAGGAGGATAGGAAGGGAATGATCTGACCTTCAGGGCTAAGGTTCTGGTCTATGATTCAAAGGCAAGGAAGGGCCAGACAACCTGTCCAATGAACTCAGTAGACCAAAGGCCTGTGGACAGATTTCAGGGAGTTCATTCAGTTGGACAGGGGAAAAAAATTACCTAACTTCTAAAACTGAAATTTATCTTTCAATTATGAATTCAAACCAAATGAAACCATCATTCTCATTAGAGCTGTCTATAATATATAAGATCCTCAAGGATCTATGATCTATGACATGAAAATAGCTAAGAAGCCCCTGCTGGCTACACCCTTCCCTCTCCAACCAACAAGCCTGAGAGTCACCTGAGAGTTGTTGTGATACCCTCATGCTATGTCAATATAGGGCAACTTCTGTCCCTGACGCTAAGGGTGGGGGGTGGTGGTGGTGGTGGTGGTAAATGGCAAGGATGGTCCAGCCTTCTAGGCAGCCTGTCCCAGGGTAAACTCCCTGACCTACAAGTGAGCTCCTCCTTCCTGGGCCAGCAGAACCTAAGAGATCCATCAGCACGGGAAGCTCTTATAGGCAAGTGCTAGGTAACATCTGCCGCAATTGGAAGATTTTATTTTTCTTTTGCAGAATTTTAGGGCTAGAAGAGACGCTGTACATCGTGTCAGACATGGGGCAGCTGCAGACTGAAATGTAACTGGGCAGTGTTTGACAGAACTACATACAAGGACATCCTGTGCAGCTGCAGGGATCTGGTTTCTGTTTGAATTTGACTCCAGTGACCCAGATGATGTCTTCTTTAAAATATTTTATAATCAGAGAAGAGGAACCTGGGGCCCAGCGAGGAGCTGGAGCTTGTTTCAGATCACTTAGTAGGTCAGCAGCAGAAATGGACTATAATCCATAATGTGATGCTATCTCTACGCCTATGAGTTTCACATGTTAGATGTGGGGGTGCAGTAGCAGCAGCTAGATTACTTCTTATTCTGATAGCATTACCCGCCCCCCCCCAGGGCATTATCCCACAGGCATTCACAAAACTTTGACATCAAGTCTGTTTTAGTTGCTGCAGAATTAGAAAGGTCAATTATTAGTAAATCAACACATATGTACAGAGAAAAGGGGAAGACCGTATCAGACTATCTCTGCTTTTTTTCTCATTTATTTCACCTTCCTCTGGAAATCATAACCCATTCTCAAATATTAGGGGAACTGAGACCAGCGAGGGCTAGATAGTTATGAATGCAATGAGCTAAGGAAGATGAAACCAATGACCACTGTGAATCTTGTTTACAGGTATACTTTTCCTAAAGCCCAATTCTAGATTCCAACATCAACTGGATTTAAAGCAATTAAAAAGCTCAAAGGGGCAAGATGGTTGGGACAGAGCTACAAAGTGTATAGAAGTGCATGCCATTAGAAAGAAATCCCAGATACAATGGAGTCCAGATACTCATGCTTCTCAAACTCCTTGCCTCACAAGATTAAAAAAAAAAGGCTATCTACCCAGAAGAGACCAACCCATAAGGGGCTCACACTAAGGAATAAAAAGATCTCCTATCAAAGATCCCTTTGTTTCTGTCAAGGACAGAGTCCCAAGTAGGAGTTGTCTGAAGTCTGACCCAGCTTGTGTCCTTAAGATCTCATAAGTACCAATGATATACACAGTGACCACAGGCAGTTAAAAGTCAGCACAGTGTTCATCAAATACAAATGTAAGAAACAGTTAATGTGTTCAGTTCATTCATGTATAGGTTAAATAGAACAAATAAAAAGTATTTCCTCCTACTCCTAGTAAGAAGTCTTCAAGAAATTAAAAAGCTAGAGAGATGACAAAGTAAGCAATGGAAACTAAGCAAGGTGACCCCATAATGTGAACTCTTCCTAGGAATCTAGCGTGCCTCCTGCCAGGCAAGCTGTCTTTTTGTCAGATGTGACAGGGATCCTTTGGGGAGTGCTCACAAGCTGCATGGGTTGAGTCTGCCTGGGCCCTGGCTCAGAGCCCTTCATTGGGGGAAGCTTTCATAGGACCTCCTGCCTGTGCAACCCTTTCATTACTTACCCCATTCCCTGCTTAAATGCTTCGATCAGTTCATTTTTCTTATTCTGATCTTCAACCCAGTACACACTTGGAATGACGAATTCAGATATCACCCGGCACTCTGGACAGGACCTGTAACAAACATCAAGAAAGTCAGGACAAATGAGCAGCCCTGTGCAGTAAATGCATTTGCATGTGGGCTTACTTTACTCATCCCAAGCAACCAGACCAGAATATATTACTGCAGCAAGAACCAGGGGAAAATTGCTTGGTGAGAATGTTGAAGCTACATGAATTAAATCATATGACTTCAATTCAAAATGGACCCTCCAGGTATGCTTACAGTCTAGCAGGGGAGGCAAGATAACGAAGCATAGTACAAATAAACTCCGATAAACCTTGACAATTCCAAGGCAAAGCCCCCTATCAAAAACATCTCCCTTTATGGCCTTCATCAGTGCCTGAACTCAAAGAACACATCAAATCCCCAAAGTGGAAAATGCCTTGGGTCTAGTCTCCTCCCTCTACAGGATTCCTGGCAAATGGCTGTCAAGCTTCCACTTGAACATCTCTAAGTAACAAGGACTCACTCCGCCTTGTGAGATAGCCCATTCACCCTCTGTCAAGGAAGGGAGAGCTACCCCTTGCCTCCATGTCGGCCCCTGTTCACAGGGATCAGAGAGCCCCCAAGTCTCACTTGTCTTCTTACAGATGAGGAGAACTGCTGGAGCTACCTCCTCTCCGTAATGACATCCCTTCCCCAAGTGTCTTCTTACTGCCTTCAGTGATCCACATTCCCCCCCCCCCCCCCCTGCTGCCTTTGGATCCTAGTCTTTAGAAGGCTTTCTGTAATCTATTAAAAATGCAGATACTCCTGAGAAAGGGAGTCTCTCAGAGCCATTGTTGTGACATTACCAGTTCACACTAACATAGCATTTTCCTCACAGCAATCCTATGAGGCAGGTTTGTCATTTCCACTTTACAGAGGAGGAGTCCCCCGGCCATTAAGTGTCAGGGCTGTCACTGAGCCTGGCTGGGAATTCTGTCTCTTTCCATTACATCAGACTGCCTGCCTCTCACTTGTTCTTTCAACTATCTGAGAAAAAAAGTATGGAATACAGGATAGGTAGGGACCTGGGGGACAGGGAGGAAAAAGGAAGTAAGTACAACCCTAAAAACAAAACCTTTTTGGGCAAGAACCCCCCAATGTATACTTATTTATTGTAACTGCATACCTCAGTCTCCTCATCTGTACAATGGGGATAGATAACAGCATCCCCCTTGCAGGGTTATTATAAGGATCATCTGAGGTAACTGTAGGGCACTGAGCACATGCCTGGCACTCTAGAAATGCTGGCTCTTGTTATCCTATTAGCTACTGTGCTGTTACATTTTGTACATTATAAAATCTACATAACATGGACTGACAGCTTGTACTTCTCTAGAGCTTTAAGGTTTGCAAAATGCTTTATAAATATTACTTTATCCTCCTGACAAGCCTGCCAAGGAGGCAGTATTACAATTAGCACTATTTTACAGAGAAGGAAACTAAGGCAGCCAGCCCAAATGGCTTGTCCAGGGTCACACAGCTAGCAATCGGCTGAGGCAGGATTCCAGGCCTGGGCCCGCCTGGCTGCAGGGACACCCACAAGTGTTTAAAGCTGCCTGCCTGCGGGGTAATACTCACTTGATGATGGGATTCTCAAACTGCTTGGCGCACCTCCACTGCCGGATACAGGACAGACAGTATGTGTGGCTGCAGTTAGAGAGGATCCCAAACCTCCTCTCTGATGCTGAGGGTTTCTCATAGACCACTTCCATGCAGATGCTACATACTTTCTCCTGACTTGCTTGGAAAGCAAAGGCTTTCTCCATGTCGTGTTCAAAGGTTGCCATGCAGAGCTGTATTGCCAACAAAGGAGGAGATGGGTTTTTAGAATCCTCTGCAGCGAGGAGAGGGAAGACAGCATAAACTGGGTCCATCCCCAACGCTCCTAACACCCATGGTCCCCCAGGGTCACTTGACTAGCCGGATGCTGATCCGGGGGACAGAACTGTGGTCCCCGGCTCCTCTGCAGTCTTTCCAGTATACTAAGGCTGTTGCCAGAAGGGCCGAAGAATCATCAGTTCGAACTGGGAAGGGGCAGAGTCTCTGACCAGGCTTAGACCCGGGGGCAGCCTAGGGCTCTCCTCATTTCCTGCCTCCTCCTACACTCAAGCCTCAGAGTAGTCCCAACAGACACAAAGGGTGCTGGGGCAGAAAGATCCCTTATATTATTAGAAGAGGCTACAAAGTTTCACATCACAAGACTCAAGTCACTTTAGCATTGTCTCCACTACCTCCCCTTCCATTATGTGTACGTGGATTGGCAGCAGCACCTTGAGCCCTTCTCCCTAAGTCCTGCCCAGCTGCCTCCCCAGGCTATACCTGAAAGGGGGCTTTGCACGACCTGCAGACATGGACCTGGCTGCATTCCAGAGCTGGGTAAAAATAGGTTTTTAAAAAATCTACATCATTTTGCCCAAGTCCTAGAGCTTACATATAATTACTAGGCAAATGCTTGTTCCTAGAACAGGTTCACATCACTACTCTCCTGTTCCACATACTATGCTAAAGCCCAGTAACACAGGCATCATTGTTTTCTGTAGTATCTTGGCTGGGCATGGGGAAAGCTGACAACTTTACAACACTTTTTGCAGTTTGAATTGCCTTTTTAAAAAAAAAAGGATCATAGGGGATTTTGTTCTTTACCTTCTCGTGCGTCTTTCTTTGCTCTGAGTCAAAAGGATGCAGGACTTGTAACCTACAGATCTCACAAACATCCCCATGGAGATAGACGCAAGCATCCCCGAAGTGGCACTCGCCAGCGGCTGCGTAGGGGCACAGCTGCTGCTCGTTGCCGTCAGAGCTCCCGGCTTCCAGACCATCCAGGCCACTCCGGATGGCATCTAAGTAGGAATGAGGCTTCATCTCCACGCTATCATTTGAGTCACTGCAACCTCCCAGGTCACTCACAGCACAGGGCCTGGTCTTTTCTTCAGTTAAGCCACACAGATCTTGACACACAAAAACACACCAAGGCATATGCATAAAAAAGAGCAGAAAATAGCCCACGAATCTGAAGGAAGCCCTTAGGATCCCATTCCCTGAAGTCAGTGTCACTGCTGAGCTAATCTGCAAGAATTCCCTATTCGATAAACCTTAACTTCTGTACACCCACCACCCATGCACTTCAGTGACCCTGTCAAAGACAGAACACTGGGATGGATAAAGCACTGGTCTGACCCAGTATAGCATTTTATGTTCTTCTGTCCATTTCCAAGAGAAAGTTTGTACCATTTTGTTCCAGAAACCCCTTCACCTGCTAAGGGCCACCCATTAAAAATACTTTATATAATTCCTTTCCCTCTAAGGATCCCAAACTACTCAACAGAGATTACCTTCCAATAGCCTCCAAACATGTGACTATATGCCAACCACAAAGCTTTAGAACAAGAGTTCAATAGAAGAGTTAAACAAAGACAGTGTATCTGTTAAGCGTTAGAAGATGAGGTCATTATTTATCCCAAGTACTTAGCACTGAAACCCAGATACGACTACTCACCAAAGGAGAAGGCAGCTGACAGTCAACTGACATGACAATTGTTCTAAGGTCACGATTTTATTTTATGGAGATGATAAAATCAGAGGGAGGCAATTCAAGCTCAAGCTGTGCTATTGCGCTTGAGGGCAGAATGCCAGGCAGGAATGACTTACTGACCACTCAGCTACATTGCCCTGCTCATACTGGTTTTTCTATCTAGGAATGCTAGAAGGAGACACAGAGGAGAATTCGGTCCCTGGGCAGAACACAGTTCCTCAGTCTCTTCCACAAAAGATGCACAATTCGGAACAAGCAGGCGTGCAGAAAGCCAATGACAAAGGGGGGGTGGTGCAGAGAGGGGAGAAAAGAAGAGTGCAAGGACAGATGCCGGCTCTGCCACTCACTCCGGTCTCTCAGCACCAGCGTTCTCTTCTCACGCTTGCCGGGTTCATGGGAACTGCTTTTCATTATAGATGCAGTCACATCAGGATGGGGGTGTGGACTGTGGAAAATTGGTGAAGGCAGGCTGTGAGGCCCAGCACCTGCTGTGCCACTGCCAGCTGCCGCTGCTGGCCTCATGTGGTCATATCTGAAACAGCAACAGAAAGGGACACAGACATTTGGCACTGTCACTCTCCATCACACACCCAAGCAGTCTGGACATAGGATTTTCTGGACTTGTGCTCTGTGTACCACCGTCAAGGGGCCAAAGGGATGGATGTTGGTCAACACCTCTAACTGAGAGTCCATTCTTATTCAGAGTTCCCTCATTTGTACAATGACATGGTTGGACTAGAGGACTTGGAAAGTCAAACATTATGGGAGATGAGGTAAAAACAGTGGTGACCAGGGCATAGAAAGAGACCCACTTAGCAAAAATCTAAAACCAAAATAAAAAGAAAAAAGAAATTCTTGAAGTGATGTACATCTAAAAACAAAAACACTCCTGAACTAGGAAAAAGAATCCCTTCAAAAACAGCTATGGTTTCCAGGTGTGCTATGAGGCTATTCACTCAGTCATTCATTGGCAGAAACTCAATCGTAATAAAGTCCGAGGCTGCTGGAGAGAGCTGAGGAGTCAGTACACCGTGGCTTGAGTGCCAGCTCAGCCCCCAGCTCCCCATATGACTAAAATTCACTTGCCAGCTTCTCTGAGGTTATTTCCCCATTTATAAAATGGGCGTAATAACACACACACACACAACCTCCCTAGTTCATAGGGCTTTGAACATCCTCAAGTCAAAGAATGGCTGCTCTGGATCCTGGGGACCTGAGTTTAGAACCAGCCTCTTTTTTCTCCTCACTGTGTCCCCTGGAGCCTCATTTTCCTCAGATGGTCTCTAACACCCCTTCCAGCTCCAGTTTTACCATCTTACCATTAAGGGCAAGCATGCAGATGATTAGCACTCATCAGTCCAACTCCAAGACATACAACACTCTACTACTTCAGAGAGGCTGCCTTGGGCACTGTCACTCTCTGGTTGTCCCCTCCTCCAGTATTCCCTCCCTCATTCCTCCTCCCCTTACCCTCACAGAATTCCTCTCTTCCTTTAAAAAAGGCAGACCAGTGCCCCAAAGCTTTTCCTGATCCCCTGCAATGCCAAGTCACTTTGTCTTTACTGTCCGTGTGTATTTAGATACTCACACAGAATGGAAGCTCTTGAAGGACAGGGACTGCTGTAAGTACCTAGAACCCAGTAGGTGCTTAATAAATGCCTGTTAACTGACTGAAGACAAAAATGCTCCAGAGCTCTCACCACTAGAGGAATACCCATCACTCAACACTGACTCATTATATTACACACGTCTGTGTAATATAATGAAAAAAAGATTTGGCCTAGAGCTGGGTTCTGATCCAGGGCTAGGGGCATCTTGACTAGGTTACCTCTCAGTTCCTCATTTATAAATTATAAATATCATCTCTGTCTCTCTTTCTTGTGGATATTTATAAATATAAACTAATACACACCTAAAACCATTTTGGGAATAAAGGTGCTTTTTAAACTTAGAAATAAATAAGTGATGTAGAAAGTACATATACCCTGGTTTTGCTAAGGTGACTGTCACTTTAAAAAAAAAAACCACTAAATCTGGAAGCCAATTTGAAGATGGATCTCCATGATTGAAAAAAAAAATTTTGTAAGCTCAGTCTAATTATCATTGCACAATTTGAATAGTTATTAAAAACAAGACAGCTCACTGAAGCTTTTTATTCCCCTGGGAAGTCCCAAAACTATTAGGAAGCTTCTTTCTCCAGGAATATATATGCTAGGAAGTCCCAAGATTATAATCCCAAAATAATGGTTAATATTTGGTTTGGAAAGTAATAATTCCAATTGGTTAAGATGTTTTGAGAAATGGGTTCTCACAACAAGAAGACTATAATCAGCCACATCCTCTTAAGGGAAAGAGGGGGAGGGGAATTCTGCTTAAAAGGCAGAAAGCCGCCAGCACTTGCTCAGGAGCCTCCCCTCCCCAATCCATTACCTCTACCACCCCAACTCAGATCCACTATGAGGATTCAAGTGATTGTAGCTCCTTTCTCCTTCTCTGGGCACCTTCACACTTAAAGGCTTTATAAGCCCCATTCCCAGAGGTGCTGGGTATATCAGGATGCTCTTGCCTGCAACGAGATCCATAGGCACAGTAGCCTTTCTGGTAGAACTTGCAGATGGTAGATGGCTTGCTTGTTGATAAGTCATGTGAAAACAAGCACTGGCTCCCTTCACGACACACACCATGCATGAAATACCTGCAGAGAAAAAAGAACCAGGAGCCTCTATTAGAGGCATCGTACACATTACCTGATCTTCAGCTCCCTTGTGTAAAATGGAAAGTCACGTATGACAAGGGTCACAGAGTCACGAAGACCCGGTTCAAGTCCAGCTGTCGACACTCACTAACTAGGTGGCTGTGACCTCAGCTCCTTCGTTTGTAAAAACGGGGGTAATAAGAATGGTGGTGTGCCTATCTCACAGGGCTCTTACATGCCCCAAGTGATGTAATGTAAGGACGGTTCCCTCCAAACCTTAACATGTCATAGTTGTTGCTGTTCAGTTGTTTTAGTTATGCCCATGGCCCCATCTGGGGTTCTCTTGGCCAAGATACTGGAGGGGTTTGCCATTTCCTTCTCCGGCTCATTTTACAGATGAGGAAACTGAGGCAAACAGGGTGAAGTAACTTCCTCAAAGTCATACAGCTGCTAGGTGCCTGAGGTTGGATTTGAACTTGGGTCTTCCTGATTCCAGGCCCCGTGCTTCATCCACTGCGCCACCTAGCTGCTCTCCAATCATAGTAAAGATTACTATTTAAAGGAATCCTTTTATCGCATAAACTTTTCTTTTAAGAATCCAGACTTAAAAGAGACAACAAACCCACACTCACAACACAGAGATATAACACAATCCGAGGAATCATCAATGTAACTGATGGAATCAGTGAGTCAGTCCAGTTTCCACCCCTGCTCTTCCACGGGTTCTTCCCTGACACCCCCCAGCCCTCTCTCTCAAAGATCCCTTGTGCAGCCTAAGGAGTTTCTCATCATCTCCCCATTAGCCAGTGAAGTTCCCTGAGGGCCAGGGCTTGCCTTTCTTTGTACCCCAAGCAGTTAGCACTGTGATCTGTCTCTGCAGAACCTAGAGCACTCATTCAGCCAGGGCAGCCTTGGTAAAACTATACTAAAGCAGCACGTCAATTATAAAAACAAACTTCTGTTTTCATTTTCTGTCTCTCCCCCCATCTTCAACCCACAAATATCAAGTCTCTCCTCCGGACAAGGCAATGTTCCTTGTGAATTTGCTGAGAGTCGGGTCTGTCTCTTGGACTCCTTCAGGCCTCACAGCACTGAGCACAGTCAGTACCTTGCCTGCTTCTAGGTCCATCCCTTGTTGGATGGATGGATGGAAGAAGGTAATATCTACTAAAAGAAAAAGACTTGGTGAGGGGCTGGAAATGGCTGCTGCTATGACCATCCAAAAAAGAGAGGCACTGCAATGAAAAAGACTGAGGTCCAAGCCTCTACAATGATGTACACAGGAGTGTGGAACCAAGGGAACCTCCAAAGTCACCCCCATCCAGTCTTCTCATTTTACAGACAAGGAAAATGGGTCTGAGAGAGGGAGTCACTGGCGTAACGCCCAAAGCCAAAGTTCACCTCCTTCCTCCTCAAATTCTTTCTGACTAGAAATCACCTCCACAAGTGACCCAGAAATCTTCTCTCATGTTCTTTTTTGTCAGTTTAATACAAATGTTTACCAAATCCTAACCTACCAAAATAAGGCCACCCCCTCTGGAAACTGAAAAAGCTCAAAAACCTTGAGATAAAGAGCTTCTTTATACAGAAGGAAAAAGAGTGAGACTTGACTAGATGCCCTGCCAAGGGGAAATACTGGCTGAGAATAGCAACAAATCCAAAAAGACTTTAAGGACCTTTCACCCATTCCTCTAATTGTTTATTAAGGGAAGCAAGGTTACACAAGGAATGGGGTATAGCCCTAACCTTTAGGGAATACCTTCTTCCCATAAAAGATATTTTAGCACCAGATAAATACTGGAACAAGTGGGTCATCTCTCATAGTAACTTCTTGGAAGGGGACAATACTAAGGTCTAAATTCTGATGAGTTGTCAGTTTTTCAACCTTTAATAATTCAATCAGAACAAACATTTATTAATTACCTACTGAATGCAAGGTACTGTGCAGATACATGAAAAAAAAAGTCTTCTCAAGCAACTTACATTCTATTTGGGACTTGGGAGGCACATAAATAAGTATGGTGTAAGACAAAATTAGCAGAGATAATGCACCAGTAACTCAGGAGAGGAGAATCAAGGAGGGAACACCTGAACTAAGCCTTGAAAGAACCTAAGGATTCTGAGAGAGACTGAGGAGTGCATGCCAGGTATGAGGGACAGCTTTCCCAGATGCAATGCCCAGTTTAGAAAAGAGCAGAATATACCGTGTTCCAAGAAACCCTGTCTAATGTATAAAGGGGAATAGTGTGAAATAAGGAAAGTAGGTGGGAGGCAGGCTGTGGACAGCTCTAACTGCCAAAAAGCCTTTTCTGTTTTACCCTAGAGTTGCTGAACGTATTGGGTCAGGAAGAACTCAAAATATCACCTCAGGATACACCACCCCCCTTTATAATATACATACATACAGGATATACACACATATGTATGTGTACATATATAAATTTATATGTATATATACATAATACTTTAGTAAAAAAATTTTAAATTGTATTATACTTAGTACACCAAAAGTGATTCTGAAGAAAATTTCCAGGAAGTGCCAGGTACAATTTGTGGCAAACCCAGGGCACAAATGTCTTAAACATAACCACGACTAGGAAGGTTCTATTTTGGCCTAGATTGTGCTTCCCACTCTGAGTATGAGAATTCCTTTTTAACACTGAAAGATGCTGCAGACTCTCACATGTGGGAGACAGTCTTCAGAAGATAGATTTGCTTATTTATAAATTCACAGACCACTTGCAAATGACACAAACTGGAAACACCTGGTCTAGAGCAGGGGTCAGCAAACTTTTTGTAAAAGGTCAGATAGTAAATATTTTAGATTCTGCAGGCCAAGAGGCAAAACTGAGAATACTCTGCAGGTACTTATATAAGAGAGAACAAATTTCCACAAATTTTTTTAATTGGTGAAATTCAGAATGCAATAATATTAGCTCAGCACAAATTTTTGTAATACAAGTCTGCTAATGACAAAAGCTGAATTCTTTTTAGGGCAATAAGATATCACTTAATTGGCATTCAAAGTTTTGTCTCCTACCATCAAAAATCAATTGCACATGTTCATCTATTAACATTGATCTGTAAAGAGATTTTATGTATTTCATCTTTGAAAATGTCTTTTCACATAGATTCTACCAAATATTGTTATCAGTGAGCATGTGATTTTAATTGAGTGAAAAGGCTAACAGTCTCAAACAAGACATTTTTTTCACCTACTGTAATGAAATATGATTTAATTAACTCAACAGCAGCTTTTTTGACTTGGCCTAGTAATGAGCTACTTGCTTTGACCGCAACCTTATTCTTTTAAATAAAAAGTTTTGTCAAGAAATTCAGCTTGTTTTACCAATATCAAACTTAATATTGTTTTAAATTTTGGAATTTTTCTATTGTTGGTTTCTTGTGAATTGAGAATAAGGTAACAAATACTTGCTGAGTTGGCTGATGTCACCTATGTTGTATTTCTTTAGCACCGCTATGGTGGCACTGCAGAAGAAACACGATGCTCGGCCATAGAATTGAATAACAAAATAATTCATACTCCACTGTGTCTTAGAAACATGATATTCAATCCACTTTTCTGCTCTTTCCTTGTTTTAATACAACAGGCATGCACTAACAATAAAAAGTAAAATGCGCACTGCAATTTATGGTGGCTCAGCAGCAGCACAGACCATCTCTAACACAATTACTCAACTCTGTGGTTGTAGTACAAAAGCAGAATTCTTTATGTAAAGTGGAATTTATATACAAGCAAGAACTGTCTGTAATCATACAAGAGGAGGGCCTGCGACTCAGAAAGGATAAAGCAGGGCTGGAGGTGCCAACTGGGGAATCCCTGGGTAGAGAGAGTTCATTCAAGAAATGGGATGGCCAAGGTTGCCAAAAATGAGAGCATATATAGAAAAGGGGGGAAGGGTCAAGGGGGGGAAGAGAACCTAAGGTCAAACAATGGCAAAGCAGATAGAACAAAAGTGCAAAGACTTTGCATATAGAGGATGAGTTGTGGGAGTGAGGTAGGGAGGGGAATGAGTAGGCTGACCTAGGTCTTTTCAGAAAAATCAGAGTCAAGGTCATGGGGGGACCAGTGACGGGTCTGAGGAGACCAGAAATATATGGTGAATGGGAGAGGGAATAAATGATGATTAGAAGGGTTACTGTTGAAAACACACTTCTGCTATGGCTCTAGCCAGGGTTACCCAGAGTTGGAAAGAAGCAGTGGAAACACTTCTTGCTGCAGCCAGACATGTTGCTTCACTAGCTTCTGCCACTGTATCTGTACTGTTGATGGCAGTATGTTGGCTCTTTGGGATTGTGGCCCTCCTTGTCTAGATATTCACCTACCAATTCTGCAGTAGAAAAAGTACTCACTTGGAATCAGAAAGACCCACTGTGCAACTCCGGGCAAGCTATTTAGCCTCG
Organism: Trichosurus vulpecula; assembly: GCF_011100635.1. Taxonomy (NCBI): domain Eukaryota; kingdom Metazoa; phylum Chordata; class Mammalia; order Diprotodontia; family Phalangeridae; genus Trichosurus; species Trichosurus vulpecula. Next base: position 150,955,212 of record NC_050581.1, read on the forward strand.
TAGCTTCAGTTTCCTCATCTGTAAAATCGGGATAACAGCTGTACCTACCTTAAAGGTCAGGGGTCAGATGACATTGCGTATGTCAAGTGTTTTGTAAACCTTAAAGCAGTACATAAATGTCAGAATTCTGCTACGAATCAAAGTCAAGCTCACTGGCCTAGAGTTTTTCAGTTCCACTCTCCTTCCTTTTTAAAAGATTAGGACCCCAGGCTAGCCCCAAAGTACCCTCCTCTGGTTCTCCACTAGATGGCTGATAATGTCTCAGTAATCACATCTGCTAGTTTTTTCAGCACCCAATGTGTCTATGCTTGGAGAGCTGAACTCATTCAAAGCAGTTAGCTCTCATTCTCTCCTTTTTGATCTTGGTTATCAACTCCCTTTCTAGACATTTTTGCTAACTCCTTTTCAGCCCAAAGATTATTCTCCTTGGCAGAGAAAACAGAAGCAAAGTCTGAGCTGTACAGCTTCAAGGTCTCTCAGGCACCATCCTCCCACAAGCCCCAGGCAGTGGTTCTTTTGGTGCTCTGATCCTCTTCTTTTCCCCAAAAGTGACTTCAAATGATGCAAGTTTCCCCCACCCCAGCCCTCCTTGGCTTTCCTCACTCATTCTGAGTCTTATCATTCCTGATCGTATTCTTAGAGCAACACGCTGTGCTTGCCAGGCAACTGTCTTCTGTACCGCATCCATATTAGTCTCTTGAGGTAAGTCTCCCTCTCCCTCTTCACTGGCTTTTTCTTTGTGTCTTCAGAATTTCATTCTTCCCATGGGTAGATTTCGGCTGTATAATTTTTGTTCACAGGATCCGGTTCATCCTTTGAAAGCTGCTCTTCCAAGACTCAGGGTCCCCAAGTCAGACTATGCCCAACTTTCCTTTTATTTCAAATCCTAAGATGGAGTGATGTTGTATAGGTCGGAAGCCCTCACCTTTCTCCAGGCCCATACAGATCATCTAAGCTGGGACAGTTCTTTTCATGGTAGGAAAACTACTCTGCAGGGTAACATCTCCTGGACCAGGGTGAGTCCATGGGATCCTTGATCTAAAGCTGTTTAGTCACATACACTCCCACCTCCCCATGACAGGCTCCTTTCAGCTGCAACAAGAAGTCCTGGCCATTGCCTCCCTAGGGCCAAGTCATTTCCATGGCCAGGGGAGCTATGTGGCACAGCTGCTGCTGCTGCTGAGGGACCTCTAGAGACTCCTTATCCATCTATCTCTGTGTACCCTTTCAGTCCTGCCGATGTCTGACAATTCAAGGTGTATCACACCTCTATGCTAGGCTCAAGATCTGTATCCCGAACTTCTCTCATCTATGTCCTTTTTATGTCCAGGTCTCTTGACGATATTACTTTAAGATTATTATGTCCCTGATGACAAAATTCCTTATCTTAACCCCAGCTGCTCTCTGCCATGCTTCCTCCTCTTAATTCCTGCATTTCCTCACAGATATACTTTACCATGCTCCCTCTTTCTATTCCCACATTATATTCTGTTCCTTTTGGATAAGTTAAATCATTTCAGAGCTGTACTTCACTCGTGGCTTTCTTCCTACCCAAGTCTTACTGATACCTATGAGGTCAAATTTATTTCTTTGCATTAGGATCTCTTTACCGTGTTTGTTGTTTCATGAAAATAGGCTGAATATTATCTAGTCTCTTTTTCTCTCTTAATGTTTGTTAAAGTTGCCACTGGGTAAGCCCAGAGAAAATGTCTCTGAAAGATACAAAGCTGAATTCTGCAAAATAGACCAAACCAAGCCTACTGACAAAATTTGGAGAGTCTACTATGTAGGTAAATGGCTCAACAATTTTCAGTACAAGGACATTTCTGTGGATGGCCAGAGGCAGCCCAGTAAGATCACCAATCCATCAAAGAAATTCAGCACAGTGCTATGAGGAAAGACTAGGACTGAATGTCAGAAAGAACTAGGTTGAGCTCCAGCCTCATCATTTACTAGCTTGGACAAATCACTTAATCTGATTCTCAGTTACTTACTTCACTTGTAAAATGAAGATAATTCTGGTCTCTCTTAACCATGGTTTCTGAAAGATCAGCTGAGATCACAGGACAGATGTACATGTGGGTCCTCTTCCCTTTTTTATCCTCTTTGGGATACAGACCTAGTAGTGGTACTGCTGGATCAAAAGGTCATATGCTATTTCTAAAACACAGATTGTTCTTATTAGGGTCGTCTCCAGCCTGCCTTTCTAGGCTTAGTGAATATTACTCTCCCCTTCACTCACCTGATGTTTCAGCCAGACTGGCTTATTTGCTGATCCCTGTAGACAACTCGACATCTCCCCTCTCCAGGCCTACTTATACCTCTTGCCTGAAATGCACTGCCCTGCTCACTCATCCCTAATTTGTGGAATTCCTGCTTTCCTCAAGGCTCAAGTCAAGTATCACCTCCTACAGGAGGCCAGCCTCATTCTCTCAGCAGCTAGTGCCTTAATCCAGAAACAACTTTATTTACTTATCTGTATGGTTCTTCCCTCAGAGCAGAAAGCCAGCTCCTTGGGGACAGAGATGTGTTTTTCTTCCTTTTATCCCCAGGGCCTATTGTTTAACAAGGGCTTGTTGCATGAAAATAGAAGAAAGTGTCCCTCCTAGAAACACTGGGTTATGTGTATATAACTCAAAGTCAGCTCACTTTATCGCTGGTCTTTCCTTACCACATTGGTAAAATAGGGATAGCACAAATTACAATTATCTATGCAAATATGAGCAATCTTTATCCCTAATTCTCATCCTCTTTCAATCCAACAGACGTTTATTAAGTGCCTACTTAAGTATACCGAGAGTGTGGTTGAACCAACAGCCTAGGAATGCAGGAGCCCCAGCCCCAGATGATGCTCTCAGCATCTGAAGGCCAGAAATTATAGACCAGCTACTTGTTCTGTATGCAGAATTTGTGATCTAGTATACAATATCCACATATACACACAAAACAATAATGCAAGAAAGGATAGAGGGAGCACTTGGGAAGAGGGAATAGAGGCAGGGCCTGGAGTCAGGAAGATCTAAGTTCAAATGCAGCATCTCTGTCTGACTCAGTGATATCATCTGTAAAAACGGAGATAACAGCACCTCCCAGGGGTATTGTGAGGCTCGTGTGAAATAATACGGTAAGGTGCTGCGCAATCCTTAAGCTGCTATACAAATCCTACTACTACCACCACCATTCCTACCACCACTACCACTACCATTACTACTTGTGCAGGGTTAGCTAAGTGGCACAGTGGATAGAGCTCCAGGCCTGGAGTCCATAAGACCTGAGTTCAAATCTGACCTGAGACACTTACTAGCTGTTGTGACAAGTACTTTGCCCTCTCTGCCTCAGTTTCCTCACCTGTAAAAGCTAGAGAAGGAAATGGCAAATCACTTCAGTATCTTTGCCAAGAAAATCTCAAATGGGGTCACAAAGAGTTGGACACAAATGAAAAACAACTAAACGACAAAAATTACTTGCGGTTCATAATAGGAAAGGTTATTTCTCACTTGGGAATTAAGACTTATAAAATAACAGAATTTCAAAGTTGAAAACAACTTCAGGAACCATTTAGTCCAATGCATATTTGAAAAAGATTCCTTCTAAGACATACCTGACAAGGAGTGATCCAGTATCTGTCCAAAGACCTCCATTTGCAGGGGAGGTCTGGCCACAAGGGCAGCCCCCTCCCCCTTGGTTTAGCTCTTAATAATTTGTTCATTACATGAAGCCTAAAGTGAGTTCTGTGCAACATCTCCTTTGCTTCTAATTCTGCCCTCGCTAACCAAGCACAAGAAGTCTTAATTCTTATTTCAGGGAAGAGACCGTGGGGGCCCCTGGGCCAATTCCCCCTCCCCCCCAATAACCTTCCCAACGGTCCTTCATGGAGGAGGAGGTACTTGAGCTGAACCCTGAAGGACTAACCAAACTGTAGAGAAGGGAAAGGAAGGATTCAAGTTGTAGATCACCCAAAGGTCAATAGGGAAGAAAGCAAACGGTGGGGGTGAGTCAGCTCAGAGATCACTACAGATGAGCAGAACATCAAAGCGAGGAAAAGAAATTTGTTTGAACTAGAAAGAAGAGTGGGCCAGTCATAGACGGAAGGGGGACAAGCAGCACGCACCGTGCTAAGTGCTTTTTACCACCGTTATCTCATTTGAGGAAGAACAAAGGATGACCACTGAGTGGGGCACCCAGCATTGCTCCAGAAGTTTCCATGTCAACTGAGATAGAGAAGAGTCTTGGAGGAAAACTGGGCAGACTCTAAGGGAGATGTGTGAGAAGACAGGGGCACACCAAGCTTCTCACCCACTGAAAACGCATGACAAGAGTGAAAACTGGCCCACTCCGATCACTGAGACTACAGATTAAAGTAATGGCATTTCTAGCCAACGGGATTCCCACTCCCCGGAGAGAATAAGAAAGCGTCCAAGCGTTCTCAAGATTTTACTTGTGTTTTTTTGAAAGGAAGAGAGCTTCTTACTTCAGGTTAACATCATCATCAGAACTGATTTTCTGAACAAGATGTGAATCCACTGTACTGGCCCACATAACACAGGAAGGGCACAGAACTACAGAAGAAACCCGGGGCAAAGTAGAAGTCATAGGAACACCCCCGAGAAGGGAGGAAAGGAAAAGCCATCCACGAATATAGGAAGGACTGTCAGAACTAGGGATTGGGCGCCTTGTTTTGCTTAAGCCTCAGGGGGTGGGAATTAAGGCTGCAAGAGGCAGGTGCGGGCTGACATCGGGAAAATCCTCCTGGAGGAGCTGTCTAGATGTGCTTGGCGGGTAGGTACTGGAATTCACCATCGCTGGGGGTCTCCAAGTCGAGGCTGGCTGACCACTCGGAGGGGCACTGCCGCCGGGGCTGCAGACCAGGTTCTGGGTCGGACTAGTGCACCTGCCTACGTGGGGAAGGCGGCTCGGGGCGTGGAAAGGAGGCTGGGTTTGGAGTCCCTCACACCCTCCTCCTGCCGCTCACTAGCTGCGGGACAGCCTCGGACAACTAAGCCACTTTCCCTACTTGGGTCTGTTTCCTCATCGGTAAAAGGGGCTGATAAAAACCCCACTGCACAAAGTTGGGGATAATAATGCCACCTACCTCACAAAGTTACGGGGGGATCCAATGAGATAACACGTGTAAAACGGTTTGAGAAGCCCCCGGAAGCTCTCATTCTATAATCTCGAGAGTAACTGGCACTTCAACAGCGCTTTAATGCGCTGGCCAGATGTTACTTCGCGGGATCCCAAAGCAGGATCTCGAAGGGGGAGGGGGGCTCTAACTTTATAATCACATCAACACCTAGCACGTAAATAGGGTAAAGCGCCTGTTGGGGGTTATCTCACGCGGCCCCTGAACGGGACCTACAGAGGGGGAGGGGAGCTCCAAACTTGGGACTCTCTCATTTCGGGGACTGGGGGAAGGGACCGCTTTACGGGCGGTTCCCCCGGTCAGTGTGACCTCAGCTGCCCCATGACCTGCGAAATGGGAAAAGCAGCGCTCGCCCCGCCCCCCTCCCCGCGCACGGGCTTCAACTACTCAACAAGCACTTGGGAAGCGCCCGCCACCGGGGACACAAGAAAACGCCGAGGCGGCGGCCCCTGCCCGGAGGCACCGGGGCATCCGCGGCGGGAGGAGGGTCCCTTCCCCCTTTCTCCCAGGTCCCCCTCCCCCCCGGCATCCCCTCCCCCGGCACTGACCGGCACGTGACCTGCTTGGTGCTCATGATGGAGGGTGAGTGACTGAAGGACGGACGGCTGGATGGAGAGGCGGCCGCTCGCGCACCCCCGCCGCCGCTGCCGCCGTCGCCGCCGTCTCCGCTCCCGAGCGCTCGGCCTCTTCCGCCCGGGGCGCCGCTGCTCTGCCCCGTCCCTCCGCTCCGCCCCGCGGAGCCGCTGCGTCACCCGGCCCTCCGCTCCGCCCCGCCCCGCCCTCTCGGGCCTCACCTTGGTAGCACCGGCTGGAAACTCCGCCGCCGTCACAATTGGTTCCGCCTCCCGGGCAGAGGGCCCCGCTGGGGTGCCGCGCGTGCGCACGGCCTGGCTCCTCCTCGTGCGCCCAGGCTCCCCTGGTTCTGCTTCTTGGTGCCTCCTGTAGCTCCGACCTCGCTCCAGCCCCCGCCCCTGGGCTCCAGCCGACCCCGGCTCTGCCCCGGCCACCTGTCCAGTCCCAGCCCCTACCTCTGCTGTCCCATCTCATCTTCCTCAGCCCCGTGGAGCTCCAGCCATACCTCCTCGTCCTCCAGCTCCACCATCACCTGGGGCGTCTCCTCCCGGGCACCCTCGTTCCTCTGTTCCGGCTGGCCCTGCTCAGCCAGCTCCCCCTGCCCTCTGTGGCCCCCCCCGGACGAAGGCTTCTTCTCCACCACCCTGTTGGTCCCACTGGAAAGCCCTCCATGGGCAGACGCTTTCCACATCTCTCTCTTGTCTTCGATGTTCCCCCCAGGGCCCCTGTCCGGACCGTCTCTCGGCTTCCCTGCCCTGCCCTCACGCCTCATTTTCAGCCTTTTCCAGTCTTCCTTGTCTGCATAATTGCCTCTTCTCAGCCCCGTGTCCACACCATCCTCCCTCTCCGACCCTTCCCAAATGTCTTTTTGCATCTTCTTCATTCTTTCCCGGTTGTCTCTTTCCGGGTACCGTCTGTTCAGATAACCGTTGGAGGGCTTCCAGGACTGGTCGCACTGGCCCAAGTCACAGATCCAGCTGCCCCCTTCCAGCTCCCACACCCTGCCCAAATTGTCCCTCCGGAGCCGTCTCACTTTACCTGTCCTTTCCCAATTGTCACTGTCACTATACTCCGCGTCCAAATTGTCCCTTTTTAGGCTTCCCCCCGTGTCCCAGTCGTCCCTCGGGCTCCTGTTACTTTCCCAGTTATCCCTCCTCAGGTATCCACTCTTGTCCCAATTTTCCCTCCCAAGCTTCCTATCCTTTTCTAAATTCTCGTTCCCCATTCTTGTCCTGTTCTCTCTTACCCTTCCCAGATCCTTCCTTAGCTCTGTCGCCCCATCCCACCTCTCCCTTGTCAGGCTGTCTCCCTTCAGTCTCTTCCCCCTGCCCCAAGAACCTTTCCCTAGCCCTGTCACCCCATCCCAACTCCCCCTTGACAGGTACCTCCTCCTGTCTAAATCATCCCTCTTTGGTCTCCTTCCCCTGTCCCGAGAACCTTTCCCTAGCCCTGTCACCCCATCCCAACTCTCTCTTGACAGGTGGTACCTCCTGTCTAAATCATCCCTCTTTGGTCTCCTTCCCCTCTCCCGAGAGCCTTTCCCTAGCCTTGTCACCCCATCCCAACTCTCTCTTGACGGGTGGTACCTCCTGTCTAAACTATCCCTCTTCGGTCTCCTCCCCCTGTCCCAAGAGCCTTTCCCTAGCCCTGTCACCCCATCCCAACTCTCCCTTGACAGATACCTCCTCCTGTCTAAACCATCCCTCTTTGGTCCCCTCCCCCTGTCCCAAGGGTCCTTCCTTAGCCTTATTACATCATCCCAATTCTCCTTTATCAGATACCTCCTCCTGTCTAAACCATCCCTCTTTGGTCTCCTCCCTCTGTCCCAACTATCTTCCAGTCCCCTCCTTCTGCTTAAATTGTCCCTTTTTAGCCTCCTACCTCTTTCCTGGTTATCCGTGGGAAACCTTCCCAAATCCAAGTTGTCTTTCGTTAGTGTCTTCCTTTTATCCCAAGTGTTTTTCCTCATCATCCTGTCCCAATTATCTTTTCCCAGACACCTTTTCTTTCCCCAACTGTCTGTCTCCATTCCCCTATAATTGTCACAACTGCCCTTTGCCGCCCTTCCCCGGTCCCAACTGTCCCTTCTGAGCCTTCTCCTCTTGAGACTGTCCTTACTCCATGTGCTGTCCTTGTCCCATTTTTCCTTTTTCAGTCTCCTCCTCCTTTCTCGAGTGTCCCTCCCCACCCCAAAGTCCCTTTCTGAACTGTCCTTCTCCAAATACATCCCTCTCTTCCACTTATTTCTCGAGGGCACCTTCCTATCCAAACTGCGCCTCCCCAGGCCCCTGTCTCTGTCCTGACTATCAGTCCTCAGTTCCCCATTCATGTCTGTATTATCCATACTACTCAGCCGTCTCATTGCAATTTCCAAACTGTCCCTCCTCAGTCCGTGTCTCCAAAAGAAAAAATCCTTCTTAAGCCCTCTATTTCTGCCCCACACATCCCTATCCAAATCGTTTCTTAATAGCATCTTTCTTCCATCCTGATTTGCCCTACATAGCCCTCTGTCCGTCTCCCAAAATGCCTTCTCGAGGCTCTTCTCATCCCAACTGACCCTTCCTGGGGTCCTTTTCCCCCAACTGTCTCTACTGGTACCATCCCAACTGCCCCTCTTGTTCCCATTCCACTTGTTACTTCTCATCCCCTCCAGTCCAAACTGTTCTTCCTCATTCCCTTGTCTCTATGCCAGGTGTCCCACTCCAACCCTCTCCTCCTGTCCAAACTATCCTTCCCCAGCCCCGACTACCCTCCCAACTATCCCTCCCAGCCCCCTCCCGTTCCCAACTGTCCCCATTTATAAAATGAAGGGACCAGCCTGGATGATCTCTCAGGTTCCTTCTGGCTCTAGAATTCTATGTTCCATGATCACTACTCAGCTTTCTCAAACCTAGGATGACAGCATGGTGTAATGGAAAGCATTGGGTCTGGAGTCAAAGAACCTGGGTACCAATCCTGATTCTGCCACCTGTTTCCTGGGGTAAGTCACTTAACTCTTCATAGGCCTCAGTTTCCTCCTCTGTAAAATGAAAGAGCTCAAAATCTATGAAACTATGAATCCTTTCTACCTACTCCCCTCCCTGCCCTCCTCCCCAACCAAAAAAAAAAAAAGACAGTGAAAGAAAATGGAATGAAGAGAACCAGGTTTGGAAAACCACCCAGTTATTGCCTGTCCTCTCTTCTTTTTCTCAAATTTTTCCTTAACCCTGTCACTCCATCCCAGCTCTCCCTTGCCAGGCACCCATACCTCTGCAAATTATCCTACCCCTACCCCCCATCCCAAGAGAGTCCTTCTACAGCCCTGTGACCCCATCCCCACCCTGTAAGATAATAGGATAATTGGGTGCCTTTCCAAATCCAGCCCTCTTCATCCCATTTCTTCTCATTTTTTAAAATTTTTTTTTGGTGAGATGTGGGGTGTGTGTGTGTGTGTGTGTGTGTGTGTGTGTGTATGTGGAGTAGATGAAAGGATTCATAGTCTCAGATTTATAGCTAAAAGAGACCTCAGGAGTCACCTAGACTTCAAGTCTCTCATCATACAGATAAATAAAAAGATGGGGGATAGTTAATATGGGCCACATTCCCAAAATATTTCATTCTTTCCAGCTGCCTCCATTCCTTTAAATCTATCTGTAACTCATGTAGCGCTAAATTCCAATATTCTCATTTTCTTTACCCCTTTTTACTTGTTTATCATGTAGTACAGGTTAAAATGGCTTATTGGGGCTTTTGGGGGAATCATGTATCATGCAACTTCCCTGGATGTTTCCAGGGGCTCCGGAGAGGTGGTAAGTAACTCAGCACTTGGGCTGGAGAGGGGGAATGACTAACTTCCTGCTTCCTTTGGGCCATATGGTGTCTTGGTACTTAAAGGACTCATCACAATGTTATGATCCAAAAAACTCCATGTCACCCCTTGACATTGGCAGAGGGGCAGTATGCCATACCTGTTTAAAAGAGAGACGGCTTCTAGCTCCATTTCTTCCTTTGATTTCCCTGTGGTGTCCTGTAACTCTAAGAGTGACAGAGCATCACATCATGATTTCATCATCAACCACAACCATATGCTAGCTAGAGTAGGGAGACTTCTCTAAGAATGGAACAGAATAAGCATTTATTAAGCACCTATTGTGTGCCAGCCACTTTACAAATATTATCTCTAAGTTATTATTACTAAAGTTTACTTTTGTGCTTTTTATTTCTTTTCCTGAGTACCATCTTCCTCAACAGTACTTAAATAATCCTATTTTAGAAAAAAGAAATCGAACAAAACCATCAATGAGTTCCCTAAGAAAAAATCCCCAGTACCAGATGGATTCAAAAGTGAATTCTGCCAAACATTTAAAGAACAATTAATTCCAATATTATATAAACTATTTGGAAACATAGGCAAAGAAGAAGTCCTACTAAATTCTTTTTGTGACACAAATATGTTGCTGATACCTAGACCAAGAAGAACAAATACAGGAAAAACTATAGACCGATTTCCTAATGAATATTGATGCAAAAATTTTAAATAAAATACTAGCAAGGAGATTACAGCAATTTATCACAAAGATCATATACTATGGGCATGTGGGATTTACATTAGGAATGCAGGGCTAATTCAATATTAGGAAAAATAACAAAATGAACAGAAATCATGTGATTATTTCAATAGATGCAGAAAAAGCTTTTGATAAGATGCAATGCTCATTCCCATTAAAAACTCTAAAAAGCATAGGAATAAATGGAGCCTTCCTTAAAATGATGAGTAGTAGTTATCTAAAGCCAACAACAAGTATTATCTGTAATGGGGATAAGCTAAAAGCTTTCCCAGTAAGATCTGGGGTGAAGCAAGGATGCTCATTATTACCACTATTATTCAGTATTGTACTAGAAATGCTAGCTATAGAAGTAAGAGAAGAAAAAGAAATTGAAGGAATTAGAATAGGCAATGAGGAAACAAAACTATCACTCTTTGAAAATGATATGATGATATACTTGGAGAATCCCAGAGAATCAACTAAAAAACTAGTTAAAATGATTAGCAAAGCTGCAGGATAGAAAATAAACCTACATAAATCATCAGCATTTCTATATATTACCAACAAGGTCCAGCAGCAAGAGATAGATTCCATTTAACATAATTGTAGATGACATAAAACCCTTGTGAGTCTACCTGCCGAACAATCCCAGCAACCATAGGAATACAATTACAAGACACTCCACACAAATAAAGTCATAGCAATGGGAAAAATGTTAATTGCTCATGGGTAGGCTGACCCAATATAACAAAAATGACAATTCGGCGTAAAATAACATTCTTATTCAGTGCCATTCCAATCAAGATTTGTTTTATAGAGCTAGAGAAAATAGTAACAAAATATATGTGGAAGCACAAAAGGTCAAGAATTTCACAGGAATTAATAATAAAAAGATGTGAAGGAAGGTGGCCTAGCCATAGCAGATCTCAAAGTATATTACCAAGTGGTAATCATCAAAACAATCTAGTGCTTGCTAAGAAATAGAGTAGTAGATCCATGGAATCGATTAGTCCCATGATACACAGTAGGAAAAGACCATAGTTATTTTGTGTTTGGTGAATGTAAAGATCCAGATTTTTGAGAAAAGAACTCACAAAAACTCCTGGGAAAACTGGAAAGCAGTTTGGCAAAAACTAGGTATAGAGCAACACTTCATGCTGCATGACAAGATAAGGTCAAAATGGGTACATGATTTAGACATAAAGGGTGGTACCATAAGCAAATTTAAGAGAGCAAGGAATAGTTTACCTGTGAGATCTATGGCGAAGGGAAGAATTTATGACCAAAAGAGGTAGAAAGCATTAAGGGCTATAAAGTGGATAATTTTGATTGCATTAAATTAAAAAGGTTTTGCACAAACAAACCAATGCAGCCAAAATTAGAAGGAAAGCAGAAAACTGGGGGACAATGTTTACGACAAATTTCTCTGATAAAAGCCTCAACTCTCAAATATATAGAAAACCAAGTCAAATTGATAAGAATATGAGTCATTCCCTAATTGATAAATGGTCAAAGGATATGAATAGGCAGTTTACAGAAGAGAAATCAAAGCTAGCTATCTTTTATATATATATGAAAAAATTCTCTAAATCACTTTTTATTTGTGGAGAGGGGAAGGCAGGGCAATTGGGGGTAAGTGACTTGCCCAAGGTCACACAGTCCGAGGCCCCTGATTCCAGGGCCTGTGCTCTACTCACTGTACCACCTAGCTGCCCCGCTAAATCACTTTTGATTAGAGAAATGCAAATTAAAAGAACTCTGAAGTATACTATTCACACCTATCAGACTGACCAGAATGACAGAAAAGGAATTCTGAAATCCCCTTATCTGATGATCTGTTGGTTTTTCACCTCTCCCTCTGCCTTCCCTAACCAAACTCTGCTCTTTATCCATACTGTGACCTTTAATCCCTCAACCCCTCAATTCTTTCCCAGGGTCATCTTCCTTGGTTCAGCTGCTTTTTCCTCTTTTCTCCATCAGTTCAAACCTACACTGTCCTCTTATTTTTAGTATGTAAACCCCTGGATATTAACCATTGCACCCTGCCAAGTATCAGCTTTGGAACCACTCCCATCATCTGTTGCCTTTGCTCCTACACATGTGCTAGTGAATGAAAGGAGAGAAAATCACGAAACTGTTCTGATGCTACAGATTTATGTCACACAGCCTTAACTGATCCCTCACTGCTGCTAGGCAATCCTGTTCTACTTACTTTATCAGCTCACCATCCCACTCTTCACAGTGACTTTCTTTTCATCCCTCCTCCACCCTCCCACAGCTCCCTCCCCTTCCCCCTAAGTTGAGAACCTTGCCTCATATTTTGCAGAAAAAATTGAGGCCATTCACCCTGAGCTCCGCCTTTTCCCTCCTTCTTATCTCACATCACCCACTTTCTCCTCCTTCACCTCTGGCTTGAATGGAGAAATGGCCTTACTCCTTACCTTGACTAACTACTTCTCTTGTCCGAGTCATCCCATCCCATCTTCTTCAAGAGATTGTCCTCTGTGTCATCCCTACTCTCTCACTTATCCCCTGTCCCTCCCTGTCTATTGGCTCCTTCCCAACTGCCTAAAAACATATCTCGGTATCCCCTATTCTCAAAAAATCCTTGATTGATCTGTCCCTGCTAATTAATGTCCTATTTCTCTTCTGCCCTTTGGGGCTAAACTCCATGAAAAAGCCATCTACAATAGATGCCTCCACAATCTCTCTTCTCACTCTCTTCTTAACCGCTTACAGTCTGGCTTCCTACCTTATCATTCCACCCAATCTACTCTCTCCAATGTGAGCAGTTATCACTTCATTGGCCTTTTCTTATCCTCATTCTCCCAGACCCCTCTGCGGCCTTTGACACTGTTGATCATTCGCTCCTCTTTGACACTCTCTTCTTTCTAGGTTTTCAGGACATGCTCTCTCCTGGTTCTCCTACCTATCTGACTGCTTCTTCTCTGTCTCCTTTGTTGGATCCTCCTCCAGATCACACCTTCTAACTGTAGGTGATCCGCAGGGTTCAGTCCTGGCCCTCTTCTCTACTCCGTACTACTTAGTCTTACCATCCTCTATGCTGATGATGTTTGAATCTACCTATCCTGCTCCAACCTCTCCACTGACCTCTAGTCTTGCATCTTTTGCAAGTGCCTTTCAGAAATCTCTTAACTGGATGTCCAATAGACATTTTTAATTCAGTATGCCCCAAACAGAACTCGTTGTCTTTCTTCCTAAACCCTCCCAGCCTCCTACCTTCTCTGTTACTGTAGAAGGCAACACCATTCTCCCAGTCCCTCAGATTTACAACCTTGCAGTCATCCTGGACTCCTCACTGTCTCTCACCACCCCCTTATCCAAGCTGTTGCAAGGCCTTGCTGATTTCACCATTGCAGCATCTCTTGAATACACCCTCTTCTCTCCTCTGACACAGCTACCACTCTGGAACAGGTCCTGAATCCCCTGCTGCTCACCTCTGTGGCGATCTTCCCCTCTCCCCATTTCTGCCTTTCCAGAACAAAGCCCCTTTCCCTGGTTCCTTCTCCCTTGTACATAAAGAGGGGTTTGCCTTGGCAAGGAGAAGGGCTACTTCTTCATGTGAGACAGGGAGGGGCCCAGGAGAAAATAGCAGAAGGCATCTGAATGACGTATCCCTGGCCCACCCCCTCTTCTGATCATGCTGTTCCTGGATGACATCTTTTCATGCCCCTTCTTAAACATAAGCCACGATTGGTAACATTTTGCAGCCTGCTTATGCCCACCATACAGCTCTCCAATTGCTGTTCTGGTCACTCGTCACTGTGATTCACCAAAGATTCTGTCATTTTATTCACTCACAGTTCCATAGCATCACTCAGAGAATACCAGTGTCAGAAATAAGGGATTATTACACCTGGATTATTGCCAGTGATGGGTCTGCCTGCATTATTAAGTCTCTACCCATTCCAGTTTGTTCTCCATTCAGCTGCCAAAGTGCTTTTCCTAAAACACAGGTCTTACCATGTCACCAACCAACCCCCTTCCTCAATGAACTCCAGTGACTCCCTATTGCCCCCAGGATCAAATGCGAAATCCTCTGTGTTCAAACAGCCTCCTCTTACCTTCCCAGTCTTCTCACACCTTACTCCTCTCCAGTGACACTGGCCTTCTGGCAGTTCCCATGAAGAAAACATTTTATCTCTCTGCTCCAATATTTTCTCTGGTTGTCTCCCATGCCTGGAACTTTCTTCCTCCTCGTCAGACCTTCCTGGCTTCCTTTAAGCCCCAACTAAAATCTCATCTTTTACTGGAAACCTTTCCAAACTGCTCTTGATTCTAGTGGCCTTCTCTCTGTTAATTATTTCCTATTTTTCCTGCCTGTAGCTTGCTTTGTATATATTTGTCTGCCTGTTATCCCCCATTTCACTGTGAGCTCCTTGAGGGCAGGGACCTTTTTTTGCCTCTTTTTGTATCCCCAGCCTTTAGGCACAATGCCTGGCACATAGTAGGCCCTTAGTACATTTGTATTGATTTGACTGATGACATGTAAGCACCCAGTGAATAGGGATGATTTAATCCTTTGTATTTGCATCCCCAGCCCGAGCACAGTGCCTGGCACATGTTGTGTCGTTTCAGTCCTGTCTAACTCTCCATGACCCTACTTAGGGTTTTCTCGGCAAAGATGCTGGAGTGGTTTGCCATTTCCTTCTCCGGCTCATTTTACATAGAAGATGACTGAGGCAAACAGGGTGAAGTGACCTGCCCAGGGGCCGCATTTGAACTCAGGTTCTCCTGACTGCATGGCTGGTGCTTTATCCACTTACGCCACCTAGCTGCCCTACATCCTAAGCACCTAGTAGGTGCTTAATAAATACTTGTGTCGATCGCTCTATATTCATATAGCCTCCCAAGGTAGAGAACTAAAGGACCAAGATTCCAAGGTGACGGAGGAACCCGAGGCTAGCAGTCCTGATAGAGGAGGGGCAAGAAAGCCACTCTAGAAATGATTGCCTCAGCCCCTTTGATTTGTCCATTGTTTCATAAAGATCACTTTAAAGAAAGCCCTCCCCTGTGGGGTGGAACTAGGGCTCTTCAAATCTCTGCCACCTCCCCCTCCCTCTTGTCCCCTGCTCTTTATCTCCCACCACCCAGATGCCTTCTGCCATTGGATCCTGATTCACCCCTATCTCACTTGAAGAGGTGGCCCTTTTCCTTTCCAAGGCAAACCCCTCTTCATGTACAAGTAATCCTGTTCTGTCCCATCTTCTCCAGCAGCTTGTCCTGTGTTGAGGAGGGATGAAAAGGTTTGGAAAACCACTGTCATGAGTGGGCTTGTGAGTCAATGGGGATTGCTTTGCCATAGTGAGGACCCAGTTGAGATGATGTAGCATAAATTTATACTGTATAAATTACTGTATAGAAATACTGTATATAAGTTTATACTGTAACACAGTTGAGCTGATGTAACCTAAATTTATACTGGACCTAGTCAGTACAGTTTCCTGGTTTTTCTCCGGGTCTGTTGAGCAGCATGTGAAGAGTGAAAGCTGTGGATGGTGGAAGTGATCCAAGGCTGACGCTTTGCAGAGCAAGATTGGTGATGGGATATGGAGACAAGGGATGAGGACAGGGCAGAGTTGAAGTTGTTTACCAAGGGGTTCAGAATGGGGGAAGGAAGAGAGTGTAGCCAGAGCAAGGGCGATTGCCTGGAAAAGAATAGAAGGCTGCAGGGATTGGAAGTTATGATGAGGCAAAGAACAGGGAGAGGGTGGAATTACAACAGGCTGTGATCAGTAAAGGGAATTTCAGAGTTCGTAAAGAGGGACATGAGGGATTTGTGGATGACGATGGCAAGATCAAGGGTATGCCTGACGGCCGAATAAGAACACAAGAGTGACCTCGGCTGCCTTTGTGGAGTGGTGCGGGGTTTTCAAGGGTCCCAAACCGCTCCCTGACACAAAACCCCTTATTTCTGACATTGGTATTCTCTGAGTGATGCTATGGAACTGGGAGTGAATAAAATAACAGAATCTTTGGTGAATCACAGTGACGAGTGACCAGAACAGCAATTGGAGAGCTGTATGGTGGGCATAAGCAGGCTGCAAAATGTTACCAATCGTGGCTTATGTTTAAGAAGGGGCATGAAAAGATGTCATCCAGGAACAGCATGATCAGAAGAGGGGGTGGGCCAGGGATATGTCATTCAGATGCCTTCTGCTATTTTCTCCTGGGCCCCTCCCTGTCTCACATGAAGAAGTAGCCCTTCTCCTTGCCAAGGCAAACCCCTCTTTATGTACAAGGGAGAAGGAACCAGGGAAAGGGGCTTTGTTCTGGAAAGGCAGAAATGGGGTGAGGGGAAGATCGCCACAGAGGTGAGCAGATAGATGGTGAGATGGCTTGGCTGGATGGCTGGAGGGCTGAAGCATGGCCAGGCAGGAGGGATTAGTTGGCACATACCGAGTCACTGGGCTCAGTCCTAGGGTGTGAAAGCCAAAGGGGTGGGGATTAACTTCCCTGGGGAATGGGATTGAGTAGGGAGGTTTAGGTCCCAGGTCCAGTGTAGAGGGTGCTGGTCCAGTTGGGGAGGAGCACACCAGTGGCGCTGAGCAGGTGGTGAGATGGACTGGGTGGATAGCCTGATTGTAGAAGATGGCAGGCTGTGAGACTGGCACTAATAAGATTGATAAACAACTGGATAATAATGTTAGCATTCATATCGTGCTTTAATGTTTGCAGGGCGCTTTACACAGTTATTTCACTTGATATTCACAATGTAGATACTATTCTTATCTACATTTTACAGATGAAGAAACAGGCTTAGAGAGGGTGAGCAACTTACCCAAGGTCACACAGCTAGTGAGTGTGTGAGGCAGGATTTGAACTTGGGACTTCTTAATATTAAATCTCTTACTCTATCTACTGCATTGCCATTTCTTTGTATGGTACCACCATTTGGGTCATCCAGCCGTTAGGTGTCAGACACAGGGCTTGAACCCAGTTCTTCCTGATTTAGAGGCCACCGAGCTACCCACTACACCCTGTTGTCTCTCCTTATTTGTGCTATTTATCTTTACCAGTTTGAGCATAGCTATTTGTACTTAGTGATGCTTCAGTTACCCCTGTTGATAAAGATGGGGAGCTTTAAATCTGTTAGGATCCATTCCAAGTTTTAGAGCTACAGAATTTTAGAGATAGAAAGGGACCTTCAACATCTGACTTCCCTCATTATACTGAGGCAGGGAAAGGTGACAAGATTTTCCCAAGGTCACACAGCTGCCTTTGGGACAGGACTCCAAATCTCCTGCCTCTTCTTCCAACGTTCTCTCCACTTCTCCTAAATAATTTTTTTAAAAATGATGATTGATGAACTGACCAAACTAAAAATCCAGCTGCAGGGAGGGCCCATAGTTGGACACAGAAGGGGCAGGCTTCTTGAGGATGCCCTAAGGAGGCTGGCTCTTTAAGAACAGGGTTTGTGGGGCCGCCCAGTTCCTGGGTGCTCTGAGCTGTTTGGCTCCCAGGACTGTCCATCTGAATGAAGTCATGGTTGATCAGGTTGCCAGAACTAGAAGGCCGAACTTCAGTTGTCCTGAGAAGGGGAGGAGGAAGTTGGGAAGGCTCCTGCTGCTTTGGGCATTTGATGCAAAGAGGCTGCAGCTGCAGGCTCAGAGAGAATGCAGCCTCCAGAGGCTGGCTGCCCCGTCATCCAGTTCCGCCACTGTGGAAAGGACATCTACTGTTTCAGGGTGCCTGACCTTTGCCCCGTGTGCCAACAGCCCGTGCGTTTCAGGAACCTGGCCGAGGCCCCTGTCAGCATCGCCACCCCATTGATCCATGGGCACCGAGAGCAGTGCGTGTTCCTGCTCAGGCCAACTCGAGGGACCTTCCTTAGGTACGGTCTGTCCAGGGGTGTCATGGTGCTTGGCTTTTCTATGATTTTCCTCTTCACTTTCTCACTTAAGAAAGGGACAGTCTTCTTTGGTTTTCCTCTCATAATGTTGGATGTTGCTTCTTCCCTCTGTTGAGATGCATGCTTTACATTATTTTTTTGCACAAAAATAATTAAATAACTTTTTTTGGTATTAAATAATGTCCTTAAATAACATTTTGGACTAGAAAAAGGAGCTCCAAGTGAGGAAATGCAGGTTGGTTCCTTCTCTGTACCCTATAATTCTTTTTAATTTTTAATATTTTTCCAATTACATTTGAAAACAATTTTAACATTTATTTTTAAAAATTTTAAATTCTCCCCTTCCCTCCCTTTCCTCCTCCCTCATTGAGAAAGCAAGGCATTGGAGGTATGTACCTCATAGTCTTGAAGAGTTGCCTGGCCTACTGACTTAAGTGACTTGTCCAGGGTCAACTAGCCAGTATATGTTAGAGGTGTGATTTGAACCTAGGTCTTTTTGCTTCTGAAGCCTACCCTCTAACCACTCCACCTAGCTGCCTCTTGTTCCTAGTGCTTGTCACAGAGCCTTTAACCCCTAATCACTCTGACTCTCTTTGATGGGCCAACAATAGATCCCTGGCCAAGCCCCACTCGGTCATTGTTTGGGCCCTGATTGGCTCAGAGTTAATGTAAGTAGCATTTGTTGCACTTTTGACCAGAAACCCTTGTCCCCTCTCAGGTCAATTTTTTTTTTATTAGAGGCCATTCTTTGCCTCTTTTCTTATTAAGTTTTAATCACCAAATGGGTACTGCCTCAGTCAAACTGAGACTTGTGAAAGACCTTAACTTGAAAAGGCTGAGGTCCCCCATGGCATCCTCCAGTCATCCTGATCCATATCTGGCCACTGGACCCAGATGGCTCTGGAGGATAAAGTGAGGCTGGTGACTTTACACAGCCCTCCCTCACTGTAATCTAATTCACTTGCATGTCCTGGCATCCCTTCCCTGATGTCATGGTCCTCTTTGAGAACAAAGGACAAACAGCAGCAGAAGACACATAGTAGGTGCTTAATAAGTGCTTATTGATTGATCATACCTCTCATTCATATAGCACTTTGAAATTTTGCCAGGTGTTTTACTCACACTGTCCTATCTGAGCCTCACCATATCCCCAAGAGATAGGTGGTCCTATTATGATCACCATTTTGCGAATGGGGAAACAGAGACTCTCTGATTCATCTCAATTTCCTCATCTGTAAAATTGTGTTTTATGTAAAAATTATGTTTTATGTATTCTTAGGGCTGAAATTCTAACCACTAAAATCATATTAATGTGTCAATAACTAATAGTCTCAACCCTCCCAGAGATATTAAATGCACATTTACCCAAAGATATCTTGAGTTGTTAAAATTAAAGTCCCACCCAGCCCCTTCCCCCTTGTTTTATCATAGCCCGGAGGTGACTCTGGGCTCTTGAAGGCCATGCATATAAACTCCAACATGTCTGACCAAGCTGGAAAGCTTTGAGGATGGCCCAGCTGGGGATAGGCAGCCCCCTTCTGGGAGAGAAAGGTGAGGTCCGAATCGGTATTTAAATCAATGTAAAGCAAATCTAGGCTAGGCCAATGTGAGTGCTTCTTCGGGGAGCCAAAAGTCTAATGGTTTGAGACACAAATGAGAAACCAGCTGCAGGCATTCGGGGACCAGGGAATTCAGGACCAGAGAATCATTACTATTTCCCAGAGGCAAGATGTAGGAGCATTGGAATATGTAAGGATATAGGAGTCTGACTCTACTTGTCTGCTGAGTATACCCTTACATCCATTCTCTGCCCTTCTCCTGTGCTAAGGTGCTGATGGCGTGATGTCTGGGTCTGCCATGTCCAGGCCTGATTCTACTACATTCATAAGGCAAAGGCCTCAGAGAATGTTGTTTCCCCCAGGATGCTTACTGAGCCTTACAGCCGTGCGTTGGCAGTAGCAGGCACCGTCCTGTGCTGGCTCCTACGTCTTTCCTCCCTCCTGTACCTTGATGGTCCCTTAGGTATTTAAGGGGGGGGGGGGGGCACTACTCATGTGAGTCAACAATCAGCCCACAAGCATTATTAAGCACTTACTATGTGTCACACATTGTGCTAGCCTCTGGTTATGCTGAATAATATATTCTTCCTGATCGTTCAAATTTAGGACATTTTATTGTATATCAGATATCAGTTTTCAAGTGAAAAGAAATGATATATAGAAAATTTCTAAAAAAATATTTTTCTTTTCCTTCAGGGACTATGATGGAAATGCTGATCTCCATGTTGGAATAACCAATACACATGGTAAAATGATTTCCTTATCTCTTCATTTCTGTTCTCCCAGGTTCAGTTAGGTTCAGTTCTCCAAATGTTTATTTAAGAACTCCTCACAGGACCAAGCACATTTTTGTACCATTTAATATATACCTGGTGTTAAGCCTCTACTGTGCACAAGGCTGTTTGCTAGGTATGTGGGATATGCATCCTACTGAGAGGAAGGGTGAGGTGAGAGGGCTTCCTAACCCTAAGGAGCTAACATTCTCCCTGGGAGGAGGGAAGAAGAAATTTATACTCCATAGATAGATAGCTTATCACACATGACAATTTGAGGAGGACAGAAAGGACAGTGATAACTCGGAGGAATCAGGAAAGGATTCCCGTAGAAGGTTGCTGAGTCTTGAAGGAAGCTGGAGACCGATCTACCAGCTGTGTAGTTTTGGGCATTGGAGCCTTAGTTAAGTCATCTGTGAAATGGTTCAGTCATGTCTGACTCTTTATGACCATTTGGGGTTTTCTTGGCAAAGATGCTGGAATGGTTTACCATTACCTTCTCCAGCTCATTTTACAGATGAGGAAACTGAGGCAAACAGGTTTAAGTGACTTGCCCAGGGTCACACATGAGTGAGTGTCTGAGGCCGTATTTATCTCAGGAAGATGAGTCTTCTGACCCCAGGCCCCTCACTCTATTCATTGTGCCACCTAGCTACCTCCGAAATGGAGAATTACACAACTCCCTTACCTAATATCTTCAAAAGGTTGTGATGAGGGTCAAATATATGTGTAGCCCGTGCTCCGCTCAAATGTGGGTCTGCTGGAAGCTACTGCAGATTTAAGACGTGTTTTGTGTCACCGTCTATTCAAAACTGCCTCATGAGTCCTGATTAATGTTAGTTAAAAGTAAAAGATAAGTATCTTGCATAAAACAATAAATGACAAAAAAAATCTCATACAAATAGGGGTATACTGTCCCATGTATTGCTATAACTAGTGGGAGAGTGAATATGTATGTAAGCTATTAAAGCTTAAAACTGCATAAATAAAGACTTTTGGGTCACCCTATATGTGTGGTAGAAGGCACATGTATTGTGGAATACGTATGGACAGGATAGCTCAGACTTCCAGGCTAATGCCCCAGCCAGAGCCTGGGAACTGTACGATGTATCAGCTACTTACTCCCAGAGCTACTGAGGTCATCCGCTGGTCTGGTGGTGCCACCAAACTGCACCTATGTTTCCAACTGCTGATGGCTTTTGCTGCTTCTCCACAGAATTGCAAATGCTGTGTGATTTTTCCAAGGAAGCGTTTCAGTTCTTTTTAGCCCATAGCCCCACTGACCATTTCACTCATTTTGTGAATCATACCCCTAGCCACATGATAGCACCAGCCAGCTAAGCAGCAAAAGCTCTTAGACTGAGGTTCTCTGTCTTTTTTTGAACCCCTTTGCTTCTGCCCGAACTGTCACTGAGTTTAGACTATTTAATTTAGCGTGAGCACGTTCCTATCAAGTCACATTCTATGCCTGGTCACTAGCCTGAGTCTGTGCAAATTACCCCAGGACTTCACCTGGCCAGACTGTAGGGGTAAAGTATAGCTGTAAACCTGTGTTAATCTTCTTTACAGATATTAAACTCACCTCTCTTCTCAAATAAATGAAGGCTTTTTTTTTGTAAAGCTTTTTGTTTTGGCCAAGGGTTTTAATCAACCCACCAATCAATATTTATTAAGAACCTACTATGTGCCAGCCTCTGTGCTAAGCACTGGATTTATGGATCCATATTCTCACTGGAGTGGATTTGGGGGTCTTTTAATCATTGGGTTTTATCTTGGTGTAGACTATACTGATTTTTAAAATGAGTATACCATATTCATATATGCAGCTCCAACGAATGCAAACCCAAGGATTAAATACCTTAAGGCAGAAGGTAGGCAAAAAGTCTATCCACATGATTAGCCAATCAGACCATAACCTTTTAATAGTTTAAATTTGTTGTAGATTTTTTCTTTAGGGAAACCTGACAAACTTATCTACAAAGTAGAATTTATTCCAATTAAAGAATTCAGAGAGAGTTTTCCTTAAGCTTATTGCAAAGTTGTCTCCTGGGGGAAAGCAGGAGCCAGAATTGTTTAATGTTCTCTTGTGCTTTAAGCCACACTTCCAGAAGGGCCCTCTGGAGAGTTTCTCCTTGCCTCTCCACTCAAGAACCTGGGACCCATTGACACCAGACCAAAGTCTGATTATGTGTGAAGTAATGATTTTGTGGTTGCTTTTCCATGATTTGTTTCCCCTGAAGCAGAATTCACATTCATGTTACTAGACCAGTTTGATTTTTTTTTTTAAATAGGAATTGTATATAATTACAATGAGCAAGGTGTCCACAGAGATGAAGCTGGGTGGGAAGAGAGTATAAGTATTCCGCTGTTACAGCCCAACATGTTTGGACTGATGGACCAATGGGATAAGTATCTGGAAGAGTTCTCTGCAACAGATGCCTGGTCTCCACACAGGTATGTAGTTTTATAGAACCTACTAGGATAACAGAACTATCCCCAGATATTAGTATCCCCAATAGCCACTTTTTTGTGAGACTTCAGATTTCCCCAGGATTAGCAGACTTCTCAGTGATATAAATGAAATGGGTTTTCATTCGATGAGTTTTAACTTACACAAGGCTTGTGACAGGATCACGAGGAAGTGGGGACTGGCTATTCTGAGGGACAGGGTTTGCAGCTAACATGGGGTGGTCTGGGCCTTGGGAAAGATGATTTTCAGACCAGGTAGGAAGAAGGGGATTGGTGATCCCATAAGAGGCCCCCCTCCTGACCTGACATCTGGATTCTTGTTGCTTCTCTTATTTGGGTGAAGGGCAAGTAGGCTTGCCCAGGGTTCTGTTATACATGACAGGTCTGTTCCCAGTGTAGATGATCAGAGATTTTAATTAAAGAAGAGGTGGAGTCTTTAGCAGGCATGTCTGATGGATTTTTCATTAGGCAGGAAGGTGACATTTATTGAGGCACGCGGTAGATTCTAGACATTGGGGATTCCAGAAAAGGGGCAGGGCAGGCACAACATGAATGGTCATGCCTGGTCAAACAGCCAGAAAACAGGTTTTTTAGGCTACCACAGTATATAACAAAATTCCAACTGGGGTTGCATAATTTGGGCCAGTGAATTTTCTGCAAAGCTGGTTAACATGAAAGCAGGACAGAGTCTTTTACATGAACAAAAACCACAACCAGAGCATTTCAGATTGAATTAACCATGGGTGGGGGTGAGGAGCTTCACAAAGATCAAAATCAGAGAAATGACTGTCTTCTTCTCATATATTTCCAGGCAAATTTCTCAAGTAGTGATCTTCACACTTGTACACACTAATATTAATTTCATGACCATCACCTTCCTTTCATCTATTTGGCTTTTAAAACTCACCATGAATTCAGAGAAGCAGCTTGGTACAGAGTAAAGAGCATTAGCTCAGAAGTCAGAGATCCGGGTTCAAAGCCCACCTCTGAATCCACCTGTGTGAACTTAAAAGGAGGGGGTCAGACCAGAAGATATCTGAGGTCCCTTGTAGTTCTGGACCTATGAAATAAATTCTGTTTCTGAGATATCTCTTGGAATAAATGGGACCACTCTAGACAATCACCAAAGCAATAGGAGAGAGAATGGAAAGGGTATTGCCTTGGGAGCTCCAAGTCCTTCCACTGTGTGACCTTAGACAAGTCCCTATATGTTCCCAAGTCTGTTTCCTTAACTCTTAAAAACTAAATTATTTCCAGGGTCTCTTGAAGTTTTAAAATTCCATAGTTCAGATCTGTAGAAGATTAATATAATTTAGGCTAGGAATCATGGTACTACGATCTGGAATTGAATTACTCAGTTAAAACTTAACTGTAGCTTCCATTTACATGGGCCCCTTAAGGTTTGCAAAGCACCTTCCATACATTGGCTCACGTTAGTCTCATAATGACCCTGTGGGTCAGTGCTCGTGCTCTATTTTAGAGGTGAGGAAACCGAAGCTCAGTGAGATTTAGCTCAGGGTCACACAGCTAAGAAGTGTCCAAGGTGGGAGGGAAGCCCGCCCAGCTCTTCTGACTCCAGGTTCAGACTCTGCCCATTATGCTATCACATTATCTACCAGAAGAAGGGTACAGTTGATGTACCTGCTCTCCAGATTTCAACTTTTCATCCCCTTTAATTGTCCACTTCTAAGCATGGAGAAACAAACGGAAGTCAGCCAATGATCTTATGATTGCCGTGGCTAGGTTTAGCTTCAACACATTCCCCCAAAACACTTGGGAGTGAAGTAGGAAGGAGGCACCCAAAGTTTAGGCCAGGGATCTGGCAGCTCCTCTGTATGGCCTTGCCTTTGTCACTTATGAATTCCTTCTGAGCCCTTTCTAAATGATTGAATTTGTTTTCAAAGGTATGAAGAACATTGCCACAACTGTTACACTTATGCCCTGACATTCATTAATTATATACTGACTGCAGAAGGGAAGCATCAATTGGACAAAGATGAATTCACCGAGAAATTTGTGGTACCAAGGACAAGGAGAGCTTCCAAGTATATCACTCTCTATCGGGCAATAGAAGAGCATGGTTTCTATACTGTTGATCGCCTTGGTTCAGATACAAATCTTCCCTAGGGGAGCAATTTTATGAATGAAATTTTAAAATGCACCTCAGTGTCAAGAAAGGAGATGAAGTTTGGACAGCTGCTTTACGAGGGATTGGTTCCTGAACTTTTAGTCTGCTGTACATTGGGTTGTCATGGCTGAAGAATTCATGCCAGCCTATTAGCGATGGGCCTTCTCATAATTAGTCTAGTCCTCAGACACAGTCCACCACCAGTACCATACCCGAAATCTTTTCTGCATAACATGGCACAGCATAACCTGCCAGAAATCTTACTTCTTTGCTCCATCCTTCAAGAATTTAGAATAACTTCCCTGCCATGATGAGGCTATTGGAATTTAATCTTTATTTTAAATTGTATTGATGATGTTTATATCACAATCATTCCTGGATATATTGCCCCCATAGCACTGAACCTTACTTTGTTTTTGTTTTTTACATCACTGTAGCATCCGATGCATTCCTCCTCCACCCATGCTCCGAGCACCACTCCCATGTGACAAAGTACTTTTTTAAGAGAGAGAAAGCACAACTGATACATTGAAAAAGTCCAAAAGCAATGTAGTGTGTAACACCTGTGGAATGGGTGGACTGGAGGTGGCTTCTCTTATCTATGCATTTGAGTCTGACTCTTTTTAACAAATGAAACAGTTGAGCAAAAACAATCTATGTGATATTCTTATCTGAAAGTCTACGTATCATTCTTTTCCTGTAGTCTCTATACCTTTCTGCCATGAGGAGAAAGATATATTTCAAGACAGGGACTTTTTACATGACTGGAAATTACGTTATACTGCAGTCTCCAAAGAATCAAAATTATGGGTCAACCCAAGGGAAAGACACAGTAGGCATCAATAACCTACAACCTATTACCAATATCAAATGGCTCTTAAGAAGTGGCATTAAAGGTCATCAGAGAGATGTATAACTGGGAAAGGAACGGGGCTGCTCATGGAGCCAGAGGGCATAATGAAAGCCGTGTTAAATTGGTATCCATGTAATACTGAGAGATAGAAAGGATATCCATGTTGGCTGGAGCCCCTGTGGGACATTTATAGGAGGACATGCACAAGATGGAAAGGGGTAGATAGGCCGGGTTCTGCACCACATCCCTGATGTCACAGATTCACTGATGTCTTGCACTACTTATGTACATGCATTGTGGCTAATGAAAATGTCCCAAATAGCATTTTTCAGTTCACATCACCCAGTATAAGTTCTCTCAAAGATCGCCATAGCCTCTTTTCCTTCTGTACTTTACTAAAGTTTCTGACCAATACAAACAACCTTGCATAGTAACTATTGACATTTGAATTAGCTTCAATACCCAGACTCGCAAAATGCTTCTTCATCCCCTCATCTCCAAGTCCTCACCAGGATTGTTTGTCCATTCAGTCTCCTTCATTCTTCCAGTGACTGTTTGTGGTTTTGACATTCTATGTGAATTACCGCTACTATAGCTCTAGCTAGCCCTAATCTCCCCTAGAGCGCCTGTCCCAAATCTCCAATTGCCTGAGCATCTCTATTAGAAGGTCCCCATGGTACTTTTATCTCAACATGTCCTGGGCTTAACTCACTATCATCGCCACTAAATCTGCATCTTCTGCCCAACTTTCCTCCCATCCTCAGGATCAGGATTAAAGCCTACATCATTTATGACTCCTCTTTAGAGGAACTCAGGCACTTAGCTATTTTATACTGATGCAACTTTTTTGGGCTCTTTATTCCCATACACATCTAGAAAAACTTTGAGAGGGCTTTGCCAACTTTTCTGGTGAGAAGGAAATTAAAGAGCTTGTTAATTTACTTTGGCACTTTCATTCCCTATCTAGTTGAAATATTTTGTTATGGTATCTCTTTTCAGATGTGAGATTTGTGGAAAAATATTCAATTAAATTAACATTCGGAGGGTATCCCATGGGTGCCTGTCTCCTTTGGTGGGGTAGTATGGTTTAAATGAAGGAGCAGCAGACTTGGAGACAGAGGACCGGGGTTCACATCCTGGCTCTGACAAGCTGTGTGACATCTGGCTGATCACTTAATCCACACGAGTAATACCTGAATTACCTGTTCCTCAAGGGGCACAGAGTGAGGAAGAAGGCCCTTGTACAACACAGAACTACGATTTTTTTTAGGGGCTAGCTTAGCACAGAAGATGGGAAGCTCGCTTTGAAGTCATAAGGACCTGGATTGAAATTCTGTCCCTGACACCCACTTAGTGTGTGACCTTGGGCAGGTCCCTGACCTCATTAGAGGCAACTCTCTCAGATGACATGTTACCGAAGAGCTTCTGCTGGTGCTGGAAAGAAAGCTTCATAGATCTAGTTAAAAGTGAAATGATTGCTTAGTATTCTCTCAAACAAAATGTCATGCTAGTTCTATACAGTTCCTATAACACCAAGGCTTTTTTGGTGGTATGGAAAGAAAAGAAATGGTGAAATCCCTGCCATTCATTTACTCTGTGACCTTGGAGAAGTAATTTCACTTAACTGGGCCTTGGTTTTCTCATCTGTAAAATGAGAGGTCTGCACTAGAACCTGTCCAAAGTCAAGTTCTGACATCTTTCGGTTCCAAGTAAGATCAGAGAAACATGGACCTGGAGGAAGAGTCTCCTATTGATAGAGGAGGTCTCTGAGGCTTGGAGAGGGGGAATGGCCTGCCCAAAATCAGCAAGTTAGTGTAGAGTCAAGAACCAGAACCTGATTTCTGGATCTCAGGAATCCAGGATTCCTCTCGCCTGAACCATCTAAAGCTTGTGTTTGAGATACCAACATGAAAAGAAAAGAGCAGCTTTCACTTTTTAATTAATGATCATGGCCTGGGCACACAATTGATATTCAGTAGATACTTGTTAGTGAATCAAGAATTTAGATTTTGGCTTCTGCGCTAAATTTCCTCTTGATCACTTCGCTCTCGTGAAGAAACCCAACGACTCAGGATCACTTCCTGAAATAAAAACAAACCAAAAAACCTCCGTCAATCCATCAGTTGATTGACAAGCACTTACTAAGTGTCCGTCTACCCTGTGCCAGGTGCTAGGAATACAAAGACAACATGAAACAGTCCTTTTCCTAAAGCTTACATTCTACCAGGGCAGGCAACATGTACATTTATAAGCATGTACAAAATATACATACACAAACACGGTAAATTTTTAGTGAAGACAGCATTGGCAGCTGGGGAATTATGAAAAGCAGAGATGCTGAAATCGTCAGCTATGCATAGTTTTGGAGGAAATGTGGGATCCTAAGAGGCCTTGGGAGACAACTGCCTTCTGGGCAGAGGAAAGAGCTAGTGAATAGCAGGGGGGAGTGGATGTTAGGGATGAGGAAGATCAAAGTCCATTTGGCTGGGCTAGGGGAGTGATGAACAGTGATGCTAGAAAGGGAGGCTGGGGTCAGGCTGTGAGAGGCTTTCAAAATTAAATAAAGGATCTTAGAGTTGATCCTGGAGGCAAAGGGAACCATTCGAATTGACTGAGCCAGGGAGTGACATGGTCAGATCTGCCACTGTGGCAGCTAAATGGATGATGAACTGGAGAGACGGAGAGACTGAGAAAAATCAGGAAACTACTGACTGCAACAGTCCAGGCAGAAGGGGATGAGAGCCAGAAATAGGGTGGGGGGCTGGGTGAGAATAGAGAGGAGGCTGGATTCCAGAGAGGACGTGCAGGTGGGAATGTCAAGATTTGGCAAATGATTAGATATATGGGACAAGGGAGGATGGGGAATCAAGGATAGAATGGAGGTTATGAACTTGGGATGTTAGAAAGCTAGTGGTGCCCTTGAGAGAATTGGGGATGTCTGGGAGGGGAGGGCGGGGTTTGTGTATAAATATAATGAGTTTAATTCTGGACATGCTGAGTTTGAGATGACTATGGTAATCCAGTTTAAAACATCCAACAGGCAATCAGATATAGATGACTGGAGATTAGTTAACTATTAACCCCCTCTCCCCTCACCAAAAAATAATCATGACAAAACAAAAAACAAAAAAAAACCCAAAATAACCCTACGAATATTTTGCATGTTATCTTTAGTTTTACTTTTGATAGAATGAGATTAGTTCATACTCTCAAACATGTTGACAACCTGGTGCTTTTTAAACAATGGCCTTTTATAAGACTAGGAAATGATTTCATTAGCTGCAACTTATACTTTGAAGGAAATGAAAGAACACTTTCATTTGTTTGTATTTCTTGAACATGAACGTGTGACAAAACATAAATTCATAAAAAAAATCTGCCATGCAAAGAGTGTTCACTGCAGTAAACTCCTCTTGCTAATCCAGCGCTGATATGGGGAGGTCCACCTTTTCAGAAAGAGCACTAGTAGCATGGCAGCCAGTACTCAACCCTTTTGAGCAGCAATAACAGTGTGTGTATAAAAATAGATACATCATGTAATACAGAGTTAACTTTCAAATACCAGAACTAAAATATAGGAGCGTCAAAGTAGAGAATATGACGTGGTAGAGAACCTTGCAGGAGTTTTACTAGTTGCCATGGCACTGTGGGATTTCAATAAAGAAGATACTACTTCATCCTCAGTTAGTTTATAATACCAACGGAGCAAAAAAGAATATATGTGAACTAATCAGAAGATAGTTCAAGGTCGTACATAACAAAGTTGGAAACCATTTGGTGCAGAGAAAGAGACCCAGCAAAGGTCATAGAGAAGAAAAAAACAAATACAGCAGAATAATGTAATATCAAAGAGGTCAAAGAAAATGAATTTCAAGGAAAAGAGAGTGGTTTGACAGTGCCAAATGTAAAGTGAAAAGTTAAAGGGAGCTGAGGGCTTTAGAAAAGGCTGCTGGGTTTGACAAGAAATTTGTTATTAGCAACCCTCAAAAGAGCAGCTTCAGGAGAAAGAGGGGCTTGGTTGGGAGCCAAATTTCAGAATGTTAGTGCTGAGAAGTATGACGACGAAATCTAGCGGAGAGATAGGCACTACCTGTTCAATGAGTCTGCAAAGGAAGAGTATAAGAAGATAACCAGGAAGGACTGAAGTTGGAGAAGATCCATATGAGTTTGAAGGCAGAAGGGAAAGAAACACTGCAGAGAGATTAAAGGTGCAAGAAGGGGAAGGCCGGTCTTCTATTTGTTTTGCAACAGATGTCGCAACTAATATCCTACAACAAACAGAATCTTTTGGTGATAATGTGAATCTGAATCAACTCACCTGCACTTTAATTCTTTTCAGACATTCTGGTGATTCCATTTCTGTGTCAGTCATATCGGATGGTCTAATCAAATAGCATAACAGAAGCTCCTGTTGAAAAACAAAACTCTACAACTTAAAAAGAATTCAATTTGTTTCAAACGTAGATGATTCTATTACAAATGCAGGAAGTGTCTCCTTTTCACCATAATGTGTTTATGGACCTTGTTGTCATAAAGGGGAACAATCGACAATGAATCATAGGCACAATGTTAAATTGGAGGAATTTGTTCTGGCCAAGAACCTGACATCCAATAAACTATACCCATGACTCAAGCAGCATGTCACAAAACCAGAGACATAACTACTATAAATATCCAGGATAATTTGAAATAGCAAAACTGTGCTCCAAATCCTTAAAAAAAGAGGAAATAAATATACTATATGCAGCAATTTCTCTGTTATCGAGTATACTTCAGTAGATTCAATAGATCCATGACCTCACTGAGGTGGGCACTGCCTCCAGTTGCACATATGACCACCCATCTACACTGTTTAAAAACATTCTGTGAAATGTTAGTCCACGTCCACCTATAAATTCTTTTTAAAACTTTTATTAGTTTTTTGACAAAATCATCAAACATGAGCATTTCCATACACAAAGACCAGAAAAAGAGGATTGTATATAAAAGCACCTATCACATTCAGCTTGAATTTTTAAAAAACATTAAAAAATTCAACATTACTTTCAAAGTTGTCCTGCTTGTTTGTTTCCTTCTGCTCTCTTTGGTGCATTTTAAAATGTTGCAGTGACCCTTTTCTTGGCATTCCGATTGCTAATCCCTTTCTTCCCTTCCCTTCATTGTCCATCTGCTGTCTGTCGCTGTCTGATTTTTGTAGATATGGACTGACCAAATAGGCTACCCATTCATCTTCATGTCACACACTCCAGAGAATAGGTATTCTTTATCCATTCCTGTATTGATTGTTAAGCCAGTCTCTTTTTGGTTGGTCATCAATCTCAAAGATGGCATTGTAGAATTCTGGGACTTGATGCAAACAGCAAAATGCTATCTAAAAACATGAGCATATGAAGAACTTCACTACCAACAGGGAATTCTTCTTCTATTAAGACTCTATGTAGGGAATTCCTCCAGGATGATGATAAAATGGCACTTGTATGGATATGTCTCTCTATTTTATGCTTAATTCTGGCAATCTATGCATCACTGAACAAAGTCTGCTGTCATTAAATCTATCCAGGAATCTCACATGATCTTAACATGCACAAGATTTACTTTGTTGGAAGAAAGTCTTTTAAAGCTGTATACTTTGATCAAGTCAAGTACTTTTTTATAAATCAATAAACAATTAATGAGATATTATTTCCTTTTCACTTCAGTTAATAGTAATAGCGTGCTTGTGAAGATGTGGTCTGTTGTAGAATATTATTTGTGACCTGTTTCCTTTTCAGGTTTTCATCATGGATACTTTTGTTACACTTCTAGCTTATGCTGAAAGATTTTTTTTTTAAAAAAAGAGAAAACAGACGTGTTTGTGTGGTAGGGCATGTACAACTACAACTACTATAATTAATTTTATAGTATTTATGTTTGCTATGACCCTTCTTATGATACATATGAGATTATGTTTGTTTCTAATGCTTGTTAATTGATTGCTTCTTAGAAGTTTTGTAACTACAAGAGCTGTCCTTCCTCCAGTAACATAAACTAATTTATGTTGTTATAGAATGTAAAAATACATATATGTGTATATATATATTTTATAATGTACCTTGCTATATTAAGAGTTAAGGCCTTTACCCCCCTCCAACTTAGGATCCTTGTTCACTGGAAATTATTTTTACCCCTTAGAAAATCTAAGTATTCATAGGTAGAATCTAAAGAGAAAAGTTTAGTCCTGGGTCTTCTTTTCTCTCTCTATTCTCTCACTTGGTGACCTCATCAAATCTCGTGCGTTTAGTTATTATCTCTCTGCACATGACTTAGAGCCCTACTATCTCCCTTGGGCTTTAGACCCATATCACCAACTGCCTCTTGGACTAAACACAGGCACCTCCAATTTAACATGCCCACAGAACTCATTATCTTTTCCCCAAAATCTCCTTTTCTTCTCAACTTCCCTATAGAGGAGGGCATCACCATCCTTTTAACCACCTAAATTTACAACCTTGTTATCATTCTCGACTTTTCATTCCAACTCATCCCACATATCTACCTAATCAGTTGCCAAATTTTGTCTCCACAATCTCTTTTACACGTGGCCCCTCTTCTCCAGTCAAACAGCTACTGCCATAGTTCAGATCCTCAACATTTCACTTCCTATTTGGTCTCGCTGCTCGAATCTCTCCACGTTCAAGTCCATTCCAAACACGTTTATTTCTTTAAGCTCAGCTCCTGACTATACCATCACTTTCCACCCCATTCATCTCCAGTGGCTCATTCCTACCTCTAGGATCAGGCACCACCTCCTCCTGTTTGGCGTTTAAAACTCTTCACTCTCTGGACCCTTCCTCCCTCTCTAGTCTCCTCACAAATTATTCCCCTTCTATGCATTTTGTGGTCCAGCTATAGTGGCCCACTTACTGCTCCTGACACAACACACTCCTGTCTCTGTGCAGGTCTCCTATACACTCCCTTCCATCTTCCTAGATTTCTTTGAGACTCATCTCAAAGCACCACTTTCTGCAGGAGCCTTTCTTGGTTCCCCCCTTTCCCTTTCTCATTCAGGGTTAACTTGTGTCTGCTTTCAAAGTGTCTCATATATTCTTACGTACATGTCGTCTCTTCAGTGGAAATGTAAAGTCCTTGAGGTCACGGAATTTTTCCACTTTTGTCTTTGCATCGGCAGTGCTTAGCATGGTCACTGCGATATAAAAAGCTTAATCATAAATACTTGCTGATTGTTCGTTGACTTAAAAAGTTGTAAAAAAGCTCTATCAAAAAGACTTTGATCTCTCAGCTGAGAAAATACTTCACGGTTATTTTTTCTGGCATTGGTAAGTAGTGTAGAGATAGAACTCGCTGGGAATATTCATGGCCACACATATTGCCTATGTTTTCACTTTTTTGCCTCAAGCAGACTGGAGAAAGAGGCATTCTAACTTTATGCTTCTCATTCCTCTCAACCAATTATAATGCTCAAAAATCCCAAAGCATAGTGTGGAAATGGAGGCAAATAAGTTATTACCTTGCTTCCCCATCAGACTACCTTTTTCAGCTCACTGGAAAAACAAGACTGTAGCATCCCTCCTGTCTCCAGCTGGCTATAAAGAATATCCTTTAAAATTTTTATTTGCATATGTAAATTAGTTTTGTGCATGTGTGTTTTTTTTCCCTTTTCTAATCTTTATTTTGAATGCTAATTTACTATATAACCCCTCATTTGGAGGGACCAACTAAGGGAATAAAATAAGTGATAAAAGCTGATCAAATGCCCTCCATTTAAAATTCTCTGAACTCAATGGAAATAGCTTGGATTCAAACTGTATTAAACTGAAATGGCTGCATTAAGTGGCCCTTATTTAGCTGGTAGTTACTGCTATTTTCTTAAGTGCCTTTGATACCACTGCCTGTGATTTTTCCAAATATTCAGCATCTTCTGTCTTCAGATAGTTTGAAAAAAATCAGTCATTGTTTTCAAAACTGTGAAATTCTGAAGACTTGAAAAGAAATAGTTCTGATGTAGAGGAAAAAGAGCTGCCTAAAGATACTGAAGTATATGCACATGGGACTCACTAACTCTTAAAAAACTGATACTTTAGAATGTAAGCTCCTTGAGGGAGGGGACTGATTTTAGATTTGTCTCTGTATCTCCAGTATTAAGCACAGACCCTTCAACATATTAGGTGGTTAACAAATGTCTGTGTAATGAAAAAGAAATGCACAGAAGATGGTTTGTGAGCATTTAGAGAAGGAAGCAATGATTACTAAAAGCCAGTTATCCAGAACAGGTGGTGCCCAGGCTGAGGCCATACAGTGCTCATGAATGGCTCAAGTTCATCTTGGAGGAAGGTTCTTGTGGCACCCCAAGGAAGCTGATCTTGGCCTTGTGCAATGTGACATTTTTATCAGTGACTTGGGTGAAGGCATAGAAGGTGTGCTTGTCAAATCTGCCGACAACACAACACTTGTGTGGTAATTCAGAACTGGATAATAGAGTTCGGACCTAATAAGGCTAAAATGATAGGGTGAATAAAATAAGATGAGATTTAACAGGAACTAGTATAAAGTTCTACACTTGGATTAAAAAAATTTAGCCTCACAACTATAAGAGAGAAGAGAAGACTTAAGTGGATATGGTGGATATCTTCAAATACATGAAGGGCTGCTACATGAAAAAGGACTGGAGAGAATGAGTGGAAGCTGCAGAAAAGCAGACTTAGGTGTGACATAAGGAAAACCTGCTCATTCCAAAGGGGTGGTTCCCCCTCCCTAAACGTCTTCAAGAAGAGGCTGGATGACCGCTTAGAGAGCTGTCGAGGGAATTCTCAGTCATGCATAAGTTGTATTGTATGGACATGGAAATTCTTTCCAACTCTTCTATTCTATGACAGGAGAGGGCGGGGACTGGTCACAAAATCTGAGCTTGTGATTCTTTGTCTAAGGAGCAAGGAGCTTGTTTTTTCCCCTCTTCAGCAAAATAATTTTTACTGGGTATAGGCCCTCCAAAAAAAAAAAAAAGCACGTCAATATCAGGATAAAGAGAAAAGCCAGAGTTACATCTTGTTTCTTCCAAGGTCTGTAGGATGAAACGTACCACCATAAGTTGTGGTTAAACATAGACCTTCCTAGCCTGTCAGAGGGTTACAACCATCAAATAGAGATCAGCATCATGTTTTTAGCACGTTAGTTCCTTTGGTCATTCATAGAATGGACGTCCTCCTGAGAGGGAGCAGCCTTAGGCACCTTCTCTTTAGCAAGGCTCCCCGCAGCCTCATTAGTGGATGTTGGTTCACCATGGCTTCCCAGCTTCCTCTTTAGCAGGTTTTACAGCTTTAAGGTCCCCCTCAACTTCCTTCTCCGTTGAAATTTTTGCCTCTCCAGGATTCATAGTTCTCCTTAGGTTGTTTTGCCTCAGTAGGGTTCCCCTCACCCTTCTTCCCTTCAAGGTTCCCCCTGGTGGCTTTTCCTCACCTGCATTTGCTTTGGCCTCCTCAGTTGGCTCATTCTGCATCCTCATGCACCCTCACAGACAAAGCTCCTGTAGAAATTTTAACCTGCTTAATAGGCAATTCTAGCTTTTTCTGGATGTCCACCAGGGCAGTCATTTTTTCCCGTGAAGCTCTGCTTGCCACGAAACAGGCACAGTATCATGGCAGAAAAATGTTCCAGCTTCTCACCTATATCCAGAGTGGAAGTGGACGTCTAAGGAAGCACCTCCTGCTTCTAGGACAAGGGACCTGAAGTCCATTACTTTAGTCATGAATATGTTTAGGACACTGACGCATTCCATCAAGAAATCTCAGCTTATTTTTGAAGAGAAAAACAATGCCATCAGGACTTAGGTAATGTCTCTGATCACACTCTGCAACACTAACCTTTCAGAAAGCACTACTGAGGAAGGAGTTTATATTAAACATGCAAATTCCTTTAAGGATCAAAATGGCAGGACACTGTGAAATTATGTTTAGTTAACAAATATAATACTTCTTCAGTTAAAAGCTCAAATTTAAATCAGACATGAATGGCACCATTAACATTTCATTACCTTGGAGACATTAGCTGTAATTCTGTTTAACCCAGCCAGTGACTTCCAGCTGAAAGGTCTCCGAAGTGATCCTTCAAAACTGTCATTAACCAACTCGATAATGACAGAATAACTGGAAAACACACAAAGGAATCTTTTACTCAAGGAAATTATATTTCCAAATAAAAAGCATGAAACGATTATGCTGAAAATAGTATTGCTTTTCCTGACAAATGAAATAAAATTTATATCATCCAACCTTCAATTATGTTAAGATTGTCAGTAAAAGCATCAACTTCTACCAACTTTGAGAGATAATCTTTCACACTGAGTTTAACATTTACTTTCTTAGAAAAAACTAATAGTATATTTTTTCCTACATAAAGCAAGAGCATGTGACTTCATTTAACTGTTTAGAAAATAGCACTGGCCAAAGTTAACGATAAACAATTGCTAAGCAGACCATTAACTTATCCCTCCACCTCCCCCCCCCATACAAATTAATGTTCAAATCTAAGACATTAACTTTAACACCAAAGGAGTAACTGGAACAAGGTGAAATCATTTGGTATCTGTACCAATCAAACCAACAAAGACAGACAACATCAACTGTCAGAGAAGAATTACTCTGACAAAGTTTAAAATTGCTGTTAATTTCCTTGTCATGCAATCCCAAAATGCAGCTTTTTCAAAACTGTGAACTCCAAACCTTGCATGGTAAAAAGGTGGGCCTTTTCGGTAGAGCACTACAAAAAAAAAAAAAGAAAAAGAAAACATACTACCATAAACATGTTATTTTGCTGACCTAATTTTTCAGGATTATAGACTTCTTTCAAATGTAAAGTCAAAGATACTTTGTTTTCTTTCTCTCTCCATAAATTGGGAGTCAACTCAAGTATTTATTGATGGATTACTGACTTTGTCGATTAACTACAACCCAATTCTGATAGTGTGGGCACCAACTGGAAGGCCTTACAATCACAAAGACAGAGGTTCAAGTTCTGCCTCTGTCATAAAGTAGCTCTGGGACTGGGAAGCAAGTCAGTGAATCTTATACTATACATTACAGAACAGGGGAGGCAGTTTCCATATTTCACAGTCCCTATACTAATAAAACCAAAGGGCCTAACTCTCTTTCTTCATATATCAAATTACTAATATATAATTATTAAATTAAATATATTAACAAATATATAAACATTATTATATGCACAAATACACACACACAGAAAAGCTAAAGTTCTATTCAAGCACTACTCCAATGCCTCAGCCTGATGTGGAAGTGACTGGACACTTCAGGCCTATATCTGCAAGGAACATGGTCTGCAAAGTCCTAACTAAAAGTGGAAAGGCTTTGAACAAGGACCTGGAGACCAACTATCTGCCTGATGTCTCACTACAAGGGGCAGAAAGAAAAAAGGGGGAGAGAAGACAGAGAGAAAAAGGGAGGTGGGGGAAGAGAAAGAGATCTGGAAAGTATACCCACATATATGAAATGAAAGAGCCTCAAAGTATCAAAACCCAACATTTTCAAAAAACTAACTCATGAAACATTAAATGTTAATTATTTATATCATTCAAACACTTCTGGGTTTTTTTTTGTTATTGTTATTTTCTTGCATAGAGTAGCAGGAAGTCAAATGTCTGTTGAATGGGACCATGAATTTTTACACCGTAATCGGCATGTTCTACTTTTTCCACCTAACATTACTTCACATACATATTTCCAGGTTGAGCATGTCACTGTCACACAGCATTTTTTGGTGTTAATATATCAGATTTCACTTAGCCATTCTCCTACTTTGGGGCACGTAGGTCACCTACATTTCCCCCATTATAAATAGTGCCACTGTAGGCATTTTTGTATAAATAGGTGAGGGAACCGACACTGAAAATGTTTAAGTGATTTCCCCAGGGTAGTACAGCTGCTAGGGGTCTGAGGCAGGATTTGAAATCAGATCTTCCAGTCTTTAAAGGGAAGTCCTCTATCCACTTTGCCACATAGCTGCCAACTTTGCTTTTGAGGGGTGAGGCATTACTTCCTTGAATTATATTCCACACTTCCTGGTCAAAGTCTATGGACAATCTGTAGTCTGGTTACACACTATCAGGCTGTTTTCCGGAAAGATGGAAATCGATTTAAGTGGCTTCGGAAATGGATAAATATACCTGTTTCCTAGAACGCTGCCAACATTGGGTTTTACAATTTTTATTGACTTTTGTTAGTTTAATATGTATATGATGGCAACAAGTTTTTCTGTTTTCTTTTTTTTTTTTAAACTTTGATATAGATACGTAGTGATTAGTTCAGAGTAGTTCATTAATAGACCTATTTTTTCCCTTGTTGGCTCAACATTTGTCATTTCTGATAGCTGTGAGGTGATACCTGAGTTGTTTTATCAATAGGGATTTGGAGCATTTTTTTTTATGACTATAGATAGCTTTGATTTCTTCTTCTGCAAACTGCCTGTTCATATCCTGTGACCATTTAAAATTTAGGGAATAACTCTTATTTTTATAATTTTAACACAGTTCTCTATTTAGTATATATTTGGGAAATGAGGCCTTTAACACAGAAACTTGCTGTAAAAATTTTTGACATTACTTCATTGTCCATGATACCTTTTGGCAAAATGTGGGTCTATTTTTGCTTTTGTTTTGTCTGAGATCATGATTACTACTCTTGTCTTTTTTACTTCAGCTGAAGTATATTAGATTCTGCTCCAGCCCTATATTTTAACTCTGTGTTTGTCTTTTTATTTCAAGTGTGTTTCTTGTAAAGAACACAGTCGGATTTTGGTTTCTAATCCATTCAGCTATCCACTTCCATTTTACGGGTGAGTTCATCTCATTCACATTCATAGTTGTAATTACTGTGTATCTCCCTCCACCCCCTTTTCTTCTGTTTATTCTTCTCTTTTTATCCTGTTCCTCCTCAAAAATCTGTGTTGCTTAGGACCATTGCCTCCCTACTCCACTCTCCCTTTTAACCCCTCCACCCCCTTCCTCTTATTCCCTTCCCCTCCTATTTCTCTATAGGGTAAGATAAATTTCTATATACAACTGAATGTGTGTGTATATATATATATATTCTTCCCTCTTTGAACCAATTCTGATGAGGGTGAGATTCAAACACTTCTTTCCTCCTTCCCCCATTTCCCTTTAAAAAAAAAAAAAGCTCTTCATTGCACAGGTCTTTTGTGAGAAAAATGTCCTCCGTTCTGCCTCTCCCTTCTCATACCTTCATTTTTTTATGTGAGATCATTCCAACATAATCAACTCATGTCCATGCCCTATGTCTATGTAAACTCCTTTTTAGTCCTAATAATGATAAAGTTCTTAGAGGAGTTTTATATAGATCTTCTTTTCATATAGGAATATAAACAGTTATAACTTTATTGAGTCCCATATGATTACTTTTTCATGTTGACCTTTTTATGCTTCTCTAGAGTCTTCTGTTTGAATGTCAAATTTTCTATTCAGCTCTGGTCTTTTCATCAGGAATACCTGAAAGGCCTCAATTTCGTTAAAAATTCATTCCCCCGAAGGATTATACTCAGTTTCGCTAGGTAGGTGATTCTTGGTTGTAATCCTAGCTCATTTGCCTTCTGGAATATCATATTCCAAGCCTCCTGATCCTTTAACGTTGAAGCCACTAAATCTTGTGTGATCTTGACTATGGCTCCACAATATAGGAATTGTTTCTTTCTGGTTGCTTGCAATATTTTCTCCT
This sequence comes from Trichosurus vulpecula, assembly GCF_011100635.1. NCBI lineage: Eukaryota > Metazoa > Chordata > Mammalia > Diprotodontia > Phalangeridae > Trichosurus > Trichosurus vulpecula. The sequence continues at coordinate 150,994,848 of NC_050581.1, forward strand.
TGATCTGGAAGCTCTGGAATTTGGCTATAATATTCCTCGTAATTTTCATATTGGGATCTTTTTCAGGAGGCGATTGGTGGCTCCTTTCAATTTCCATTTTACCCTCTTCATCTAAGATATTGGAGCAGTTTTCCTCAATAATTTCTTGAAATATGATGTCTAAGTTCTTTTTTTTATTATAGATTTTAGGTAGTCTAAGAATTCATAAATTATCTCTCCAGTTATTTTCCAGGACAGTTGTTTTTTGATGAAATATTTCACATGTTCTTCTATTTTTTCATTTGTTTATCTCTGTTTTATCTCTTGATGTCTCTTGGAATCATTAGCTTTTACTTGCCCAATTCTAATTTTTAAAGAATTATTTTCTACACTGAGCTTTTGCACCTCTTTTTCCATTTGGCCAATTCTGCTTTTAAAGGAGTTCTTTTCTTCAGTGAATTTTTGTGCCTCTTTTACCATTAAGACCAATTCTGTTTTATAAAGGTGTTATTTTCTTCAGAATATTTTTTTGCCTTTTTTTTTATTAAGCTGTTAATTCTCTTTTCATAATTTTTTTTTGCATCACTCTCATTTCTTTTCTCATTCTTATCTCTCTCTTTAACTCTTCCAGGAATTCTCATTGAACTTGTGTCCAATTAGTATTTTTTCCCTTTGTGGTTTTGCTTGTAGTTGTTTTTACATTGTTGTCTTCTGAATTTGTGTCTTGGTCTTCCCAGCCACCAGAGTAACTTTTTCTGGTCAAATTAATTTTTTTTTGTTGTTAGCTCATTTCCCCAGCCTATTTCTTGGCTTTGAACTTTATGTTAAAGTTGGGCTCTGCTCACTTGGGAGTGGGGAGGAACTGTCTCAAGATTCAGGCTTTTTTCATGTTGCTGTTTTCAGAGCTGGTTTTGGGGGTCTGCAAGTTTTTGGTGCTTCCAAGGTGGTATGATTAGGGGGCATTAGCATTGTGGTCACTGCTCTCTTGTTCTACTCTGGTCTTTACCCAGGAAAGGACCCAGGATCCCCTGAAGCTAGAAGCACTAGCACTCCTCTTGGTCCTGGACCTGCAAACCAGAACTGCTACAGGCTACAGAGTTGCCAATCAGTGAGAGCTGCACCCAATGCCAGCAAAAGAGCTCCTGGAATTTCTTTCTGACCAGTTGTCCAAACCCCTTCCTGTCTCTTAGCTGAGAGCTCCCCAGGTTGTTGCCCCTGCCACTGCCTCCATGTGGGTACACTTTGAATGGACCTCCACCCCAGTGTCACAGACCTCTCCTACCAACCTCCTAAGTTTTCTTAGGCTAGAAAAATGCCTCAACCTGACCTTTTGTTGGCTCTGCTTTCCAAAATAGGATTTGAGGCATTACTTCAAAAGTTGCATGGAGGGGAATGTTGAGAAAATTCAGCTGTGCTGTTTCTTCTAATCCGCCATCCTGGCTCTACCTTTCCAGTGATTTCTAAGCCCATTTTAAATTGGTTTCTACTTACTATTCAAGCAAAATGTAGTTATGTATGCAAATCAAATTCCAAAAAAACCCAAAATATTCACCTGTAATTGGTTAAAAATCATTTGCATGTGGAATATATCTGTTGTTTTTAATTAGCCATATTTTTGTTATTGAAAATAACAAAGAGCTGACTATACTAGGAAACAAACTCATAGAGCTAATGACTGGTTGCTATATGTTACAACTTGCTTATGTGACACAGTGTGACTGGGAAGTAGAGTGTTCTTGTTAACTGAAGATACACTAAATAAAAGTTTCCCTTGAGTAAATCTTGCCAACCAAATTCCAATACAGAAAAGGTGCCAGGGAAAAAGTCATAAATATCCATCATCATAGTATTTTAGCACCAGACAGGACCAGGGCAACAACAGTTAGCTCACATTAAAAATGTACCAAAGGAGCCCAACCTAGAAGACCACAGACAGCCTATTCTGTAAGACTGCTAAGTTTATTTGGCTAATTAAGAGATTAAGAGGCAACTAGAGATTTGTGTATTTATTACTAATTGCTTCAACAGATAGAGTAATAGCTCATAAAGTCAACCCAAAAGTACTTACAGAAATCTGTTCCATACTTGAGTCCTACTTTGGGCACCCATCCCTTACTTCGGAAATAGTGGTATGCCATATATGTTGTTCTGAATGTGGGCTGAACTAGATGAAAAGCTTTCCAGAGTTTCAATATTGTTAAAGGCTCCTAAGGTCATAAGAAAGAGTATTAATATAATTTTCCCATAATGCTAACAAACTCAATATTCTTAAATGGTCTAAAATATACTACTGACTGTTTATAAAAATGCCACAGTTGTTTTAAAAAAAGGTCCATCAGAACAAAAGGCTTACCTAAAAAATGCATGCATACTTAAAATCAGGTCATTTGAAATCAGACTCACCAGAACGCTCTATTACTGCAGTTTCGGTTTTGTACTGGTTTATTCACTCAAACCTCTAGTAAGGACCTACAATGTACAATGCTCTGTACACTCCTAGTCCAATAGTTTTAGAAAACACGTACATTCATTAGGTGGTTTTACTACCAAACAGAAACTCTGCCTCAGCAAAACAAATACAAATAAATATACAGTGCCCAGGACATAGCAGGTGCTTAACAAATGCTTATTGAAATCAGGCATAACGTGATTGACAATTTGCAACGCTGTCATTACAAACTCCAACATGAAGCATCGTGAAAGTTTGCTGAAATGTTGCTACAATTAGGATGCTGTGGAACAGGACTAGATGCTTCCTTTCTATTTAATGCAATATTTTCAGAGAACCAACTACTTATAGAACTCAGGATAAGCCTGTAATATCGAAGATTACTTTGGGGTTCGCTTGGTTTATGCTTTAGATCTTAACTCTAACACTAGAAGCATGAATCAACTGGGAGGGACAAAAGTACATTTGTGTACTACCGTATTATTTTTTAAAAAGATTCATAAAATAAAATTTTTTAGAAATAAGGAACTGACTACTAAGTTCTCTGCTGGTCTCCTATCCTGATTACTTTTCTTTCTGAAAAAATTTAAATCCCCTGTTCTGAGGCAGGACCGCTCGGTGAGAAAAAACTTTTTCAATTCTTGGGAGTGAGGAAGAGCCTGAAATACCAACGACATTAGGTTCTAACACCAAACTTTGGTTATCTAACCAATGGTGCCTGGAGAGGGAATGCCAAGTCTGTTTAGTGTAAATCAGAAGATCAACAATGCGCTTGTTTTTATCATTATGAAAACTGTAAGCATAATGGGACTACCAAAAACACCTTACCTCCTCATAGTAAATATTTAAACACCCCAAAGCAAAGACCAAGAAAAATGCCTGAAAACACAGAAGAGAAAAGGCATTGATTAAAATATAACATGAAGTTCATGGAAATTAAGTATGTTCTAAGTTCTTCTTCCACTAGGCTTCAGAAACACCATTTCCCAATAGGCAGAACTTTTTATACTCCTAGTCATCTGGATCAGCAAAATCCTCAGAACGACCACCTTGCTTCCTTAAAGGGAAATCATTCCATTTTATGCAAAATAAATGTTGTTGTTACCGCCCTCAGGTAGATTATTTTGTCAGCTGTGTGGAAAATGGATTAGAATGGGGAGAGACTAAAAGCAAGGAGACCAGTAAGAAAACTATCACTAGAGTTTACATTACTTACTCCTGTCAGACCAATGTTAGTGGAATACCGCCAAAAGACATACTTCTTCCTGAAATGTGGGCCAACTTGATTCCCCAGCTGTGGTTCCCATCATTCCAGATGCTTATTAGAACAAAAGCAGCAGCTACTGCTGCTCACACACATCATCACACCTCGAGTGAAACGTGAGCTCTTCTTTGCCATCAAGCAGAAATATCATCACCTACTCTCAGGTTAGTACTATGGCTTTCAAAGAGATCAGAACTGGTGATACAAGGCTGAACCGAGTTAGAAAACCTAGGCTTTATTTTCAGCTCTATGGGACCTTAGTTAAGTAGTCTAGCATCTCTAGAACTTAAGTCGGACAACTAGGTGGCACAGTGGATAAAGTGTCAGGCCTGGAGTCAGGAGGACTTGAGTTCAAATCTGGCCTTAGACACTTACCAGCTTGTGTGACCCTGGGCAAGTCACTTAACCCTGTTTGCCTCAGGTTCCTTATCTGTAAAATGAGTTGGAGGAGGAAATGGCAAACCACTCCAGTATCTCTGCTAAGAAAACCCCAAATGGGGCCATGAAGAGTCAGACATGACTGAATAGCAACAAAACCAGAACTTAGTGCCAGGTCTCTTTTGCAAAATGAAGGAGTTACACTGGACGATCTCTAAGGTGCCTTCCAGTTTTAATACCGAGTTTGTTTGCTGGCACCAGGGAAGTCTAGAATTGGGAGTTGTTTAGGGCTACAATTTTTTTTCCTCTATGGAAAGACCATTAATGAAAATTAATTCAATGAGTATTTACTGAATGCTAATTATGTGTCCAGAACTGTGGGGGACAAACGTAAGACTTGCTCTATGAATTTAAGAACTTATAACTAGAGAGTAAAGATATTATGTATATAAACAATAATATTATCTATTTATGAATATTCACAGACATAACAAAATGAGGCGCTAAAAATGGTTATGAAATGCTAAGTGCCAGAACCCTTCATTTAGAAGGATTATCACCCCAGAATATCTGAGGAAAGCTAGGAGACTGAATTGGACCTTGAAGAATGGGTGAGATTTGGAATGGCAGATAGGGGGCACAAGGGAAAAGGGTGTACATATGTTCAGCATAAGCAAAGACACTGGGGTGGCAATGAGCACATGACCAATCATAAGAGATTGAGAGAACCAGTCACTGGAAAATACAACGCAGTCTACAGAAAAACACTTCACAATTGGTTTTTTAGAACGAAATTGTTATACAAAGTAAACAAGGGTATTTAGTTAACTGTAGGACTCAATAGGGAATAAACATTTATTAAGTGCTTACTATGTGCCTGGCACTGTGCTAAGTGCTTGGGATACAAATTTTAAAAAACAGAGATAGCCCAGAAAGCTGAAAAGGGCTAGGCTTAGGAGGGGTGTATGAAGGGAAGGTACCCAATGTAGGGACGTGGAAGAGAAGTCCTAAAGGAGTTGGCCCGGCGGGAAATGATGAGCTGTATCAAAGGAACATTGTTTTAAGGCAGCCCACGCATAAGAAGGTTCTCCAGCATGGCTCCTGAAAACAGCGTTCCACTGAGGGTCCAACACAGAATAGAAAAATATTTACTGTAATAAAAAAATACCTCTTCTAGGCTGAGTTGTAAGTACTCAAAGATCCTGTATGGATTTCTTCTGCACACTAGCTTTTCTCTTTTGATGACCTGAAGATAATGAAATAAAATAAATTATATACTGATCAAATTTAAAAACATTATCACACAAGAGGGACCAGTTTCATTTCAATATTTTTCTCTTAAACTATCAGTGTTGTTGGGGCAGCTAGGTGGTGCAGTGAATAGAGCACCGGCCCTGGAGTCAGGAGGACCTGAGTTCAAATCCAGCCTCAGACACTTGACACACTAGCTGTATGACCTTGGGCAAGTCACTTAACCCCAACTGCCCTGCCTTCTCCCCTCCAAAAAAAAAAACAAAACAAAACCTAACAATGTTGTTACATTACTACCTTACAAAGGAGTTTTTAAAATGCATTTATGAAAACAACATAAAAGTAAATATCCAAATACATACTTTATTTATTTTATACTATTTCTGCTGTAATTCTGGGGTTCCTACTGTTGTGCTACACCACATCTCCTATGCTGTGACCACATGACACAGTCACCTACCTTTCTGTGCTGGAATAGTGAGGAAGAACAGTAAACAGAAAGATTGATGACTTCAGCAGCTCTAGGCTTGACATTGACTAGGTCTGAGACCTTAAGCAAGTCCCTTAACCTCTACAAATGCAGGATCACAGATTTAGAGCAGGATGGGACTGTGGAGGTCATTCAATCCAGAAGATGAGGGAGGCCACTGAGGCCCAGAGGGGTCTTCCTGCTTCCAAGGCCTGTTCTCCGTCCACTGCACCAAGCTTCACTTGTAAACTGGAATAATAATACTTGTACCACTAGAGGTCACACAAAAACATGTATGAGAACTGTAAAGTGCCCTATCAATGGGAGCTCTTCACTACTGAAGGGAGATACTGCTTTTTGTCATGGGGCCTGTGCTGTCATCAATGGAGGGAGCTCTTCCGACATTGAGAGGCCTCCTCTGTTGAGGCACACTCTGCTTCTCTGCTACCTAGAGGTACCACAAGATAGAATGGCCTGGAGTCAGGAAGATCTGAGTTCAGATCCAGTCTCAGAACCTTTCTGGCTGTGTGACTCTGGGCAAGTCACTTAACATCCATCTGCCTTGGTTTCATCATCTATAATACGGTAGATAGCAATAGCACCTACCTCCCAGGGTCATCCTGAAGACAAAGCGCTTTGTAGACTGGAAAGGACCCCGCAAATGCAGCTATTATTAACTTACCGGCTTGAGAGAATTGCCTGGAGACATGAGAGGCTAAGTGACTTGCCCAGGGCCACAAGGTCAGTTTGTGTCAGAGGTGAGACTTGAAACCTGACTCCGAGGTCAGCTCTCTCAATCTCAACCAGAGATATCAAATACCAGCCTACAATGTTCATGAGTGCAGAAGGAGCCAGATTAAAATGAAATTGGGAAACATTTAACAAAACAAATATAAATACAACAGAAGACCGATAATGTTCATGTGTTTTTCTAAGTCAGTAGAGACTGGCGGGAATCCTTGCATGGCTTAATGGCCCAATGGCCCCTGTGTCTATTCTAAACTACCTCATACTGCCTCTTATCACTGTTACATCTAAAATTTAGATTGACTTAAAAATTAAATTGGTTTAAATTGGTAACAGAAAAATTCAAAGAAAAGATCTTTTCTTCTCACACTTACTTTCTCACCTGCTGTTTCCTCTTCATCATCTAAACAACTTGTTTCTTGAACAAGCACATACTCGTGATCATATGCTCCATCTGTAGCAAACCTAAGATGCTCCCACTGCACACAATCTTCAGGCCGACAGTCCAGTGTGACGAAATCTCCGTGTGTGAGATAGTGCGTTTGACCCGAAGCCTCACTGTCCCTTGCCTTTTGTCCATCGGAGCCACATTTAACCAACGGATCATGGACAGAGCCCTCCTTTGAGTCCGTGCTCTCGGAGCCCGAGCTTTTGCTCTCATCCTCTAGATGAAGCTTGACAGAATCTCCATTTGCTTTCTGTTCTACATTTTCTATTTCTGGATCCAACTTATGGTTAAGTTCACTATTTGGTTGATCTTCTTTATTTCTTTTCACAAAAGGAAGCTCGAGTGGTTTTGTATAATCCTCCAGAATCCTGTGAACTGAGCTTTCCTCCTGTCCCTGTCTTTGCATGAGGTATGCAGCCCACGTTACCCCGCGCTGATACCTAGATGATAGAAATATTGCTAGTATGACGTGAAAAGTTTTTAATCTTGGAAAATCAACAAAACCAATAACACTACTGCCGCCATTTCTTATAATTCAGCAGGGTGCCTTCTCACTTGTAATGAGCTCAATAAAGTTTACCATTAAATGATGGTGGTTGTTAAAGTACTTGTAAACTGGATACTACACAAAAATGGAATTCTGTTCTTTAGGAGAAGTTGTTAAATTATAACATAAAAGTTAAAGTATAACTTAAAATCTCTGATCTAAGTTAAGAGTTCTATAATAACTCCACCTTGAGCTGAGGATTTAGTATCCAAGATAAAGTATACCAGAGATTGTTCTCCCTATATAATAAAAAAAAGTAGCCTTAAAGAAAATCATTTGATTCAATGGATGCAAAGCCGTTAATATATATTAACTGTTGTAAAAAGAGAGGAACAGTGTGGTACGGTAGAAACAGAATTCGACTAGAAGACGTGGGTTCTGTTCCGACCTTGCCACTGTGGCTTTGGGCAAATCACTTAACCTTTCTGTATCTAGTTTCCTTCTTTGTTAAGGAGAAATAACATACCTATCCTTCCTACCCCACTAGGTTATAAAGATAAAATGAGATCACGTATGCAAAAATAGCTTTGAAAAATAAAAAAATGCCACATAATGTAATCATACGCAGTTAGAGGGTGAGTTCATAACAACTAATCCCAGAACTGAAGAGGTGGAAGACGGAGGGCTGGAATGGAAAAGGCTTTGGATGATCTTCAAGAATCTACCTGAAATGACTCCTGCCTGCCTTCTCCCCTTGATATCACTGCTATTCCGATGTTATATGGTTGCAAAAAAATCAACACCACAGATTCCCCAAAGGCCATGGAGAAGTAGACAGAGGGCATAAATAGGTTGTAGCGCGTCACAAAGATCATCCAGAAGCTGTGTAAAAGGTAGTATCAGTTCTCAAAAGAAAAAATGGAAGTTATAAAGAACCACATGAAAAAATTCTCCAAACCACTAATAGAGAATTCCACGGTTCTACCCCATACCCACCAGAGAGACTGGCAAAGGAAAATGACAATTGTTGGAGGTGAAGCTGGAAATGGGCACACTAAAAGATATCACTCCACGTATACAGTGACAGCAAGCAACAATGGACGGCCAGCCTTTGTGCTCCACTGCTACTTACTTCCCAGATAAATTTTTGGAGGAAAACTCCCAGATGACTGGGTATACTTCAATGGAAGATTTATGGGAACACATGGACAAGAGATGAACAGGATGAGTTGGCATGGATTGGCTGCAATCTGTACCACTGGAAGGCACACTCACATTAATGAGATCACAGAACCCTTCGTGTACTGAAGTGTTATTATATATTTTACAACCTGTGACAGCATACACTACTGCAAGATTCACCTTAAAGATCGTCTCATTGAATCCCTTCAGGCTCAGAGAGATTAAGTGATGAGCTGAAGTCACAATGAAAAAGTGGAGCCAGGCTCCAAGCCCAGCTTTCTTACTGCTACCCCACAAACAAAATGGATAGAACCTTACTAACTGAAATAAAGTTGGACCCCTGGAGCTGACGTCTGATAGACTGAGTCGTCTAGGGCTCTTCTTTTTTTTTTTTTAAATCTTTTTTTATTTAATATATTTAGTTTTCAGCATTGATTTTCACAAGAGTTTGAATTACAAATTTTCTCCCCATTTCTACCCTCCCCCCCACTCCAAGATGGCATATATTCTGGTTGCCCTGTTCCCCAGTCAGCCCTCCCTTCTGTCACCCCACTCCCCTCCATCCCCTTTTCCCTTCCTCTCTTGTAGGGCTAGATAAATTTCTACGCCCCATTGCCTGTGTATCTTATTTTCTAGTTGCATGCAAAAACTTTTTTTTTTTGTTTTTGAACATCTGTTTTTAAAACTTTGAGTTTCAAATTCTCTCCCCTCTTCCCTTCCCACCCACCTTCTCTAAGAAGTCAAGCAATTCAACATGGGCCACATGCGTATCATTATGTATAACCCTTCCACAATACTCATGTTGTGAAAGACTAACTATATTTTGCTTCTTCCTAACCTATCCCCCTTTATTGAATTTTCTCCCTTGACCCTGTCCCTTTTCGAAAGTGTTTGTTTTTGATTACCTCCACCCCCATCTGCCCTCCCTTCTATCGTCCCCCCCTTTTTTAATCTTCTTCCTCCTTCTTTCCTGTGGGGTAAGATACCCAATTGAGTACGTATTCCCTCCTCAGGTCAAATCTGATGAGAGCAAGATTCACTCATTCCCCCTCACCTGCCTTCTCTTCTCTTCCTACAGAACTGCTTTTTCTTGCCATTTTTATGTGAGATAATTTACCCCATTCTCTCTCTCCCCCTATCTCCCTCTCTCAATATATTCCTCTCTCATTCCTTAATTTGATTTTATTTCTTTTAGATATCTTCCCTTCATCTTCAATTCACCCTGTGCCTGCTCTCTCCCTCTCTCTCTCTATATATACACATACATATATACATACATACACACTCACATATACACATATATACATAAACACATACACACACACACAGACATATATATATTCATATTCCCTTCAGCTACCCTAATACTGAGGTCTCATGAATCATACTTGTCATCTTTCCATGTAGGAATGTAAACAAAACAGTTCAACTTTAGTAAGTCCCTTGCAATTTCTTTTTCTTGTTCTTTTCCTTGATTATCTTTTCATGCTTCTCTTGAATCTTGTCTTTGAAAGTCAAATTTTCTATTCAGCTCTGGTCTTTTCACTGAGAAAGCTTGAAAGTCCTCTATTTTATTGAAAGTCCATATTTTGCCTTGGTAGGGCTCTTCTTAAATGACCACGTTACCTTTTTTTTTCTTTTTTTAGTCCTTTCTTCACCTACCCCCCATTACAGGTACAAAAAAATTTTAACTTTCACTTTTTAAAATTCTGAGTTCCAAATTCTCTTTCACCCTCCCTTCCCTTCCTCCTCATTGAGAAGGCAAGATGTTGTGAAAGAAAATACAGACCAAAAAAAAAAGACAAAAGAAAGTAAGCTAAAAAAAAAGTATGCTTTGATCTGCAACCAGACTCCATCAGTTTTTTTTCTGAAGCAGATAGCATTTTCATCATGGTTACTTCAAAACTGTCTTGGATCAATGTATTGCTGATACTAACCAAGTCATTCACAATTGATTATCACACAATATTGCTGTTACTGTGTACAATGTTCTCCTGGTTCTGCTCACTTCACTCTGCATCAGTTCATGTACATCTTTCCAAGTTTTTCTGAAACCATCCTGCTTGTCCTTTCTTACAGCACAATAGTATTCCAACACAATCACATACCACAACTTGTTTAGCCATTCCACAGTTGATGGGCATGTCCTCAATTTCCAATGCTTTGCCACCACAAAAAGATCTACTACAAACACTGGGTTCTTTTCCTTTTTCTTGGGATCTCTTTGGGATACAGACCTAGTAGTGGTATTGCGGGTCAAAGGTTAGGCACAGCTTTATAGCCCTGCCATGTTATTTTTATAATAATTTCTCCAGATATCTGTGGCAGAGGAAGGTCAGGGTTTGATGCCCTGAGAGAATACACAGTGACATGTTCCCTTTTTCCACTTCTCATCCAGAAGTATTCAATTAAACCACCAGAAAACAATCCCTACTCTCTGGCTCCTGATGCCACAAGACAAAAATGAGTCAGCTTTGAGCCAGTCAATACTCATCCTCTGTAGCACCCTACATAGCACTAAGGGGGCCCACAAAAGAAGAGATTCTATGTTCTAGGGCCTTGATAAACTGGAGGTGCTGCAAGAGCGTTCCCCACTTCCAATAACTTTGAATATTGATCTGGTCTTCACCTAGTCCAATCAGACCCATCATAACATTTTTTCATAGTTGTGGCAGCTTTACTAAGGAGGCATGGAAACTATGTGGGGATAAGGAATCGGCCTCAGGGCCCCTCATCTTGCCTGGGCACTACAATGACAAAGCATTACTTACTCTGCCTTTGCCTCTTGGATATCCAGTCTTCACCTTCTTCTGCTTGGCCATCATGGGGGCCTGACTCCTCACTTTTTCAGTTCTGATCAGAAAGCCCTGGACTTTACCTCATACCATGTGGTTACCACTTCTAGAATGTATAGGAATGTCATCCTGTGATGGCTTCTTCTTCAAGGAGGGGAGCCACACAGGAGCAGGACCTGTCCACTGCAGCAATACCTACACCACGTGACATGTGCCTTGATCTGGGCCATGATCACCATGCCTTATCACCTTGAGGGTATGCAGGACTTAAGTACAGATGTACAGTCGCATGGTGGCCACATGGACACGCTTGTCCTAACCTCTCCATGGCAAAGACAGAGGCCAGAAAGAGCCCATTACAACTTTCTAGTCAATTATAACTGTCTTGCCAATTAAAAAAATTCTACTGAGCTCCTAATATGTGTCATGTATTGTATTAAGTTAAAAGAAGAGGAGAAGACAAAGGAACTTAAATTTTGCCTGGGTAGATCAGACTAACACATATAAACAATAAGAGAACAACGGAATGCAATACAGTAAAATCCTCACATAATGGCCATCGAATGTCCAGACATTTCAATGGTTTTGGAAGTAACTGAAAAAGACTTTGTATAGAGCTTCAATCATGAAAATAGCTGAAAAGAGCAGGAACATGACAGAAAATGTGATATAAGCAGAATAAAGGAATGTTCTTTCTGTCTGATGAGAAGTGTTGAAGGAGCAAAAGGATACAAAAGACAGGTGTAAAAAGAGGGAAGAATGTCATTTAGAAGTCATGTACAGGGGTGATGAGAAGCAAGTTCATTCAAAGTATAATGAACTAGAAGTCAGAAGAGCTGGTTTCAAATCCTGACTCAGGCAATTACTAGTTATGTGAGTGGTCAAATGACTTAACTTCCCTGGACTTCAGTTTCTTCAGATGTAAAATGAGGGAGGTCGGACTATATGATTTTCAAGGTCCCTTTCAGCTTTCAATCCTACAAATCTATGAATGCAGGCGGCCAAAGGAGAAGAAAGGGGGAAAAAACATCAAGGCAGAAAAATGGGGGCATTTTTATAAGAGCATCTAGTCCATAAATCCCAACGTCCTCAGAGGACACTGTAACCACCCAAATCTATGAATAACGAGCATGGTAATCATCCTATGTCATTAAGAAAAAGTTATATTATGGTTAGTAATACTGTTTACTAAGGCGAGCAAGTGTATAACACATTTTGAGAAAGATTTCAACGAAACTGTTAAAATCTTAAGTCGATGTTTAGTCTGTCTTCAGTTATCTGTCAATCTTTTGTTCAATAAGCTTCATTCCCCCCAATATGCCAGATAACCAAGGTGTTACTATAGATAATAAAGGACTAGGCTATATGATTGTGGCTATGAATACCATGGGAATTCTGAGAAGGGGGTAGATTAGTGTGAGATGAAATTCTCAGAGAAGGTTTCATGAAGAAGATAGGACTTGAGCTGAGCCTAGAAGGACAATTAGGATTTGGATGGGCTGAAGGGAAAGGAGAGGTTGTTCTAGGCAGAGAAAACTGCAAGAGCACAGGTAGAGAAGAAAGAATAAATATGGTATCTGAGGTGCACAGCAAGTAAACCAACACTAGGCAGCGAGGTGGTGCAGTGGATAGAGGGCTAGGCTTGGAGCTAGGAAGATCTGAGTTCAAATCTAGCCTCCTACACTTATCAGCAAGGCACTTCATTTCTGTTTGCCTCATCTTCCTCAAATGTAAAATTGCAGTGATAACAGTACCTACCTCACAGGGTTGCTGTGTGGATAAAATATAAAATGAAATAATATTTGTAAAGTGCCTGGCACACAGAAGGTGATATATAAATGCTAGCTATTATTATTGTTATTAATCTGGTAAAGATAAAAGGTCATTGATGAGGGGCAGGGAAAATACCTGTACTTTCATACTTCAGAAGTGGCAGAGGGAGCAGAGAAAGATGGTAGGACTATTTTTGCCTTAAAAGAGAGGTCTGCCAGTTTAAGGGGTTCAAATTTCTGGAACTTACCAAAACATGTTAGAAAGTTAAAAGAGAACTAAAGGATGTACCATAGGGTTATTATACATAGTGCCAGGGCATTTTAACTGACTTAAGTCAAATAATTGCAATTTAGACACTTTTCAAGGACATATCTGCTGCTACCCTCCTTCCCACTTCAATTTTAAAAAAAAATAACTAAAACCACATTTAAACCACCAATATGATGGAATTAAAACATTGACTTACCTCTTTGCTGTAAGTATAGGCATGCCCAGCTTAGCATCTGTAATAACATGGTAAGTGAATAATTACATGCAGTTTTGTAAATATTAAATGACCTAAAAAGGATAAGAAAGATAAACTTCATAGGTTTCTAGCTTCTGTTTGACAGATCACACACAACTGGAAATAACCATGAAGTTCACTTGGTGAATTCCCTTCCCTTGGAGAGTGATGAATGTTTTCCTGTCCCCAGCTTCTTCTGTTGGATTCCTACCCATCTTTTCTCCCAAAGACCTCAGCACTGTTTTCCACCTTTTTAATAATCTTTTATTATTTGTTATTATAGTTATCTATGTCATAGTCTCCCAGGTGGTAAGCTCCATGAGGGCAGGCACTTGTGGTCACGGTGCTTTGTCACTCTAGATCTCTTCCCATTCCTATTTACATACAGTTAGCACTTAATGTTAGGTGAATTAAATTAAATTATAGGAGTAAACTGAGACATAGAGGTTAACTTATTTGCTGAAGGTTACAGAATTAATTGGCAGAACCTCGACTAGAATCTAAGAGAGGCAGTGTAGTATAGAGGGAAAAGTGTACTGAATTTAGAATCAGGAGACCCGGCTTCAAATCTCAGTCTTTCTAAATACTCTTTGACTTTGAGCAAATCTCTTCACCTTTATAGGCCTCAGTCTCTTCAACTGTAAAATGAGATTTAACTAGATAGTCTGAAGGACTTTTAGCTCTAAATCCTATCGCTCCTTCTCTCTGTCTCCTGACTTCCAATTCAATGTTCTTTCTCTGCCTTATCAACACTACTACATTCTTAGTCCAAGTTTAAAATATTTACACATATTAAAGCACTAAAAAGTAATCTGATATGCAATCAGAAAAAGCAAAGGTCTGGCAGTCAAGAGGCACCAGTTCTATTCCCAGTTTCTCGCCTAACTAGCTGTGGGACCCTGGGTAAGGCACTTACTGGGTAAGACCTTTCACTTCTCTCAGCTCCATTTTCCCATTTGTAGAATAAAGGCTTGGAACAGATCAGGAAGTAAGGCCAAATGGCTCACAGCCTGTTCTTGTACAACCCTGAAGTGTTTTTACATTTTTAACTACAAAAAACTTGGTTAAGAAATGTAAAAACTCTTCTTGGCTCACCAGCCATACAAGAACAGGTGGCAGGCTGTGGCCTGTGGTTTGCCACCCTTTGGAACAGAAGATCTCTAACGCCCCTTCTAGCCCAAAGATTCTATGAGAGGGGGTCTTCATCATCCAAATGGGGAATACTAACTTCTTCAGTGCCGCAACTTCCCTGCACTGGGAATCTGTACCATCTGTCGCTTATTATGAAAATATCCGGTGTGATTCATTAGACCACACAACAAGCTTACTTTTTTCTTTCTTGGCATAAGCTGATTCTAAATGTAATTTTCCCAAATTTTAAAAATGAGGGCACTTCATAGGTCAAATAAGTATTTACTATTGTGAAGATCACTGCAGTACAAACACAGAATCCTGTTTATAATCTTTAATGTGTTTGTGTAGTTGTCCAAAGGCATTCCCATCCATTTTCTCCTATGAAATAGACACTCTATGTCATCTTGGCCTCTACATCACTTTCCAGACAGCCACCTCCACTCTACCGGAAACCTGGGATTCTACCAAGCCTGAATCCTCCAGCACTGATGGGTCAGCCTTTGCCTTATCTTGCTAGGGCCACCATCTTACCTCCAAGCCATTTCTTGCCCATCTCCTAACCATGACCTTTGTGGGTACCCTCCATCTTCCTTTCCTCCACACCTTCCTCCTGTTGTCTTCCTCCCTTAAAATGTAAGCTTCCTGAAGGGAAGGACTATCTTGTTTGCTTGTATCTATATCCCCAGCACTTAGCATAGTGCCTGGCACAAATCAACAATTATGAAATGTTTCATCTATGCCTATCTATTTTGTATATTTAAAAAAAGGATATCATAGAGTGAATAACAACATGTGATGTAAATATATTTGTTTTAACAAGTTTCTGTCTCTTATCGTTGCTTACATACAAGCTTATGTCTCATGCACAAGTATTAGAATATTATCCAACTCATTTTAAAGGCATCACAAGCAGATGCTTAATCAATTAACTATTTATTGTGTGCCAACTATGTGCACATGCGCTGTGATTAAAACTGTAAAGAAAGTTTTTTGATGACAATAATTCTAGAATGAAAAGGACATACACAGTCCTATAACTATAAATACCTACCTTCTGTAGTAAAACTGTCCTACAGTCAACTTTTTTTGGGCCGTAAAACTACAACTAACATCGTATAAACATTCTCCTAAGTATAAAAGTCAAAAGGACCAAGCATGAACAACTTACCTTTCCATTTGGCAACCAACGCAGGATCTGAAATGCTAAAGTCTGGTCGACTTCTTGACAGAACGCCTTTTCCAAAATAACCCTTCCGGGAAAATAAACATTAATTCACAGTCATTGATTTATTATTTAGCTAAAATAGAACAACTGACAGACACACGTTCACAATAGTCAGTTTCTAACTTCTGCCGCTTCACTCATTTAACATTTCTTAATACTTCACTACATACTATATTTATCCACTTTTTCAATAGTTCTGCTGAAATCCAAATAAACAGAGGCAACAGCAAATGAACACTCAGGATTTCACCATTAGGCAATCTGCTTTGTATGAGCTACAAGAACATACATTATTTAAAAGTAGGGAACATCTGTATAGATATAAGCATTTTGTAATCTTACGTGCCTCGAAAGTAGGTTCCTGACTGTTTATATACTGATCCTTCTTTTCTCAAAAGACTACCTGGCTTATGTATGTTTTGAATTTCTATTAAACCACATAAATGACAAGGCAATTTTTGGTAAGAACTACATGTGAAAATTTAAATCTAAACTTTGGAATGATGAGCTACTGCTTTGGCTAAAGCCTATAAAAGTAAGCTTTCAAAGCAGATAAACATCCACTTGTGACATCCTTACATCTTCATGGTTATTTCTCATGGGTCAGCAAAGAGCGTTTCCTTGAATACAGTTGATTGGTAGAGTGTTAATGAGAACAAGGTCAGTTTCAATTCCCATACAGACCCAATTAGCTTTCCTGACAAAAGCTTTATTTTATATAAACATATCACCTACTTCTAGAGACAAGCTGATGATGAGAACCCACTGGTCACAATGGAAGAGGAGAATGATTACTTATGACATGGCCCAAGCCCTCCGCACAACTAGGAAAACAGCCGAAAAGAGTAGCACATACTTTCTAAAGCAGGAATTCCCCACCAGGTAGCTCTTTTAGCCTTTACGAGACAAATCTCTAAACTGGTTACCACCACCATATGCCAAGGTTATGGTACACCCTTTAAAGAAACTAAAGCATTTAACACTTACCTTACCATACAACTCTTTAATAGCCTCTGCACTCCTTACAATTACATTATTGTTGATAATTTCGGCACGGTATACTTGGAAATCTCTTTGAGGTGTAACCTCCTGACAAAAAGGGATGGGAAATGGTGATTCATAACTCTCATAAACTCTTCTTTTCCTTTTTGGGGCATGGAATACTGCTTCTGCCATCTTCTAAGGCTCCTTAACCAATGGATCACTAGAAGCAAAGAACAGACAGTCAATAATATTGATCAGCATCAGTGCACAAAGTGCTGGGATCATCTAATATAGTACTGAACGCAATGACAGCATTTAGATAATTTTATCACTACTGTCTGGCATGCTGTCTTCTGTCCCGGCGAAATGTATATACAGTATGTACCATATGGATGAACACTGAAACCTGGAGAGAAAATATAAAAGTAATAATAACCCACATGTATGTAGCACCTACAACTAACAACAACCCTATAAAGGGGGTAATACAAATATTATCCCTCCTTTTACCGAGGATACTAAGGCTAATAGAACTTAAGTGATTTGCCCACTCAGTCACACAGCTGACAAGAGATTGAGTTCTGATTCAAATTCATCCTCTGCCTTCATGTCCCCATGATGACTTTTCTCCTACATGCTGTCTTGCTATGAGCTGAAGTTAGACTAGGAAGGTTCACGAAGGATATGAATCTTGTGCTAGGCTATGAGAGAAATACAGGTTTTGAAGAGAGACGGTGAAAGCATTCCAGGCATAGGGAAAAACACAGGTAGAAAATGTGGCTTTTTATCAGGGGAGAGACAGGGATGAGACGGAGATTTGTTCCAAGTGGAATAGAGCAATTATATTGCAGAGTATCAGAACAAAAGGCTAAATATTTAAGAGTGGAACAATTACTGAAGAGCACCGAGAGGCAGAATTTGGACTTGATTGGATAAGGTACCACTGTAAGTTCTTAAGGAGATCATAATGATAAAAGGAGAAATTTAAACAAATTAATTTGAGTAGGACAGGGCTGTAGTGAGGTCCATTTTCTAATGGTCTGAGTAAGTGGCTAATAAAGGTCCCCAACATTTTTTAAGTGTTAATTTTGTCCTGAACTTAATACCAAATAAAATGCACCTTTCCACATGCAAAGTAAAACAGAAAAAGGATTGTACCTGAGACCACAAACTCTATTACATGCATCTTACTTTTCCTTTTAAGTATAAATTCATTATGTAAACTTTAAAAGTTGTCCTGCTGGTCTGTTTTTTCTTTTCATTTCTGTGCATTAAAAAAAATGGTTTGCTAGCATTTTTTTCAATGACCTTATTTATATTCCAATTCTTCTCCCCACGTTGAAAACAACAACTACAACAAAACCCCCAGAACCTCTGTGCCAAATACACATAGTCCAGGAAAACAAATTAGGCACTTTGGGTCTATCAGGTCTCTATCAGGAGGGAAATAGCAGGCTTCACCAAGTGTTTGATAATCTGATGGGTATGAGGTGGAACCACAGTGTTTCAATTGGCTTTCTTCCAACTATTGGAATATTTTCCACATGACTGTTAATAACTTTATTTGATAACTACCAATCCATATCCCATGACTATTTGCTATTAGGGGAATGTCTCTTGTCTGTATGTATTTCAATCAGTTATCTATCTTGGAAAGTGTACCTTTATCAGAGAAACTTATAAATTTCCCCCTCCCCTGGCCAGGTTAACTGTTTTCTTTCTAAATTTAACCGTTTTGGGGGAATTTTAAATTTCCTTTTATTCCTCTCTTGCATCTTTTGGTTAATACTATGAGAGATGATCTCTCAAAAAGTGAAGCTGCCTCAAAGGGTTAATAATTTCTTGTGCCCCCTGTAACTACTAAAATATATTCTCTCTTACAAAAACACCTGCAGCTAGGTAACCTTGTGAAAACATGTTTTTCAGCACATCTGGTATTGTATGCAAGCCTCCCCCATCCACCTGGACCCTGTTTTTGAGCACGTAGCAGAAACAAACTCCCTCATCTCGTGTCTCCTGGCAGGATTCTGTGGCTTTTCACCATCCTGTGCACCCTGTTTCCTCATATGGCAAGCAAACAGCAACACCCCTGTTGCTGGGTAGATTTCCACAAACAGATTGTGCACCCTGAAGCCCAGCCAATGGGATGAAGGGGCAGGGGGTTAGGGCAGGATATCGTGTTAGGGATAAAAAGCCGAGGGTGCAGTTCCCAACTTGTACTCGCTATCCAGCGCCATTAATGCAACAAGGGGCTGTACACTTTCTCTTGAGAAAGCGATAAACTCCTTTCTGCTTTCAAGGAATTTAAGTCTTTGTTTTGAGTAGTGGTCTTTGCCCCACACAATACTAACCTCAACTGACCAAAACCTGTCCCAAGGGATTTGAAAATTTATTTAAACAACTTAAGTATTCCTTAGATAAGAAGCCAGAAGAAGAACGTCAACTGTCCCCAACTGCTGGGCAAGATGTACATCCTCCTCCTTATAATATCTTGATTTCTCATAAAGTCACTAGCTTCCACTTGCTCCAATCTAATTTTTAAGGTAGTATCTTCTTCAGTCGTCTTTTGGACATCCTTTTCCATTTGGCTAATTCTGCCTTTCGAGGCATTCTTCTCCTCATTGGCTTTTTGGAGCTCTTTTGCCATTTGAGTTAGTCTATTTTTTAAGGTGTTGTTTTCCTTGGTATTTTTTTCCGTATTTTTAAGTCACTGACTTCTTTTTCATGGTTTTCTTGCATTCTTCTCATTTCTCTTTCCAACTTTTACTCTACTTCTCTAACTTGCTTTTCCAAATCCTTTTTGAGCTCTTCCATGGCCTGAGACCAGTTCATGTTTTTCTTAGAGGCTTTTGATGTAGGCTCTTTGACTTTGTTGACTTCTTCTAGCTATATGTTTCAGTCTTCGTCACCAAAAAAAGATTCCAAAGACTGAGACTGAATCTGAGTCCGTTTCCGCTGCCTGGCCATGTTCCCAGCCAACTTACTTGACCCTTGAGTTATGACTGCTTGTAGAGTAAAGAGCACTTTGTTCCAAGCTTGAGGGGATGCGCTGTTGTTTTCAGAGCAATTTCTATACAGCCAGCTCTGCCACACCAGCACTCCTCCTTCCCCAAGAACCGCCAACCCGGACCTGACTCAGATCTTAAGCAGCCTCTGCACTCCTGCTCCGATCTGTCACTTAATTCCTCCCACCAGGTAGGCCTGGGGCCAGAAGCAACTGCAGCTATAGTTCTGTAGCTGCACCACCTCCACTGCCCCTGGGGCTGTGCCAAACCGCGAACTCCTTCACTCTGTCCCCGCAGCTTTTCCCACTAACCTTCTCTGTCTTTGGTGTTTGTGGGTTGAGAAGTCTGGTAACTGCCACTCACTGATTCAGGGTGCTAGGGCCTGTTCTGCCCAGCTCCTGGTCTGGCTGGTCCTGCCGCCACCCACGCTGGGCTCTGCTCTGCTCCCAGCTCCATGAGGGACAGACCTCACCCAGCAACCATCCCGGCTGTCCTGGGCTGGAGCCCTGCTTCCCTCCGCTATTTCATGGGTTCCGCAGTTCTTGTCTGTTGTCTTTGGTGTTTGTGGGTCAAGAAGTCTGGTAATTGCCACAGCTCACAGATTCAGGGCACTAGGGCCTGTTCCGCCAGGCTCCAGGTCTGGTTGGGCCCGCTGCCGCCCACGCTGGGCTCTGCTCTGCTCCCAGCTCCATGAGAGACAGACCTCACCCAGCAACCATCCAGGCTGTCCTGGGCTGGAGCCCTGCTTCCCTCTGCTTTTGGTGGGTTCTGCAGTTCTAGAATTTGTTCAGAGCCATTTTTTATAGGTTTTTGGAGCGACTTGGTGGGGAGCTCATGCAAGTCCCTGCTTTCCAGCTGCCATCTAGGCTCCACCCCCCCCATCCTCCTCCTTAGTGAGCCTAATTGTGATCCTCTAAAAGTAGTTTAATCTGTAACCTAATTTGGTTTACCTCCTGTTTGATGGAGTTTGTTTCCTTAGGGGATGTATGAAATTATGACTTTAACTAAATTTGTTCAATTTTTATGATACTGAAGGATGTATGGGATCATGGATCTATCTTCTCTTTAACTTTTATGGCCTAAGAGGAATGTACAAAATTGCATTATGTAGGTAAATTATTTCTCTGTCACGTTGATGTAATGTTTCCTCTAAGAAGCCTTGTCAGAATCCCGTGTCTTGAGTCTGTGACCCCATTTATGGTTTTCTTCACAAAGATACTAGAGTGGTTTGCCATTCGCTTCTCTAACTCATCTGACAGATGAGGAAATTGAGACAAGCAGGCTGAAGTGACTTGCCCAGGGTCACACAGCCAATAAGTGTCTGAGGTCAGGTTTGAACCCAGGAAGAGGAGTCTTTCTCACTCCAGGCCTGTACTATATCCACCGAGCCACCTAGCTGTTCATAATTTCTGCATTGTGGTATATATTTGGCAGCAGTTACTGACCGCATGAACTTGGAGAGAAGATATTTCTCCCATAACAACCACATTGGTTTTGTTTGTCCAAAAACTTTTAAATTTTATATAATGAAAATTGTCCATTTTATCTTCTGAGAGCCTTTCTATCCCTTGTCCAAAACATCATTTTCCAGAATCTGATTCCAGCCTTCAGGTCAGCATACCAAACTGGTATTTTTAGCTTACAAATAGAAAAAATGGTGACTATTGAACTTTTGAATGCTTGTTGGGGAGGGAGGAGCAGCTCTTTGGGAGGAGGGCCTGTGCACGTTTTTTACTTTGGTATTCCAGTTATTTCACAGTGCTTTGCGCATAATAAACACTTAATAAGAGTTGAACCTTCAATGGCTGGAGGCATGGATGGCAGGAAAAAATGCCCTATAGACCACAGCTTTCCTGATCAGGCTAGCAATTCTTTGTACTTCACCTAAGAGCCACGAATAGCTGTTAAATTAGTGGCCCAAGTTATCCATTGCTTGAAGAGCCTGCATTTTTAAAGCATCCTATCAGGCTCAGGCAGAGCTGGTGGAGCAACATGAACGTTAATTTTGTATACAGATTTAAAAGGCTCACTGACATTGTGTTGTTCTATCTTTATAACAACCCTGTGAGGCAGACTCCTTCCCCAAGTCTGTCACGATACTGACTTTCATCCAATCTTATCCAACACTAAAATCACAGATTTCTACATTTAGGTAGTAAGCTACATGGTTCATTTACACCGGAGGTGACAAACTCAAATAGAAGCAATCTCCTTGGGGTCCCACACTGAGTTAGAAAACCACAAATTAACATCATCTATGTTTTATTGTATTTTTATGTTAACCATTTCCCATGACATCAGGTTCTAGCAGCTCTGGGAGGGCCCAAGTTTGACACCTGTGCTTTATAGTGCTAGCATCTCGAGATCTGCTTCAGTTAAATTCTTTAAGACCCAGTTCAAATACTTTCTCCCCCAGGAAGCTTTTCTTAGTCTTTTTAACTAGACGTAAAGCCTTTCTCATATGATCTCTGAGTATTTTATATTCTTCTCATGCACTTAATGATATTCTAATATGTATTAGATGCACGTGTGTATGCCTTGTACTTGGGGACAAGTGGAGCAACAGAAGCCTAGATGTGGAGTCCAGGAAGATTCCAAACCCACCTCACATACTCACTAGCTGTGTGATTAACTACCTAACCTCTCATTTATAAAGTGGGATCATACTGGGCCTAGAGCACTTCCATCACAGGGTTACTGTGAAGCTTATGTGAGATGATGTATGCGAAGTACTTTGCAGACTTCAAGACATTATACAAGTATCAGCTATTGTTATTACTCCACAGGAAGCCACCGGTGGGTGGCAGCTTTGGATGATTCATCCTTTTATCTCCCCCAATGTCTAGCACAAGTTTCTGCACAAAGCAGGGGCTTATTATGTGTTTGCTGAGTGAATGAAGGTAGACTGTCTGCTACTGTACCAATTTTTCAACTCCCCCTCACACTAAAGCCCTATGCCTCTTCTCCACATGCTTACTGAACTCTAGTGCTCAGCAAACCTTAGGATGCTAAGAGGCAGCTTGGCATAGGGGATGGAGAACCTCAGAATGAGGAAGACTTATGTTCAAGCGCTGCCTCTGACCCACACTGGCTTGGTGACCTGGGCCAGTTGCTTAAATTCTCAGTGCTCCCAGAAGCTCTATTTGCAAAGTAGACGCTGATCTGCACTGGTAAAGTGGATGCCTTCGACCGGTGTGATACAGTCAAGTACAAAACAAGAGCAGGACCATAAACCTTGGAGCTGTAAGGGACCTAAGAGGGACCTCGCTTTACAGAAGATTCAGAGCAGTGAAGTGTGATTTTTCCTTATTGCTAGATGAAATTTTCTGATACCAAGAGATGGGTAGGCAAGGGGAAATGCTCTGAGCGGAGACAG
The DNA here is from genome assembly GCF_011100635.1 of Trichosurus vulpecula. Taxonomy (NCBI): domain Eukaryota; kingdom Metazoa; phylum Chordata; class Mammalia; order Diprotodontia; family Phalangeridae; genus Trichosurus; species Trichosurus vulpecula. The sequence continues at coordinate 151,018,299 of NC_050581.1, forward strand.
CTGGGTGTATGGCTGCTATGACAGGGAAGGATTTCTACTGAGGGGGGCTCATTGTATAACACATAATTAACACATATAACACAAAATTATATAACACATACAAACATAATCCCCATCGTCTGGGAGCGGCAGAGAACTGAAGGCAGAGTCACTAGAGGTATCAACAGCTAGGACGGCAGGAAGTGATGACAGAAACTGTCTAAGCTCTAGCTCCCACAAAGAGGACAGGAAATGCTAAGTAAGGCAGAGCTTTCTGGGAACTCCACAATGCATTCAATAGAATGATCACCCAGTTGTTATGTATTTTCTCTAATACCTAGACTCTATGTATCTTCATACATATAAAGTGTAAGCTTTTTGAGGGCAGGGCCTGCCTGGTTTTTGTATTCCAAGAACCCAGCAAAGTATCTCGCACCTACTATGTGTTTGATAATTAAATTCAACAAACATTTATTAAGCACCTACTATGTGCCAAGCTCTGGGGGATATATTAACAAAATGAAATGGTCTCAAGTGGTTTATACTCCACAGGCTGATTCTCTACTGTCCACAGGCACATTCATGTCTACCTCACCCTCAAAAACACCCTTACTTGATCCATCCATCCCCGCTAGCTATTGCCCTACATCTCTCCTCCTTTTTGTGGCTCAACTCCTTGAGAAGGCTGTCTAGAATCAATGCCTCTATTACTTTTTCTTTCCTTCTTTTCTTAACTCTCTACAGTCTGGCTTCCAATCTACTCATTCAACTGAAATTGCTCTCTATGAAAGTCACCAACATTCTCTTAACTGCTAAATCTAATGGCCTTTTTTCTCAGTCTTCATACTTGACCTCTCTGCAACCTCTGACACTGCCCTCCACTCTTTTCTCCATGATACGCCCTTCTTTCCTCATTTCTGTGACACTATTCCTTTCTGATTCTCCTCCTACTTTTCTGATGACTCCATCTCAGTCTCTTTTGCGGGATCTTCATCCAAGTCATGCCAGCTAACTGTGGAGGACTGCCTATCCCGGGCTCTCTTCTTGACTTCTGGGCCCTTATACTACTTCACTCGATGAGCTCATCAGCTCCTATGGTTCCAATTATCACCCGTACGCAGGTGACTTTACTCGTGTAGCTCTAACCTCTCTCCGAACCTCCAGTCTTGCATTTCTAACTACCTACTTATTAGACATTTTAAACTGGCTGTTCTGTAGACATCCTAAACATGGCATGTCTAAAACTGAACTCAGTTATCTTTCCCCCAAACCCTCACCTCCTCCTCACTTCCCTTTCAGAGTCAAGGATACCACACTCTTCCTAGTCACGAAGGCTTGTAACCTTAGGTTCCCTCCTTGACTCCTCACTTCCAACCCCCACATCCAATCATCTGTCAAGTCCTCTTCTTTCTACGTTCAAAGTCTCTCTCATATATGCTCCCTTCTCTCCGCTGACACTGTAACTACTTTGTGGCAGCCCCTTATCACATCGCATCTGGATTACTGTGATAGCTGCTGCTTGGTCTCCCTGCTTCTCCCCACTCCAATCTATCTTTTACTCAGCTGTCAAACTGATCTTTCTAAAGCTTAAGTCAGACTATATCAATGCCCTATCGAATAAACTCCAGTGGCCTCCCTATTGTCTCTGGGATCAAATATAAAATTCTCTCTTTGGCTCTAAATGTCCTTCATACTCTGGCCCCTTCCACCGCTCTACATTTTCTGTGATCCAGTGCCACATCGCGCATTTCCACTGGCTGTGCCCCAGGTCTGGAATTCTCTTCCTCATCTCCACCTCCAGGCTTCCTTCAAGTCTCAGCCGAAGCCCCACCTTCTGCAAGAACTCTTCCTCAGTCCTCTTGAATCTTAGTGCCCTCCCTCTGAGATTACCCCCAATTTATCCTGTATTCAGCTTGTTAATACATAGTCGTTTGCATGTTGTCTCCCGCATTGGACTTCGAGCTCCTTGGGACCAGATGCTATTTTTTCCCCTCCCTTTATTTATTTTCCCCTCAGTGCTTAGCATGGTGCCTAGCACAGAGTAGGTGCTTACTATGCTAGTTGACTGATTAAAAACAGCACCAGGAAAGGTCCCATACCTAGCTGCAGCTTCACTTAAGAGGTAAGGGAGATACATGATTTGAAGGGAGCTGGCGGTTCCACGAGGTAGAGATGAGGGGGGAGGGAAATTTAGGGTTGGGGTAAGCCTCAGAGACAGAAGATGGAATGTCAGGGAAAAGCAATTAGGGCAGTGTGACAACCAGTAAAGTGCAAGAGAGGGAGCAGCGTCTGTGGAAAGAGAGGGGGAAGGCACATTGTAAAGGATTTTAAATGTCAAAGAAGCAACCCCAAAGGCAATTGGGAGCCGTGAAAGTTTTCTGAGCAGGAGAGTGATACGATGACACTTGTGTTTGAGCATAAACATCTGCTGCCTTGATGAAACGTCTAAAGGTAGAGAGGCAGGAAGTAACAGCTAGCATCGTCCTTCTCCTCTTCCTCCTAATTTCATGCTGTGCCTGTTACACTCTAGCCAAGCTGGACCACTTGGCTCCATTCTCCTTCTCCCCTGCCCTCTTTTCCTTCTACTGGCCCCAGGCCTGGAACTGCTTGCTTCCTGTATCTATCTATTGAAGTTCCTCCTTTCCTTCCAGGCCCAACTCAGGTGCCTCCTCAAACTTCTCAAAGCACTGTATCTTCATAGGATCACAGAGCTGGACCAAATGGATCTCAGAGACTAGGCCAACGTGCAAATAAAGAATACCCTGTGCAGCAGACTGGGGAAAGGGGTAAGCACAATGCACGAGGTCTTGGGGTGGGGGAAGGGAGAGATGGGGAGAAAATCTGGAACTCAAAATCTTGTGGAAGTGAATGTTGAAAACTAGAAAATAAATTAAAACAAACAAACAATACCCTGTGCATCCTAAGGGGTAGTCTTTAGCCTCTGCTAGTTATCAGGAAGAGCCTGGTTCAATCTCACCTCAGACTCTAGCTGTGTGATCCTGGGGAAAGTCATTTAACCTCCAGGTGCCTCAGTTTCTTCACCTGTAAAGAGACGGGGTTTGGCTACACATCCTTTAAAGTTCCTTCCACCAGAAGACCTTGAGATTTCTTCCTTTTCCTATCAATTACTCAACAAACATTTATTAAGGTTCTGCTACAGGTCAGACACTGTGCTAGGTACTGGGGATATAAAAACAGGCAAAAGCCAGTCTCTGCCCTCAAGGAGCATACAATCTAATGGGGGAGACAACATGCAAACAAGTATATACAAAGCAAGCTATATATAGGACAAACTAAATCATCAGGAGAGGGAAGGCTTTAGAATTAAGAGGAGTCGGGGAAGGCACGGCACCTGTAGAAGGTGGGATTTTAGTCTGGACTTAAGAGAAGCCAGGAGGGAGGAAAGAATGTTCCAGGTACAGCAGACGGCCAGAAAAAATGCCTAGGGCCGGGATGGAGTGTCTTGGGTCGCTGGATGGAAGGGTAGGTGTGGGAGAGGAAGATGGAAGAAGACTAGGAGGGGGTAAGGGCTTTGAATGCCCAACAGCCTTTTGTAGGCGATAGGGAGTCGCTGGAGGAGGGCTCCCAGGATAAGACGGGCGCTTTAGTAAAATCACTTTAAAGCCTGAATGGGGGCGATGGATCAAGTGCCAATTAAAATCCCACCTTCTGCCAGCAGCTTTTCCTGGTTCCCCACAAAGCTGGTGCCTCCCCTCCCCAGACGATCCCCGGTTCATCCTTCATACACATAGCCCCCATTGGGGCAGGAGCTCTCCGGGGCCCGGGGGGGGGGGATTCTGCTTTTCTCCGCATCCCCATCACTTAGCACGCACCAGTGCCAGGCACACATAAATGCCTGCCGACTTCGCTGGATCCTTTACAGACTGGGAGCTATGCCTTGCAAAGCACTCCGTGGATGCCTTGTTTGTGGACGTGCCCACCCGCCCGGGTAAAGGGAAGCTCCCTGTGGGTACGGCCCGCACCGTACGGGGAGAAGACGGCTGACCAGACGGAGCCAGGGTTCGGAGGTCACGTACTTTAACTGCGAGCCTCAGTTTCCCCATTTGTAAAGTGCATCACAAGAGCACCTCTACCTCACAAGGAGGCTGTGCGGAGCTCCTTTAAGAGCTCGTGAAGTCACAAAGCGTTATGGGCATGCGTGCGCTGTGCTTCTCCTTATTAATCATTATTATCCCCACGTCTGGGACCTAATCGATTTGTGCTTGGACAGAACTTCCCCATTTCCCGGACCTCCACGCCCATCAGGGCCTCTCTCGGAGGCTCCGGCTAGGGCCGACGGACACCACCCCGTAACCAACCTCTGGGGGACACGAGCCCCCTCAGCCGCCTCCTTACCCCTGCACCAAGGGACCGCCTGGGCCGTCAAGCGCTCCCGCGTCGCCACGGCAACCCGAGACGGCGGCAGCCGTCAAGCACGTTCCGTCGTCCTGCTGCGCAGGCGCAGAGCCAGCGAGCGCTCACGAAACCTCTACACGTGTCTGCGTCACCGAAGTCGCTTCAGCCGAGCTCTCGGAAGACATCCTTCCCTGCGCACGCGCAGTGTTTCACCCTAAGTCCCCGCCCACTCAGTCCGCCGTCAGAACCTGAGACTAGCGCGCTCCGTCACGTGCCTAACCCTTCTCTTTCTCTGGAGCATCTCCCTGGGACCAGAGTTCAGCACAGAGCCGGAAGTAGGCCTGGCCCGGGAGGTCTTGGAACACCTTGCCTTTTTCTTTTCTAAAAAAGTTTTTGTTATTTTTTGGTTCTTACGTCACCGTAGTTATCCCGAGGATCCATCTCTCTCCTCAGAGAGCCATCCCATAGGACAATAATAATAATAATGATTATTTTTTAGAGTGGGAAAAAAAAGTCAGCGCAGCTGATCAGTATATTGAAGATGTTCCACAACCACACCTGGGGACCTCCTAACGCCACCTCCCCCCCCCCCCCTCCGCCTTCTCCAAAAAGGTGTCTTCCTCTATTTGAGGCTGCTACATTTTGTTAATGTCGCTAGTCCTCTTCCCAAAGCTCCTCTCAGCTACAGCTTTACTAATCAACCAATCAATAAAAATTTATCAAGAGCCTACTATGTTCCGGGCACTGTGCTTAGTACTAATGAGCTCAGAGGGGGAGAAACCAATATGCAAACAAGCTATATACGGGATAAATAGAAAATAATTAAGAGAGGGAAGTCTTCCTGTAGAAGGCGGGATTTTAGTCCAGACCTGAAGTCAGAAAGGTCAGTAGACCATTGAAGCTGGAGAGTGTTCATAGCATGGGGGACAGCCAGAGAAAATGCCTGGAGCAGAGAGTATTTTTCCAAGCACAAGAAGGAGGCCATTGTTACTGGATCCATGATTCTGTGTTGGGGAGTGATGTGTAAAAAGACTGGAAGGTAGGAAGGGACTAGGTTGTAAAGGGCTCTGGATATCAAATGGAGGATTTTGTATTTGATCCTGGAGCCAGCCAATGGAGTTTATTGAGTAGGGGACTGACACAGTCAGATCTGTGTTGTAGGAAAATTGCTTTAGTGCAAATTGGAGGATGGTCTAGATTGGGGAGAGACTTCAGGCAGGCAGGCAGGCAGGCAGGCAGGCTATTGTAACAGTCCAGGTATAAGGTCGTCGGGGTTTCCACTAAAGAAGTAACAATGTTAGAGGAGAGAAAGGGGTGTATTGTTGTAAAAGTGAAATTGGCAAACCTTGGCAAACATATTGAATATGGGGGCAGGGAGGTGAGACATGAGGAATCGGGATGACTCTTAGGTTGTGAAGCTGAGGAGCTAAGAGTTTGGCGTTGCCCTCTAATGACCATGTATCAATTAGGGAATGACAGCTAGTTTTGTACGGAATACTTCTGTTGAAGCCAGTTGACTAGCGGCCACCTAGAGTACAATTATATGCTGCACTTCCTTGGAAATTGACAGCCTCATTTTCTCTTTCTTTTCTTTATCCTTCCTTCCTACTTCCTTCTTCCCTCCTTCCCTCCCTCCCTCTTTGTTTCTCTTTCTCCCTTCCTTCCTGTCTTTTTCTTTCTTTCTTTCCTTCTTCCTTCCTTCCTTCCTTCCTTCCTTCCTTTCTTTCTTTCTTTCTTTCTTTCTTTCTTTCTTTCTTTCTTTTCTTTTCTTTCTTTCTTTCTTTCTTTCTTTCTTTCTTTCTTCTTTCCTTCCTTCCTTTTTCTTCCTTTCTTTTTCTTTAATTTCTTTTTTCTTTCTCCCTTTCTTCCTTTCTTCTTTCCTTTTTTTTCCTTTCCTTCCTTCTCTCTCTCTTTCCTTCTTTCTTACTTTTTTGTTTACATAAGTTTTATGTTTATTAACTTTTTTTTATCTTTTGTTTTTATATCATCTTCATTTCCCCACATATACTTTTCCCTCAGAGAGCCATCCATTATAACAAACAATAAAAAAGAAAGGGGGGGAAGCATTTAGTTCAGCAAAACTAACATTACTAAAGCTTAACTAAAAAAAAACAAAGCTTAACTTCATTTGCTGTACTCCACACCCATAGTACCCCGCCTCTGTAAAAAAGGAAGAAAAGTTCACTCTCATATCTCTCCTTCAGGGTCAAGTGTGATCATTATAATTATATAGTGTTTGACAACCTGGTTTTTTAAAAGTAGCAGAAAGTAGGAGAATGAGCCAGCTAGAGATTGTTACTGCTTCTGTGGCAGCTAGCCAGTACTAGTCATCACATGTCATAGTACTTTCTTTGGACCTCCCCTTATCAATTAATTACATTTTCCTTCACCTCAATGTTATGTTTATACATCTGTACCCCCATTAGATTTAAACTCTCTGAAATCAAGTTTTCTGTCATTTTTACTTTTGTATTTAACACATAGGCAGTTATCAAATGTTTATCACAATACTCAGCTCTCCTGACTCTAAGTACCACAGGACTTCGAGGAAAGGAAACATCTCAATGGGATATTGAGTAGTCTTAGAGGAGATGGGATTTGGACCCCAAAAGGAGGAAGAGAAAAGTTGTCTAACTGGATTTTGGGAGGGAATGTGGTATAGTAGAGTTCTGGGCCTGGAATCAGGAAGAACTGAGTTCAAATCCTACCTGTGACACTATGTGACTGAGGGCAAGTCACTATGTGTGTGGTGCAGTGGGAATCATAATAATAAAAATAATTATATAATAATAATAATAATAATAACGTGGTTCGCTCGTGTCTGACTCTCTGTGACTCCATTTGAGATTTTCTTGGCAAAGATACTGAAGCAGTTTGCCATATGCTCCTCCAGCTCATTTTACCAGTGAGGAATCTGAGGCAAACAGGGTTAAGTGACTTGCCCAGGGTCACACAGCTAGTGAGTGTCTGAGGTCATATTTGAACTCAGGTCTTCCTGACCCCAAACCTGGTGCCCTGTGCCCTATGGCACGACCTAGCTGCTCTATATAGTAATAGCCAGCATTTATACAGTGCTTACTTTGTGCCAGGCACTGTGCTAAGTGTTTTATAATTATTATCTCATTAGAGCCTTGCAACGATCCTGGGAGGTAGGGGCTACTATTATCCCCATTTTACAGATGAGGAAACTGAGGCAAACAGGTTAAGTGACTTGCCCAGGGTCACACAGCTAGTTGAATCCCTGAGGCTAGATTTGAACCTGAGCCCAGTACTCTTATCACTGCAACACCAAGTTGCCCTTTTATACTTGGGCTCAAGAGAGATAGGGGTTTGAATCCTCCCTCCCTCTACTTGGCTCATTATTGGCTCAGTTTAATTTTGTAATAATACATTATCTACCTCATTATGATGTGGGCCGGGCTTGGCATTTTCCTAAAGACTTGGTTTCAAGTTATCCTCCAATGTGTACTAGGTATGTAACTGGTAACTCCGGCAACGTTGTAAGGCAATAAATTGCAGATGAGTTCCTGATCTGTGTTAGTGGAACGAATTTCTACACTGGGAATTCCCTAGCCTGATGAAATCACTGGTATAAATTAAATAAAATTAAAAAAAAAATCCCTACCTTACTGGGTTGATGTGAGTCAAATGTTGTAAAATGTAAAACCACTTTTTCAGCTTGGAGATTCCAGTTGCTATTGTTTTGGGGAACATTTCTGAGAGCGAAGGCTTGGTAAGTCATGCTAAGGCTAAAATGATATAATGTAAGTTGTTTTACAAATGTGCCTGTATGAGATCTGGGCCGCTACGTGGCACCATAGTGCACAGAGGACTAGGCCTGAGTTCAAATATGACCTCGGACATTTACTAGCTGTGTGACCCTGGACAAGTCACTAAACCCTGTTTGCCTCAGTTTCCTCATCTGTAAAATGAGCTGGAGAAGGAAATGGCAAACCGCTCCAGTATCTTTGCTAAGAAAACCCCAGTGAAGAGTTGGACAGGACTGAAAAATGACCAAACAACATATAAGAGTTATTGATAACTGTTATTAATAAAAGAAGCTAGAAAGCCTTCGAAGCTCATGCTTTAAAGCCCACCCCAACCTCATATACATTTGTTTTGTTGTTCTTTGCTGCAGTTATGCTATAACATTGTATATTATAATTCATGTGTCTCATCTTCCTACTAAAATAATCCTGATATGGAATTTATAAGCTTCAAGAGGGCAGAAACTAAGACTTACATAAACTTTGTACCTATCCTCTAACCACAGCACAATACTACGTGTACACTAGGTGTTTTTTAAAATTAACCCTAACAGAGGCATTTCAGGCATTGTTGTAGTCAGTGGGAAAGACTCTCGGTGCCCTTCAGATGATGAAATCTAGGTGCCCATCTATCTTTCCTACTCTTTTTTTAGGGGTAATATATTTAATTCAAATAATGGAAGAGATATCAGCTAAGGTACAATCATTCCTTACAATATATATATTTTTTTAATTTCAAAGGGTTTGCCTTAATTTCTTCTACAGATGTCAAGGTAACCAACTTGGCCAGTGAAAGAAAGCTTGCACCAGTGATGTAGCTTTCTGGTGGCCCACCTACAAAACCCAGCCCGAGAGGAATTCATGGAATTCCAGGAGGAATAATGTCCTTGTTGTTGTTGTTGTATGTTGTTCAGTTGTTTCAGTTGTGTCCAACTCTCTGTGACCCCGTTTGGGGTTTTCTTGGCAAAGATGCTGGAGTGGTTTGCCATTTTTTTCTCCAGCTCATTTTACAGATGAGGAAACTGAGGCAAACAGGGTTGAGTGACTTGTATATCTGCAAGATGGGAAGAGAGGGACTTTTTATATGAGCTCTGTATCCATGGGCTCATAGCTTTTGTCAAATTATGGGGCAGGGAGAGATGGATCAATCTTATGAATTTAAGGCCAGTGATGAAGAATCTTTTTCTGGGGAATTTTAAAAGAAAAAAACAAAGTCTAAAGAAATAAACACACACACATATGCATACACACATCAGTATATATATATATGCATACATATGCTCATTATAATGTTTTTCTGACTAAATACAAAAAAATAAGGTGTACACATACAAAAGGGTCTATGAGAAATTCATTGGTATGATACTTAGCAGGAAATCTATCTACTTTTAGTAGTAACTTCTAGTAAAACATGCCTCTACGTAACAGGACTCATCAGTCTGCTTTCCTTATGCTTTGGATTTATATTGGTTTATCAAAAAGCAGAGGAAGAGCTCTTTAACAACCCGAACCAAAAAAAGCGGGGATTTTTAGTATTTTTCTTCCTGGGGGTTGGGAGGAGGGAAGCCCTTGGCCAAGAGCATGCTGTTAAATGTTTAACAACTGGCTCTCTAGGGGGAAAAAGTGCCTACGACACTTAGGTTAAATTTGCATTACTAGCATTTTCTCCATGCTTTCTTAAGTATGCGCAATCAACAGAACAGTAAATCGAGCCCTGATTTGTAGTGTTTACTGATTTCCAAGGCGTAAATGTTCATACTGCAAAATTTAACAATTAGCCCATGGCTTTCTCTTGCAAAAGAAAAAGCACTTCTTAACTAAAAGTAAAATTTCGTATAGATGCATATGCACATAATATATGCATACATTTGGGTAGCACCATCATCGAACTATAAAAATTTGGATAATGCCAGCATGTATTTTAACCAACATTCCTGTTCAGTTTCTTACTGGAGAGAATGATTTCAGATTCACGATGAAAGCAGCTGCTCCTTCTCATTCACTGTCTTAGAAAGGGAGAGGGGAGAAGAATGTTGGCCATTTCTTAGTCTTGGGGGCCAAGAAAGCTATGGATAATTATCTATCTTAATCAACTTAAAACTCAATATGAAAAAGAGAAAAGAGTCAAAAAGTTTTTTAAGCCTTTTAAGAAATATGGAGGAGGACGCATCTGATAACTGGCACTCATTTTTGTACCCTTAAGTGAAAGTGTCAACCTATCTCCTGTATTGAGAACTCAGAGGCATATTATTTTTCAGTTGTTTTCAGTCATGTCCAACTCTTCGTGTTCCCATTTGGGGCTTTCTTGGCAAAGATATTAGAGTGGTTTGCCATTTCCTTCTCTAGCTCATTTTTACAGATGAGGAAACCAAGGCAAACAGTGTTAAGTGACTTGTCCAGGGTCACACATCTAGGAAGTGTCTGAGGCCAGATTTGCACTCAGGAGGATGTCTTCTTGACTCCAGGCCTAGTGTTCTGTGCACAATGGTGCAACCTGGCTGCCCCTCAGAGCTATGTTGGACCCATTTCCATGTTTCACATATTAAGAAGTCTCGCATTTATGATATGAATCAGTACAGAAGTTAAAAGAAAGAACTAGGAAAAGTCCCAAACCACCAAGCATATCAGTACATATCAAAGTTTTAGTCTAGCTGGTCAGCATTGTCCATTTGTCACACAAGCAGTTTGTGTGTGTGTGTGTGTGTGTGTGTGTTTAGACAGGAGAGAAGGAAATATAACTCTCTAGTTCCTGAAGGAAACATTCTTTGCCTCCCCAAAAGAGTATTAAAATTGCAAACCCAATTGTTTTTTATTTTTATTTTTTAAAAGATATTAAGCTGTACTAGGAATATTTTATATTACATTTAAATGAGCTACAACTAAAATGAATATAAACATAGATTAATATGTACCTTCCCAGGCTCCACCAGCTAAATCATTCCCACTTTTATACTAACAATCCTCTTTAATTTGCCATTATTTGAAAGTTCAGTGTACAACAAGTCTGCTTTGTGTAAACAAATTTGGATTGTTTAACCACCAGGTGGTGCTACTAGACAGCAGCATTATCCTTTTCCACAGGAAGGCTCAGTCCCTGGGGGAGTCCCATACTTAACCTGATGGTTATGTTTCACCCTAGGGGAAATCCCAATGGTTCTGTGGTTCTCAGAGAGTGGAGGAGCTTTTATCAGTCTAGCTCAGGCTCTCTCTGGGTGGCCCTGCTGTCTTAAAAGTCTAGAGCAAGAGTTCTTAACCTTGTGTTCATGGATCCCCAAGGGATCCCTGAATAGGTTCCAGGGGGTCCAGGTTGCTCAAGAAATCACGAATCAGCCCAGGTAAGAAATGGAACAGGTTACAAACATCCGTGCTCATCAGAGCAGGACCCAACTCCTGTTTGGTAGCCATGTTCACTCCCTACCATGATAGGAGATTGTGTCTAAGAGTTATAGTCACTCAGCAGAAGGGTCTCCCATTCAGGGGACTTTGAAGGGAGAGACAATTTCTCCTCTTCTCTTCAGAACATGTGGATTGGAATTCCAATAGCTCTCCCTGGACATCCTGTGAGGAAGATGAGGGAGGGAGAGAAATATTTCTTTTCTCTCTGAGGGAGAAAAAGAGATATTTCTTCTCTCTCTTCCTTCCCCTTCCCCTAACAATGGCAGCTATGCACCAATGACAGTGAGCATACAGGCTGGGCTATATCTCCCTAGGTGAACCAGAGACTGGACCATGGGGTACTAGCTATTTCCTCTACTTTGTACTTCTTCCCCTGAGCCCACGTAACTGACTAGCAATTCCATGATGTATATTTCCAGCCTTGGTGGCTACTTCCTGAGTTTGAGAGTTTAGGAGTTCTGGGTCTAGATGCCAGGTGCCCAGTAAGCGGTGAGGTCTGAAAAAAACTCAGAAGAGAATCATTGCTGGGAAGATGAACCAAACCTGTTTTGGCAGAATACATGAACCTTGAGAGAGTTGCTTAGACAGTATGTAGAGTGGAGGTGAAGGCGATACACCGGTTCAGCAGTCCAATAAAATGTTTCATGTTTTAGTCTTTACAGTATTCATCTTCTAGAAGAATATTTTCAGTCATAGTCATAGGATACTATTTCATGATTTAAGTGTTTGCCAGTTTTTGCTTAGGAATCTTTTGTGTTTTAAGCATTTCTTTTGTAGTAGAACAGATAAATAGCTGTCCTTCACCTGAACTACTTTGTGCATTGAAGGTCTTTTTAGAACAGACTCTGTCAGCCTTTTTTGCTGAGACCTAGACACAAGCCGACCTAGACTTTAAGTGATTTCTACTTGGGCTTTGGAGTAGGGGCAGCAGCACACTCAACCAGGACAGGAACTCACTCTGCTTGGGTCTAAGGCCAAGGTCCCTTCTTAGGAGAGGGTGTTCTCGTTCACCATGGCCAGAGTTCTTTAGAGCTAGAATACATTTCTTATTTCTTATATCCTACCCAGAGGATCTTTCTCTTGCTTCAAGGCCAGATGGGCTGTCACCTTTTTCTTGAAGCCTTCTCTGGTCTCCTTGTTTTTGTTGAGTTGTGTAGTTTGCCATTTCCTTCTGCAGCTCGTTTTACAGATGAGGAAATGGAGGCAAGCAGGGTTAAATGACTTGCCCAGGGTCACATGACTAGTAAATGTTTGAGGCCAGATTTGAACTCAGGAAGATGAGTCTTCCTGATTCCAGGCCCAGCGCTTTATCCAATGAGCACCTAGCCTGATCTCTTTAGGGGGGAACTTTGTCTAGACCTCTTGTCTGCTCTCATCTACTTATTCCTCTGTCCCTGTAGGATGCAAAGAAGGCAGGGACTGTCTAGTTTTTGTCTTTGAATGCCCAGCGCTTTATACATTAGTCAATTGTTTAGGACTTGTGATTTCCCCTTGCCTTCCTCCCTCCTCCATCCCCCAGCCCCAAGCCATCTTAGAAGTCATGCGAGATGCCTGGATGGCAGAAAGAAGTGCCAGTGCTGGGGGCGTCCTCTTCCCTTGCATTCCCCATTTGCCTTGGCTACTTGACTGCTCCCAGAGCTTGGATGAGATAGGAGACAACAAAGCGCTTCTTTCTGGTGAGATGGAGACCACCGGGCCTTGCCATCTCCCCTGACCCTCTCGGTCCCCCTGGTGCTGTCATCTTAACTACTCCCATGACTCAAGGACCTCAGGGTCTTACTAGAACCATCCCTTCTCACTTAAGACTTCTGGGTTTTTCCATCTGATCTACCTGTAAATTTTCTTTTATGTGTTCTTTCCCCTAATTAGAGTATGAGCTTTTTGAAATCAGGGACTGTCTTTTTTTTTTTTATCCCCAGCCCTTAGCACAGGGCTCAGAACATAGTTTTTCATTCATTTGTCTAGCCTCTGGGGGTCCTTAACCCAACTCCCCCTCCCACTGATGAGTCAAAAGGTGGGGAGGACTTGGACTGGGGGGGAGGTGGGAGATGAATCACAGTAAGCCTAGGCTCAGAGATGTTAAGGAGCATACATATTGTGTGGATGGTAATACGGAGCCAGCCCAGCTGGAACCTATGGGAGAGTAGTAGTAAGAGATAAAGTCAGATAAGTTGGGTGGGGCCTGATTGTGGAAGGGGCTGAATGGCAGATTGAGAAGTTGGACTTTATCCTGCAGACATTGAGGAGCCACTGGAAATTTCTGTTCAAGGCTGCCTGAGCTGATGGCTCACACAATTGGCTTTTGGAGCCAGGCACCTGAAATTTTCAGTGACTTGTTACTACCAGTAGATGTCAATGTTTCGGTAAATTTCAAAGGCCTTCCATGTTCTCGGTCTGGTTTCCACCAGCTGGCTTGGTCCGTGGAGGAAGAAAACAGGCTAGAAATCTATCTTGTGTCCTCATCGCTTCTCTCTCTGCTCTATCTTTTAATGATCTTGTCCGAGTCCGTGGTTTCAGTTATCATCTGTATATTGATGTCTCTTAAACGAATAGATGGGCTCAGAGCCCGAATCTCCCTCCTGGGTTCCATTTCCACAGAAACAAATTGCCTGCTGGACATCTCCACCAGGATGTCCCCTTGGCGTCTCAAATTCAGCGTGTCCAGTCTAAAATAACCTCATCTTCCTTTCCATGCAAACCTTCCTATTCCCCCAACTTTCTTATTTCTGTTGATTACACCCAATTACATCCTAGTCACCAAGCCTGACATTTAGGAATCATTTTTTTTACTCTTCCTTCGTCCTAACCTTCTGTGTACAATTAGTTGTCAAATTCTATCCTCTTCTCTCAAATCTATCTCTTCCTTTCACACATTGGCCACCATAATTCAGGCTCTCACGGCTGTAAACTTGGACTCTTGTGATAGTCTCCTAAACATTCTCTCTGCCTCCAGTCTCTCTGGCTTTGAACAAAAGACCATCACAGAGCCCTTTCTTCTGATGAGGGAGAAATAGCACTATGGCTGAGGACTCCATTTGAGGACAGAAACTGAAAACAGAAGGATCCTTCCTAACTTCATACCCAGGAGTGCCGTGTCTGAATAATAATAACTAGCATTTCTACAGTGTTTTAAGGTTTGCAAAGTTTGTCATCTTATCTGATCCTCATAACAACGTTGTGAAATAAGGGCTGTTATTACCCCATTTTACAGATGAAGAAACTCAGGCTGAGATAGGTTAAATGACCTGCCCAACTAGTATGACCTTCCAAAGAAAATACGAGTTCAGTTCAACAGTATCCAGTGAACAGCTCTAAGCAGAGACTGTATGTCTGGTGAAGACCACTTGGGAGCAGGTCCTGTGGGGGCAATGTGATATCTATCACTAGGAAACCTTAGTGGCCCTGTAGAGCTGCCCGTCTACATAGGCATCCTCCTTGTAGGTATTTCCCACATGTGTAACATTGAACGTGTGTGTGCTTCTCCATATATGTTGCCTACATGTGTACACCCTTCCCACTGAGACTGCATATATTTATGGTCAGGCTTCCCGGGTTTATGGGGGGGGGGCATGTTTTGTTCTTGCTTTTCTTACTATGATGTTTCATGAAATGCCTTTGCTTTAAATTAATTGTGACCTTTGGCTGACTCTTAAAGGAAAATACATTAGTGGGGGCTCCTGAGTGATGCTTTTAGTGAATGCAGACCTGCAGAATATCCTTGAACTTGGGGTAGCCTTCTCAGGGAGAACCATTCTATGAGTTGTGAAGTGCCTGAAGGTTCGATAGCCAACAAAAAGGAAACAGTACTTGGCCTCAAGTTGGTTGACAGGGGCTAGAAAGTAATGACCAGTATATATAATAATAAATACTTTAGGAGATCAGAGAAGGAAATATTACAGTGTACTACACCAATAAAAAAAGAAGACAGGACCTAAGTTGGGCCTTAGGAAAGGAAAATAGTTTCATAGAGATGGAAGGGTTCTGAGAGGCTATTTCAATCCTTTCATTTTATAGACGGGGAAACTGAGGCATAAAGCATTTAAGTGCCTTGCCCAGGATCACACAACTACTAAGTATTTGAGGTAGGATTTTAACTCAGATCTTCCTAACTCCAAGTTCAGCACTACCCCTTGCACCCAAAGTGGGGAAATGATGAGTAAAGATGGGTCCCTTCAAGCTCTAACATCCTATGTTTCAAAGAATATACAAGTAGTCTGTGTAAATTGTGAGGGATTCCTATCTACCTAATATTCACAGGGCCTTCAGAGGATGGCTATGTAAAAATATTGCCCTAGAGGGGTAATAAAAAGTGTTATTAAGGAGAAAAATATTCATCAGGTGTTGACAAAGTGCTCCCAAATGTGGCAGCCCACAAGGGCAGTAAGTTAAAAGGCAAGAAGAGTAGAAAAGAACAAAGTCCTGTGGGAGAGAGAAACCAGAGAGAAAAGGAGACCTCTGTAGGACTGAGAGAAGGCCAGAGACCCCGAGTTGATAGAGTGGTCAAAAGAATAAAGAAGGCCAGAGCTGCCAGTAGTGGCTAACCTGAAGAGTTATCAATAGAGGACTGGAAGGAGTAGCGACCATCTCAAAGTAAAGGCATTTCCTATGATGGTGTATAGTAAGAGAAGTGACTCTGATACAACCCTGCCCCCTCAGTGAACGCTGACCATAATGTCCCACAAATACACAGTGGCCGTGAAGAGAGTAGGTATACATATGCTTAGAGGACAGGAGAAGTGAGGCAACCCATGTGGTTGTGACAACTCTTGCCTCTGGTACTGTGGGGTGGGGCCCTGATGCCATTTGTCTTTTTGAGGTGTATTGAGTTGCTTCACCATGGGTGCAATATCTCTCTTGGGTGGCTTGCTCAGCTGGGCTCTCTGATAGCTTCCCTCTGAAACTCAAGTCTTGACTGCCAGGGTTAGTTC
The DNA here is from genome assembly GCF_011100635.1 of Trichosurus vulpecula. NCBI lineage: Eukaryota > Metazoa > Chordata > Mammalia > Diprotodontia > Phalangeridae > Trichosurus > Trichosurus vulpecula. The sequence goes on from NC_050581.1 coordinate 151,034,725, forward strand.
TCTCTTGAATCCATAGTCTGCTCTCTTCTGTGCTGCCAGAGGTCAAGCTTGAAGCTACTTCCTGTCCCTTAATCTCTATGTGTCTGTGTCTTGATCTGTTCCCTGCTTGATGTGGTGTCTTCTCCAGGGTCAGTGGTTCTGCTGCCATCCAGATGCCGTGGCTGATGGCAGGGGGAAGAGAGAAAATACCCCTCATTTCCTCCTCCATCTGAAGGGGAATATAGGTCCCAAAGCTCTCCCTGCCTACAACATTCTTACCTGCAGTTCAATAGACAGCCTCATCTTTTAAAGGGCTATGGAGTGTGGTGTTTCTAATTCCTTTAGGGAAATTTCTTCATATTCTGTAAAGGAATAACAAGGGCTAGATGTACTCAGGCACTCAATCCAAAATATTCATTAAGTGCCTATCGTGTGCTAGGCATCATGCTAGGTGCTGGGGAAGCAAGTATGATGAATGAAACAATCCCTATTTGTATCTTCACACTTTGTTTTTTCTAACACTTAATGCCTTATCTATTACCGGCCACTTCTGTGATTTCATGAACTGGCCTGGGAAGCAGGAAGGAAATCAATTGGTCTGGGAACTTCCCCTATCCCCCTCAAATACATGTGTGTGCACAGGCAAATTCTCAATTCTTAGAACCAGCATTTAAAGCTAGTTTCCAATGTCCTTGTGGGATGAGAGGAAGGTGAGAAAGATTATTGAAAAACTTAGGTGATATCTTCTCCTAACCTTTATTTTATAGAGGAGGAAAATCAGAGATCGACTCTGAGGGATGAAGATCTTGTGAGGCTAGTCAGAATACTGCGCTGAGTTGAAAAGGATGAAATTTAATAGGAATAAATGTATGTTTTACGCTTGGGTTCAAAAAATCAACTTTGCAAGTACAAAATGGGGTGTAGGCATTGCTAGACAGCAAGTTGTCTAAAAGTAGCAATCTGGATGCCCATTGGCTGGGGAATGGCTGCGCAAATTACGGTATTGTTAATAGGAATGCAATGGAGCGTTATTGCGTCATAAGAAATGATGACAGAGATGGTTTCAGAGAAACCTGGGAAGACTTGAATAGCCTGAAGCAGAATGAGGTGAGCAGGACAAGAAGAACAATTAATACAATAAAAACAAACATTGTAGAGACAAACAACTTGGAAAAAACTCAAGAAGTCATTGAAGAAGTGACCAACCTTCATTCCAGAGGACCAGCGGAGGCACGCCTTTTTGGACGTGGTCATAGTGGACATTTTGCCCTTGGAGATCCATTCTAGCCTTAGATCTCTGAGAATGACTCAGTGTGTAAAGGACCATCTCATGGAAGACCCATATGGGAAGAATTAGGAATGATGTGTAGAAATTGTAAAGAAGATGCCAGGGAAATCTTCCTGATGGCCAGCTCTTTTGAAAAAGGGTGCACTACTGAGAGAGGTCATGGATTTTGTCCCCTTTGAAGTCTTGAAGCAGACACCAAATGGTCACTTGTCAGGTTTATTGTGGAAGGAGTGATTGTTGAGGTGCAGGCTGGAGCAGGGAGCCACTGAGGTCACTTCCACCTCTGTGACTCTAAGAAGCAACTTGCCCAGGATCACATAGCTAGGAAATGAGACAGCCAGGATTAGAACCCAGATGGCCTGGTTTCCAGGTCAGTGCCCTTGCTCCACACAGACAGACTGGTTGAATTGGATTAAATTGGATTGAACTGAAATAAATGACATTGAATTAAATAGAACTGAATTTTTAAAAGGGGTTTCTCTAGCAGGGATTTCAGGATCTTGCCACCCTAAGATTAACAATAGCCTTCGGAGGACTGAACTCATCGGAGATTTGGATAAACATCTTATCGATGTAAGTTAGGAGGAGATGAGTGGCCAGACAGCAGGGAGCAGGCTGGGTAGCTCCTGTGGTAAGAAGGAATGGCTTCCTCTGGGTGGGGGAAGTGTTGCCCAACCGGCTGTGGCAGATAATCCCGTCCTGAAAGGGCCTGTGGCACAGCCAGCCAGTGGGGTCGAATAATTAAGTTCAATTCAACCAGCATATATTAAACACCTACTATGTGCAAAGCACTGTGCTTGGTATTGGGTATACAAAGAATGCTCCCCTTTCTTCCCCCGCTACCCCCACTAAAGTAAGACAGTCCTAGACCTTAAAGGAGTTTAAATTCTAATGGAAAAAAACATATACAGGCAGACCTCAGAAATATTGCTTGATTGGTTCCAGACCACTACAATAAAGTGAGTATTGGAATAGAGTGAATTACACAATTTTTTTTTTGTTTCCCAGTGCATATAAAAAAATGTGTTTGTACTGTACTGTAGTCCATGCAGTGTGTAATAGTATTATGTCTAAAAAAATACATACCTTAATTAAAAAATACTTTATTGATAAAAAAATGCTAACCATCATCTGAGCCTTAAGTGAGTCATAATCTTTTTGCTGGTGGAGGGTCTTGCCTTGATATTGATGGCTGCTGACTGATCGGGGTGGTGGCTGCTGAAAGTTGGGGTGGCGGTGGCAATTTCTTAAAATAAGATAACAATGAAGTTTGCCCCATCCATTGACTCTTCCTTTCACTTGAACGCTTAGAGGCCATTCTAAGGTTATTAATTAACCTAATTTGAATATTGTTGTGTCATAGGGAATAGGGAGGCCCAAGAGATGGGGAATGGCATGTTGATGGAGCAGTCAGAACACACACAACATTTATTGATTAAGTGTGCCATCTTACATGGGCATGGTTCATGGTGTTGCCCCCCCTCCAAATTACAGTAGTAACACCAAAGATCACTGATCACAGATCACCATAATAGATAAAATAATAGTGAAAGAATTTGAGATATTACGAGAAATATCAAAATGTGACACAGAGACATGTTGTAAACGCATGCTGTTGGAAAACTGGTTCAATGGACTTGCTCTCTACAAACCTTCAATTTGTAAAAAATATAACATCTACAAAGCACGATAAAGCAAAGCGCAATAAAACAAGGTATGCCTGTACAGCGATATGTAAATACAACATACATACAAAGCAAACACAGGAAAGAGCCCAGATAACTAAGGCCTTACCTCCTAAGTGGCAATTCAGCTAAGTCTGGAAAAGAGGTTGGGATTCCAGTTCTTGTCTCATGAAAAGGAAAGAAAGAACATTCTAGGGCAAAAACAAGGAGAGGGGAGATGGCCTGAGGGCTGATCTACATCATCTGGACCTTGGGCTTAGCTCTTCCCTCATGGCTTCAGAAGCTGGACCCAAATCTTCTCACTTAGGAAATAGCCTTGCTGACTGACATTTGAAAATTGCTTTATATTTTGCAATGTGCAATGTTTCTTGTTTTCTTACAATGCCCCTGGGGTAGATAATGGATGATTTTACCTATTTCTTAGTTAGAGCAAACAGGTTCTGAGGGGTTAGTTAAGTGACCTGTCTATAGTACCCACTTAGTAAGTGTCTGATTTAAACGCACATCTCTTGACTCCAAGTCTGGCTTTCTATCCATCACCCCCCCTCCATTGCCTTTCTCAAGTACCCCTGTTTTCAAATTCTTTCTGAATAGGATAAACTATCAGACTAGTATGCACGGCAGCCTGAGACCCCAATCTTTCTTGAATTATTCCGCATTACTGCTGATTTTTCTGACAGGCATGGCAGGACCCACAGAACATATGTATCCTGGCAGATTAGGGATGGAGTTCTTGGTTTGCTAACTTTATCCAAACTGATTAGAGTACAGGGAGGCATCCTGTGGTACTCGGACTAGAATTGACCTTTGGTGTAATTCCATCTGACCCTTGGGAAGTTTTGTAAAATGAAATATCTGGTGGTGATCTCTACTCTTCATGATCAAATTCAACAGAAACAATTAATTGCATGTGCCGCACTCCCCGAGGGGCCATTCCTCCTGTTGGGTCCTTCCACTCACAGGAAGGGATCCCCAAATTGTACAGCTGGCTACTTCCCCCCTCCATGTCCTAGCAGTAACTCTAGGGCCTGGGTTTCTAACATTGCTTCTTGTGACTGCTCCTGCTAAACCTTCCATTGATTATCAACTTGACATAAGTAGTTTTTACAAAAAAGGCATTTACTGAGAAGGTATGGCAAAAACAAACCAGGGGTGCACAAGGATCTATCTTAGAATAAAATGCTGATGAGGCACGTGTGTAGAGAACAGAGGTGGCAAAGGGTGCCTCACAGCTCCTGGTTACTCCAGGTCCTGTTCCCCCTTGGCAGAGTCCTCATGAGGGTCCCCATAGGTGTAGCTATCCACTGAGCTCCATGAAGTGATATCTTTGTAAGGCCCATACCTAGTACTTCTCTCCTTCACAAGGGATTGTGATTCCTCAAACTGCTGCCGTCTTTGGGTGACTGTCCTTTCTCATTCATCTGTAGATACTTCCTCTGCCATTTACCATGCCTCACTGGCCAGTGCTATTGATTCCAGATTGCTACCAATTCTTATTATCAGTAGAATTTCTAAAAGCTCTGATCATTCAAGCTCACAGTTGGGAGCTCTTCTGTAGACTGGCTTGCTTCTGGCATACCTGCTTCCACTGTCTTGCTATTTTATCCGTAGGCCCAAAGGCATGTCTGATTCTTTCGGCCATGTACAAACTGTTTACTGTGTGGCACCATCTCTGTTAATACAATTATCAAAGCATTTTATTCTTTCTCAAATTGATAGACTTTTTCAAAACTAGTTTACATTTTGATTGATTGATCAATTCATCTGAGCTGTCTAGGCCTTCTGTGATGACATTCATTTGAGATGGGACAGGAACCTCTTAATTAAACATTTGGGCAGTTAGGTGGTACAGTGGATAGAGTGCTGGTCCTGGAGTTAGGAAGATCTGAGTTCAAATGAAGCCTTAGATACTTACTATCTGTGTGACCCCAGGCAAATCACTTAACCCTGCTTGCCTCAGTTTTCTCATCTGTAAAATGAGCTAGAGAAAGAAATGGCAAATCACTCCAGTATCTTTGCCAGGAAAACCCCAAAAGGGGTCACAAAGAGTTGAACACTACTAAACTGACTGAACAACAACAATGTGCCAGGCACCGTGCTAACTGCTAGGGATACAAATAAAGGCAAAAAGACCACCAATAACAACCAATCCCTGCCTCTCAAGGAACTAAGAGTCTAAAACAGACATATATCACGTGATTTTAAAAGTGTTGCTGTGGACCAATAGCAGGGACCAACAGGGACTAATGTTTTAAAGTTGCTTTTTACTTTTGTTGAGCCCTCAATGGATCTCCCCACCCACCCACCCACCCATTGTGTCACTGGGCCTCAAGAGGAAAAAGAAAGGTTCTCCACCCCACCCTGGTTAGACTTTGAGATACAGCATGGCACAGCTGTAAGAATACTGGCTTTCACATCGGAGGACCTGACTTTGAATCTCTCAATTTATCTGCTTACTACTCACAAAGCACTTATGTTCTGGGGTCCTCAGTTTCCTCTTTTGGGAAATGAGGGGATTGACCCAGCTCTAAAGCTGCCATTCTACAACCTGAGATGTGCTGGGTTGTTGACTGGAGAAAGCCAGGTGCAGGCCAGGATGCACCCAGGTCCACTCAGACTGTGAGCAGAGGGGAAAGGAGCCATGGCCGGCCTGAAATCTGTGTTTCCTGCCTATCTGAGATTATGTACCTCAGTGTCAAAAGGCCTGAATTCCAGGCAAACCAAGAATAATGCCCCAGTCATCAAATTAGAAACCAAAATTCAGCCAAGAAATGTATTTGCTGCCAGAATGAGCATTGCCTTTTCTTCTCTCTCTCTCTCTCTTTTGCCCAAACTAAACATCCTCTTGTGAAATGTGTCCAATTTGCAATATTTACTTTCCGTTTATTTAATAACAGGAAAAGGTTTGCATGCCTTTTGTTGATTTTTACATTTCTTATTAAAATTCTTAAGGGGTTTTTGGGGAACTTAATCAGCAAAAAAAAAGAAGAGGGGGAAAAAAAAGGATCTGCATTCCACAGCCTGTAGTAATGTAGGAAACAGAGTGTTTATTTGGAGAGCATTTCCAAGTGGGGGAAGGCAAACAATCCAATCTCATAGTCTCCACTCTGCCTCCGTGCCTCCCTTCCCCGGCTCTGCTAGGGCTCCTGGGACATGTCCTTCATATCTCTGTGTCCATTGTAACTAGCCAGTTGTATAGCTTGGATGGGGTTTCAGAGGACCTTGGAGTGTTTGCATTGGAAAGGGACTGGAGAAACTGCTGAGTCCAACCCACATGTGGAGAAGAATCTCCTATTCGATGGACGCCACCAATGGCCGTCCAACCTCGCTGCCTCCCAAATCCACTTTTGGATAGCACTTGTTAGCCGGTGTTTCTTTATGTCAGTTCCAATCTGGCCTTTCCACAACTGCTAACCACACTTCTGCTTCTGCTCTCTAGGGAAGGGTCAATTTATTCCCTCTTCCACCTGGGCTCCCTTCAAATACTTGCAGTAGTGGTCATGCCTTCTCTAAGTCTTCTTGGGACTAAACATTCCCAAGTCATTCGATCCACTCTCAGGCAATATAATCCCAGGGCTCTTCACTATCCTGGTAGCCCTCTTCTGGGTCCTCTCCAGGACCTCAAGGGTGAGGAACCTGTAGCCTCAAGGCCACATGTGGCCCTCTAGGTCCTCATGTGTGGCCCTTTGACTGAATCCAAACTAATCTGTGAAGTTTAGATTCAGTCAAGGGGCCACACTTGAGGACATGTGGCCCTCTAAGTCCTCAAGTGTGGCCCCTTGACTGAATCTAAACTTCACAGATTAGTTTGGATTCAGTCAAAGGGCCACACATGAGGACCTAGAGGGCCACATGTGGCCTTGAGGCTACGGGTTCCCCACCCCTGCTCCAGGTTATCAATATCCTTTCCTGACTGTGGTACTTAGAGATGAACACAATGTTCTTGATGTGATCTGGCCAGGGCAGACCATAATGGGACTGTTACTTTCCTAGTTCTGGACACTGTACCTCTTAATATAATCAAAGATCACATTGACTTTTTGGGCTGTAGATCACACACTGTTTATGCATTAGACCATTAAAATCTGCATAACTGTAGGGCAGCTAGATGGCACAGACCATTAAAATCTACAGAACTTCAGTACAGTTAGACCTGGAGCCAGAGAGACCTTAGTTCTGATCTGGTCTCAGACACTTCCTAGCTGTGTAACCCTGGACAAGTCACTTAACCTGTTTGCCTCAGTTTCCTCACCTGTAAAATGGGGATAATAATAGCATCTACCTGCCAGGGTTGTTACGAGGATCAAATGAATTAATAATTGTAAAACACTTAGCACAGTGCCTGGCATGTAGTAAAAACTCTGCATAAATGTTAGCTATTTTCATCATCATTATTATTATTCAGATGGACTGCTATTTCGTCACGTGTCTTAAACTTGTGAAATTGAGTTTTTGAATCCAAGTGTAAGACTTTTCTGATACATTTCTGATTATTAACATTCATTTGTCCGTGGATTCAGTAGAGAAATGGAAGACAATGTAAGCAAAGGCATGTTTGATTCTTTTAGCCATGCCCAAACTATTTACTGTGTGGTGCCATCTCTATTAATACAATTATCAAAGCACTTTATTCCTTCTCAGATTGATTCATCTGCTCTCAGATCAAGTCACTTTGCCCCTTATTTTTTGCTTAACTTCTTTGTTACAAGGGAAGGCTCAAATGTTGGGGATGGGGTAGGGCAAGGAGGCAGGTAATAGGAAGTGATTTTGATGCAAAAGACAACAATAAAATTTTTTAAAACGGATTTTGTCTTTCTAGGAACCCATCTCTAGTGTAGCTAGGTCCTGATGAGTGTGAATAATGAATCTCCTGAGGTGACCACAAGATTCAAATTTACACTGCACATTTCCATTAGAAATGGAAATATAGCTTCATATAGCGTGAATTCTAAAACAGGTGACCACATCAGGGGACTTATTGTTCACACTCATCAGGACCTAGCTGTATTAGGTTCCACTCAACATTTCATCTACTCAGCCTACCTGTATCTTTGGATCCTTATAACATCTCACAGTGTTTTAGCTGTCCCTCCTAGCTTTGCAGCATCTGTGAATTTAAGGAGCATATAAATCCATATAATCGATAGGAGCATTAAACAGCACAGAGACAAGAAAGATTCTTGGGCACTCTATTGGAGACAGACTATGGGAGACCTACACTGACATTGAACTATTAATGACTGTTCTTTGGGTGAGGTGATCCTTCTGAGCTCATGTCGGTTTGATCAGCCACAGTCAGACACACTGTACCTTGACTCCAACATAGTGATGTCATTTGGGTCTTCTTCAAGAACAAAGGACCACAGTCAACCAACTGTTCAACCAGTTGTGAATCCACTTAATTGTACTATTGACCAGCACACAGTCTTTCATCTTTTCCACATGACTAGTATGTGAAGCTTGTCAATTCCTTTCTGAAATCTAGGCACACTCATTTATGGCATCCTCCCGATCTACCAGTCTAGTAACCCATCTAAGGTTAGTCTGAAGGAAGTTATTCTGGGGGCACTCATTGTGGCTCCTTGTGACCACCTTCTCTTTTTTGAGATTTTCACATGCCATATAGCCAAGGATAAAGAACATGTTATCTAACATGTTCTAGAATTTTGCCAGGAATACAAGTCAAACTCACTGGCCCATAGTTAGAGGCTCCCACCATCTTCTCTTTTTATGAAAATCTGGATAGTATTTGGTCTTCTTCCATCCAGTGCTCCTTCTCCCATTCTACAAGATCACAGACAGTGACTCAGCAATCTTTAGTACCTTGGAAGGAAGGAAGGAAAGGAGGAAAGGAGAAATGGAAGGAAGGAAGGAAAGAAGGAAGGAAGGAAGGAAAAGAGGGAGGGAGGAAAGAAAGGAGGGAAAGAGGAATGAAAGGAAGGAAGGAGGGAAGGAAGGGAGAAAGGAAGGAGGGAAAGCAGGAAGAAAGAAAGGAAGGAAGGAAAGAAAAGAAGGAAGGAGGGAAGGAGGGAGGGAAGGAAGGAATGAAGGAAGGAAAGAAAGGAGGGAGGGAGGGATGGAAAGAGGGAAGGAAGGAGGGAAGGAAGGGAGAAAGGAAGGAGGGAAATCAGGAAGAAAGGAAGGATGGAAGGAGAGAAGGAAAGAATAAAGGAAGGAGGGAAACAAGGATTTATTAAATGCATACATGTGCCAGGCACTGTGCTTAGACCTTAGAGTCTGGTCCATCTGAGCCTGGTGATTTGAACTCCTCATGGGCAGCATGGGGCTCTGTTTCTACCTCTTTAGTGGTTTCAAGGTTTTGGCTTCCCGTGGGTCATTTTCCTTCTATCGTTTTTAATCGAAAGATCATTCTCCTTGGAAGAGAAAACAGAAGAATGGAGCCACTCTGGTTTCTCTCATTAAATAAGTATTTATAATCATCATCAACATCATGATCATATAGCTACCATCTATTAAGCACCTCCTGTGTGCCAGGCACCGTGCTGAGTGCTTTACAAATATTATCTCATTTGAGCCTCACAACAACCCTAGGAGGTAGGTGCTGTTATTATTCCCACTTCAGAGAAGAGGAGACTGAAGCAGACAGAGGTGAAGTAATTTACCTAGGATCACACAGCTAGTAAGTGTCTAAGGTCAAATTTGAACTCAAGTCTTCCTGACTCCAGGTCTAGTCTTCTATCCATCTCAGCCCCTAGCTATCCCAATTTATCATCATCATCATCACCACCACCACCACCACCATCATCATCATCATCCTGTCTACCCTCATCAACCGTGCTTCTCCTCATTTGATCCCCCTTTCCCTCAATGTAGCTTTTACTTTATTTTTTTCCTGAAGTATCTTTTTTAAGACCCTGACTGTTGTTTTTAGCTCTCCTCACCATTCTTGGCTCACTCTGACCTTTAGTGTTCTTGACACTAAAGGGTCTTAGAGATCATCCATTTTGGCCCCCTCATCCTTACTAAGGAGGAAACTGAAGATTGTAGAGGTAGTATGACTTACCCTTGGTCAGCAAGCTTGGAAGTAAAACACCTGGGATTTAAATCCTGGTCCTCTGATTCCCCAAAGGCAACTGGGTGATACAGTGAATAGAGAGAACTGGACTTGAATTCAAATCTAGCCTTAGCCACTTATTAGCTGTGAGACCTGTGAGCAAGTCACTGCATCTTGGTTTGCCTCAGTTTCCTTAGCTATAAAATGCGGACGATAATAGTACTTCCCTCCCAAAACTGTTGTGAGGTTCAAATGAGATAATTATTTGTAAAACACTTAGCACGCACAGTGCCTGGCTTAATAAATATGGATGCTTAACAAATGCTTCTTTTCCTTCTTCCTCCCAGTTTAGTACTCTTTCAGTCACACCACATTGCCTCTGCTAAACTCACTCAAGATCACACAATGAGTCAGTACAAATGCTGCTGCTGTTGCTAAAATGCCAGCTGTTGTTATTAGGATTATTATCATTATTAATGGCAGACCTAGGATGAGAACCTATGCACTAGTTGTGTGACTCTGAACACAGGACAATCAGGATAATTTGCTCTTCCCATCCCAGTGGTACTTATCCCATTCCACAAGGTCACTGATGGTGACTCAGCCATCTCATCTGCTAGCTTTTTCACCACCTTGGAAAGAAGTAAAGATGAAAGGAAACAAACATTTATTAAATGTGTACTATGTATTAAAGGGATACTCTTCTCCAAGTCTCAGTTTCCTCGTCTATAAATAGGGAGATAATAATAAAAATGATAAACTATTAATTATAAAATAAATAGAAATAATAATAAATACAACCTCATTGGGTTGTTGTGAGGACCAAACGAGATTGTATGTGCGATGTGTCCTACGACCTTCAAAGTGCTATATAAACATTACTGATTTTTATGGTGCTAATTATGATTATTTTTCATCTTTCTGGATGGAGTTCAGCTAGAGGTGGTCAAGACACTTTCCTACTTTTATTCTTTTGTGCTTAGTGCTCTGGCTAGTGTTGCATATGTTCATAAAATGACTATCTTTTATAATTAAGGAAATTATCAGGATGTGAATGTTTATGGATTGCTTTGAATGAAACTGTGAAGGCTCTATATGGGGTACCTAAATATACTATTGGCCTCTCTTTGGAGGGGTCATTTTTAAAAAATTTTCGTGATAAATACATGGTGTTTTCTGTCAAAAAAGACAGTATTAACTTTACATCGGACAGGACACTGGGAAAGTACTTGGCTATTTAATCATGTGCCACTATGAAGCATTTGGGCCAATAATTATGGCTATTATCCAGACCCATCATTTTCCAGTTTTATAGAGAACCTAAAGTTGAATTCACTTCCCTTACTGTAACCATCCGGCCATTCATTCTATTAGCAGTATGGAAGTTTTCAGTTTGATTTTCAATTCAATTTGTTCTTTTATCATGATGGACTTCTTTCCACCATAGAGGCAAGGGGGATTCTTTTATTAATTGTTCATTTGTGAATGCCTCATTTTTTTCCCCAACATTGAACCTGAGCTTAGAGAGTGATGGTGTTAGAACTATCTCTGACAGTGGTCATGGTGATAATGATTCATATAAAGAACCTTGGATTGTGAACTGAAGTCCTGAATTTAATGAATGTAGTGATCTTATGCAAACTTCTTGGCATCTCTGAACCTCAGTTTACCAATTGTGAATAGATATCTATTTATACAGATAAGATCTGTATACCTCAGTCCATATCCCTTTACATATCTTTCTCTCTATACCAAATAATTCCTTGCATTTCTAGAGTGCTTTACAATGTTCAAAGCCTTTTTCCAAACGTTAACTCATTTGATCATAACAACCTGGAGACATAGGCAGGACAGTGTGAGAAATGATTATTTCTCTCTTATATTTGATAACTAATTATTGTATTAGGACCAAGGTTTCCCCCTTTTTCTACTTCTTCATCTAGAAATTAACCACTGTGGGGAGTCTTTTTAAACGATTTACCCAGCCAAGTTGGCTGAGGTCTAATCAAAGGCAGTAAAAGAAATTCCAAGTTTAGGCTAATAGGTGCATTTCTGCTCATTATATTTGCTCAGACAAGTCTGGGAAAATATGGGTCCTTCCTTTTGTCAGACAGATGATATGGAAATTGATAAGTTTCTTTGACCGAGATTTGGGTGATCCAAGTCACATACCCCAAGACCCTCATGGCAATATAGCTCTCTCTTTCACTGTAATATTCTTTTTCTCATTAATTGTTAACCAATCAGAGTTGATTGCCACCCTCAGGAACACCTGCTCTTCCAAGGACATATAAACTGTGAGCCCACTGCCGTGAGGCATCTTTGGTCTAAGAGAGATAGCCAAATGACCATCCTTTTATTAATAAATATTCTGGCCTTATTAATAAAATGAATAAATTACCCAGAACTATGTCTCTTAAATCTTTTTTTAGGGGGGGAAGGCAGGGCAATTGGGGTTAAGTGACTTGCCCAAGGTCACACAGCTAGTAAGTGCCTCAAATGTCCTAGGCTGGGTTTGAACTCAGGTCCTCCTGACTGCAGGGCCTGTGCTCTATTCGCTGCACTGCCCAGCTGCCCCTCTTAAACCTTTTAAAATGCCACAGCAGGGATTGTTTTATTCCCATTTTTACAGATGAGTAACTTATCCAAAATCATAAGGTTAGTGAGTGATAGATCCAAGATTAGAACTTACCTCTTCTGGTTTAGTGTTCTTTCTTTTAAAAATAAATAAATGTTTTATTGATGCTTGTGTGTTTATATTGCTGTCACTTATCAATGTCACCATCTCCCCCTTCTCTGTCCTATAAAACCCTCCCTTATAACAAAGAAGTATGGCTAAACAAAACAAACCAACACTTGGCCCCCTCTGACAACATTAGATCATTCCTCACCTATGATCCACCCGCATCCTGCCAAGAGGCAAGAGGCAGGTTTCACCATCTGTCCTCCACAGTCAAGACTGCTCGTTGCATTGATATGAGTCTTCCTGTTTTTTAAGAATGGTTTTCCTTTACATTCAATTGGTCATTGTGTAAACTGTTCTCTTGGATTGGCTTACTTCACTCCATATTGATCAGCTCATATACATTTCCCCAGGTTTCTCTGAATTCTTCATATTTCTTTTTTTTTTTTTTTTGCTTTTTTACAGTACAATAAGGAAGCTAGATGGCTCAGTGGATAAAATATTGAGCCTGGAGTCAGGAAGACCTGAGTTCAAATCTGGTCTCAGACACTAGCTGTGCGACCTTGGACAAGTCACTTAACCTCTGTTTGCCTTAATTCACTGGAGAAGGAAATGGCAAACTACTTCAGTATCTTTGCCAAGAAAATCTCGTGGACCCTACTGCTGTGCTTTGGTCCATGGGGTCACGAAGAGTCAGACACAACTCAATAACAACAGCATAATAATATTTTTTGTTTATGCATTGTAACGTAGTCTGCCATTCACCAGGTGATGAGGATTGCCCTGATTTCCGTTCTTTGCTATAACAAAAACATGTTCAGCATCCTTTCTACCACATTCAGTTACCTGCCATGCCTGGGAATGGGCTTATGCTCGGGCCCTTCTGGTGGGACACACACGCTGCCCCTTGATAAAGCACTTGTGTTACTAGTGGGTCCTGGTTGGGCTCCATCACTGGGGGCTGTGGAGAAGTGCTAAATTCTAACCCCTGGCACCTTATAAAGATTGAATGTGAAAATACTTTGAAAGGGCAATTTAAAATCAGGCAGTTAGGTGGCTCAGTGGATAAAGCATTGGGCCAGGAGTCAGGAAGACACTTACTTGCTGTGTGACCCCAGGCAAGTTCTTAACCCAGTTTGCCTCAGTTTCCTCATCCATAAACTGAGCTGGAGAAGGAAGTGGCAAACCACTCCAGTATCTTTGCCAAGAAAATCCCAAATGGGATCACAAGGAGTTGGATATGACAGAAAACAAAAATCAGTCACTCAGTAAACATTTATCAACCACTTAACTATGTGGTAGGCAGTGTGCGTTAAGCACTGGTGATACACAGAAAGGCAATGCATGGTCCTGTCTTCAAAGGTCTTTTCATAGGGGAGATAATATAGAAATAAGCATGACCATCTAAGATGTACAGAATAGAAGGGAGGTAATTTCAGAGGGAAAGACAGGAAAGCCGTAGGGCATCAGGGTCTTAGGAAAGAGCTCCTGCAGAAGGTGATGTTTAAGCTGAGTCTTAAAGGAAGCCATGGAAGCCGCTACATTCTAGTAGGAAGCTAAGAGGTGGAGATGAGGAGGGAGACCTTTCCGAGCACAGCGGACAGTTAGTCAAAGGCATCGAGTCAGGAGATGGAGGGTTATGTGTGAAGAGCAGAAAGCAGACCAGTGGAGCTGGATTGTTGAGTGTGTGGAGGAGAAGAAAGTGGAAGACTGGAAAGGTCCAAAGGGGCCAGGTTGTAATTTCTGCTACTGAGGGAGGCTGAAGCTGGTGGATCACTTGATCTCTGGAGTTCTGAGCTGCAGTAGGGCTAAAGCCAACTGGGTGTCTGTAATAAGTCTGGCACCCATATGGTGAGCACCTGGGAGCAAGGGAGTAAGACCAAGTGGCCCAGTTTAGAAACAGAGCAAGTCAAATTGCCAAATATCCTGTCTATAATATCTTATATATCCTCTATCAAGCTTGTTCTGTATATATTTGCTTGCATGTCCCCTCCCCCTCATTAGATTGTAAGGGCAGGGGACTATCTTTTGCCCCTTTGTATGCCGAGTAGTAGGCACTTAATAAATGTTTATTGAATTGATTTGAAATATCATATTGATCAGAAGTGGAACTGGGCCCATGAGTATCTTCTGTGGTTTCTGCCTCCTTGAGATGGGGAAGACCTGGTCTCAGAAAAAGGCCATGATATTTGGCAATTCATTTTAAGCTCTGTGGAAATGTAAGGTAGTTGTGGCAATGTAGCCCCGTGGGCTACTTCTTGTACATCTCACTAGTTGTCATTGTGAAATTCCTTCGGACAGATCTGTCATTCTCAAACTGTAGATTCTTACCCCACCACAGAATTTCTTCCCTCTTGCCTCTGGCTGTTTTTTAACCCGGGATCGTTCTCTTCTCAGCCTCTTGCTGTCTGACTTGGATTCCTTCCACTTTCCTGGAACTACTTTCTCCAAGGTCATCTACCATCTTACAGCTGCCAGATCAACGTCCTTCCCCTCTTGTCTTTATCCTCCCTGATCTCTGCAGAATTTACATGGGGGATGCCTTCTCCTGTTGTTGTTCAGCTGCTTTTCAGTCATGTTCGACTTTTGGTGACCTTATTTGGGGTTTTCTTGGTCAAGATATTGGAGTGATCTGCCATTTCCTTCTCCAGCTCATTTTCCAGATGAGGAAACTGAGGAAAAGAGGGTTAAGTGACCCACCTAAGGTCACACAAATGTCTGAAGCCAGATTTGAACTCAGGAAGATGAGTCTTCCTGACTCCTGGCCTGGCATCTATCCACTGTGCCCCCTAACTGGCTTAAGACAATATGGTAAAATGGAAATTCTCCTTCATATTAGAAGCAGCATCTCTTTGAATCTTGACTCTGATGCTTGTTATTTTCTTAATTTATTATTTTTTCAAATAAGGAAAAAAATCTATGTTTTAACCCTATCCCTCTATTGAAAAAAGAAAAAGAAAACTCAAAAAAATATGCAGTCAAGCAAAACAGATTCCTCCATTGGCCATCTCCAAAAAAGCCCATGTCTCACTCTATACCCCAAGTCCATCGCCTCTCTGACGTTATTTCTTTGACTGTGAATAAGCCATCTAATCTCTAGGAACTGAGTTCCTCATCTGTAAAATGGAGATAATACTACCAACAATACTTGCTGCACAGGGTAGTTGTTGCATCTAGCTATTCTTGGGGCCAGTGTGTGAAGGGGGGCTACTCCAGGTGCTGTGTGGTTTTTTTGTTTTTTCCTCTAACTAGGTTATAAGCTGCATCGAGGCAAAAGCCATCAGTGGCTAGCACAATACTTATCATACAATATCTGCTTAATAAAGGATTGGGGAAAAATCTGCAAACGATGTCATAGGAAATGCATATTGTGTAACGTCCAATAGAAGCAATAATTGATTTCTCTACTACATTTCAAGAATTGTTTAATATAATCTAATTTTATTACCTTTACAGTAAAGTTAATATATGGGTATTGTACACATATAATATAATGAGATAATGTTTATAAAGAGCTTAATGCATTTTATAAATGCCAGTTATTATTATTAAAGATATTGTCAACAATACCTTCAGATAATATCATTGTGTAGGGCCACTTCTATTACATAATTTAACCATAAGACTAATTTTTTTAAAAAGGATTAGACTAGGTGATCTTCAGGCTCTAATAGTCTATGGATTTGCAGATGTTTAATTTAATTAAATTCATTTAGTCGTGTGCCTTTCAAATGCAAAGCACCGGACCAGGAGCTGGAGAAAGAAAAGGCCAAACCAAGAGCTAGCATTCTATTGGAGGATGTAGTATGTATACAGACAAATAAGTTATTTGAGGAGGCCCGGGCACTAACAAGTGACTGGGGAGATGAGGGAAGGCTTCTAACAGGAGGTGGCACCTGAACCTTGAAGCCTTGAAGGAAGCAGAGGATTCTGAGAGGAAGTGTGGAGAAGTGAGTGCGTTCCAGGCATGTGGAACAGCTGAGCAGACACCTGGAGGCCATCCAATTTGGCTGGAATGTAGAATGTGTGAAAGACTGAGGGAAGATAAAGATTGGCAGAAGCCACGTTGGAGAGGCCTTACACATGCTATGGCTTAAAACTGCAGTGAGGCTTTTGGGAGGCCCTGTATGAAGCTTAGATTTGCTCCTTTTAACTTACCCATCACTCCTAGTTCTGACCTCTGTGGCCAAGAAGAGCAAGCCTAATTCTTCCTCCACATTCAGATACTTGAAGAGGGTCATGGTATTCTTCTGCACCCCGTCTTCCAATATCTCCAAGTCTTCTTTTCTGTAGATCAAGCTTTTATTTTTCATTCAATCGTGGCTGATTCTTCATGACCCCATTTTGGGATTTTCTTGGCAAAGATACTTGGATAGTTTGCTGTCGTTTCCTTCCCAGGTCATTTTACAGATGAGGAAACTGAGGCAAACAGGGCTAAGTGACTTGCCCAGGGTCACCCAGCTAGTAAGTGTCTGAGGCCAGATTTGAACTCAGGAAAGTTGAGTCTTCCTGATTCCAAGTCCCATGCTGTATCCACTATGCCAACCTAGCTGCCTCTGTAGATCACATATCTAGCTTATGTCCCTTTGCCATTCTCAAGTTTATCAATATACTTGTTAAAAAAAACAAGATGCATAGAACTGAACCCAGTAATACTTCAGACATACTCTGACCAGGGCCTCTTCATTGCTTCGTTATCACTGGACACTCTACCTCTTCCAATTCAGCCTAAGATTGCATTAACTCTCTCAGCTACCCCACATGCTTTGGACTCCTCTTGAGCTTTTAGCTCATCTCAGGTCCTTTCTTAGACACATTGCTGTCTAGCTATACCAGTGCCATTTTGTGCTTGTGTAAGACTTTATGTTTATTCCTATTCAATGTCTTCATAGATAGTAATGTTAAACAGCAAAGGGCCAAGCAAAGATCCACAGAGCACTCCACTGTAAAATGCCTTCCAGGTTGACATGGAACCATTGACTGACTTTGCATGGACATGATCATTCAGCTAATTCTGAATCCACCTTTCTACACCCTTGTCTGCTTCACATCCCTCTATCTTTTCCATAATTGCATGAGAGACTTTATCAAACGCATTGCTAAAATCTAGGTAAACTTTGTATGATTTCCTTGATCCACCAGTTTAGTAACCCTGTCAAAAAAGGGAATAAAGTCAGTGTAGTGTGACCAGTTCTCAATGAAGCTATCATGGCTTTGCATCATCACTGCTTCCTTTTCTCTATATTTACCAAGCACCTCTGATAATATGGTCTCGGAGTTTTACTGGCAATTGAAGTCAACAACACCTAGTGACTAATTGGAAAGGGGGTAATGGGAGAAGTTGAGGGTGATTCCCAAGTTTCCAGCTGGGTTCGTTTGGGAGGAGGGTGATGCCGAGTTATGAGATGCCGGGTTAGGGGAGAAGATGAGCTCTGTTTGGAATACGCTGAGCTTGAGATGCTAAGGGGGCATCCAAACAAAGGTGTCCAAAAGGCAGTCGAAGATGTGGATTGGTGAGAGATTAGCATTGGATATATGGATATATATGGAATTGAATTGTATGTCTGTGGACTTTTATTATCAAGGCTAGGTGCTCGAGAAAAATTCCTCAGTGGCCCAGGGAAAGCCAAACAGAAAGGGAAGCAGCTAAGGTTGAGGTAAGGATGGCAATGTAACCCCTTTTCTCTCCTCTTTCCCTTTTCCCATTCGTTAATCTTTGTTTCTCTCTATTTTCAGTTCTCCTTCCTTGAGATCATTGAAATTGTAGACTCAGATCTGGAAGAGATCTTAGAGATCATCTGGTCTAATCCCTTCATTTTATTGAGAAGGAAACTAAGGTCATGGGAATGTCTTGCCCAGCATCACCTAGCAAGTAAGTGGCATAGTTGGGATGATAATCTAGGGCTCTTTCTGAACCCTACCACATATATGATATAAAATTATATAGAATATATACAATTATATATCTACATTATATTGATATATGATGTTGATAATATATTTACATTATGTTGATATCCAATTGAAGGATTTGAAAAACTATATCTTTTAGAGCTATCGAATAAAGTTTTGTATGGCTTGTTTTCAATAATAATTAAAAAATAAAAATGGTATATAGTGCATTAAGAAAGAAATATTTTAAATAATTCATAGTCAGTAGCTAAACCTGTAAATTCATCTGTCTGTCCATCTATCCATCCACCCAAAGTCTGTTTATTAAATATTGACTGTATCCTAGGCACCATGGGGACATACAAAGAAGCATTGGACACAATCCCTGCTGTGAGGTTACAGCCTCCTCCAGTGCCCTTTCCCCAACATCATGCTGTCTCTTTTTAGTGGAAAAATGTCAAAAATGTAGTAATCAGACAGCTCCTTGGTGCATTGGCATTTGAGGCTTGTTTGCCTTTTTCAGCAAATATCTAGAATAATGTTAAATCTATAAAGTCAGTGGCCCCTTTCTGCCCCCTCTTCCAACTCTGAGTTTTTAGCCAGATCAGGTTTTAAGAGTAGATTGAATGGGAGATTGGCTGGAAAGAAGCAAATTCCCCTGGAGGAAAGGCTTGACCTTCTACCTATCTTCTTTTCAGTCGCTGATGACTAGCGTCATAGGACAAATTTTAATTTTTTTCATTGATTCCATTTAATTTTTTAAAAAATTAAAAAAAAAGTATTGGCCTTAGTTGTTATAACACAACCGGTTCCCAGTATTCCTAACTCCCCTTTCCCTCCCTCCCCCACCACATACATCTTGAACAAACAAAAAAGGTGACTGGCTCAAAGATCCTATCTAATAGCATGTGCAGCGTTCTACTTTCAGGTCTCTCACCTCTTTACTGAGGAAAGGGAAAAGTGTTTCATTATCAGTTCTTTGGCACCAAGACCGGTCATTTCAATTAAGTCTAGTTGACTAGTTTCAGTGTTGTCTTTTTTATATTACGGTAGGCATTGTATATATTCTTCTTCTAGTTCTACTTTATCTGAATTCACTTTTTTCTTTCCTTATGGCTCTAAATATTCCATGACTTTATGAAAGTCATTTCATTGTTCAATGGAAAGAGTTCTCACCCTGTAGTCAGAGGTCCTGGGTTACAATCCTGCTGTTAATGCTTATGACCTGTGATGATCCAAGGCAAGTCCCTTAACTTCCCTGGGTCCTCATCAAAATGAGGGCCTTGGATGAGACAGCTTTTGAGGTCCCTCCCCGCCTCCCACCAGCTGTACATCTCTGTTTCTGTGATTCTATGATTCCTTATACCACAGTTTGTTTGGCTCTTCCCCAAATGATGGGTACCCACTTTGTTTTCAGTTCTTTTTGCTCCAAGAAAGTGAACATTTTGACATAGTGAATTCAGGGTTGGGAGAAACCCTGAAACTAGTTTAGTCCATCTAAAAACCACTGTCTCTTTTCTCCAACCATCCTTTGCCTCTTTCATTTTACAGGGAGGAAAATTGAGGGCCAGAAGGTTGAAGTGACTTGACCCAGTTCAATATGAATGAAAGAGCTGAGATTCGGTTTAGTTCTGAAAAGGGGATGGAAGGAGGATTGGGAAGTTGGAATAGGGAGGGAGAGGGACTACAAAGGTAGCTGAAAACAGGCTTTGATAGCAAGGTGGGGGGAGGGAAGAAAAATGGGGGAGGTCAGGAAAAAAATCTTTCCTTTCTTCTAAATTTTGGAACTGAAAGGTCCTTTTGTAGCCATAATAAATACATACACTTTGGAATCTTACCTGTAAAGCCTTTATTTCCCTCTATTTCCCTCCCTTCTTCACTTACAGAGATTCAGGCTTCTTAAGACATTGTCAAGACTGCCCTCGCCAGGCTATGTGGCCCCCCAGAAATTTGAAAATGCCATTCATCTCTAGTTAATGTAACCTTATTGGCCGTACTGCCCAAACAATTTCGCCTCCCACATGCTTTGGTTTTTTTCATACTCTGATTTGACTCAAACACTAAATAAGTATATTATTTACAAAATATCTCTATCACCTAGAAGATATCTCACTGAAAGGAATTAAACAGTTACACATTAAAACTTTTATATACGGGATACGCATCAGTAAACATCAGTATATGCCATTCCAGACCCATTTCTATTTTCTCTGTGGGAAAAACAAGTTACTGAAGCTGAAAGGTGAAGGCTGTCCTTTTTGAAGGAGCCCTTGGACAAAGCCTGAGCCACGAGGCACGGTCCTCCCTCTGAGGGCATTGATCGACACAACCCAGCTTAGAGGCCAGAGTTCTGAGAGCCAAAGAGAAGCAGCCTTGTAATAAAACGCATCAGCGCAGCAGTGTATCAACATGGTGACTGTATCATTTTGGGTGGCTCATTGACCTGCCCTGGGCCTTTAAAACAAGGAGGTTGGGTGAGATGGGAGGGCCCTTCTAAGTCCGACATTTTATGATTCTATGTGTTGGCACCTACTATATGGCCATGTGTCTTGGTGGTGGGAGAGGGAATGCAAAGGATGACTTTGAAAGCTACAAGGCAACAGAGTTCCGTAGGAAAAGAGTAAGCAAAGGTCTGGTGATGGGAAAATGTGAGGGGGTGTTGGTGAAACAGCCCGATGGAATTGTAGAATGTTAGAATGGAACAGCACTTAGAAATCACTTTATCCAAATCCCTGATTTTGACAAAGGATGTAACTGAGACCCGGGGAGGGGGGCGGGGGGGGGGAAATGTTTGCTCTAGGCCCAAGTTAGTGGCAAAAGTTGCAACAGTAGGAGAGGGTTCAGGCTAGGAAATAATGGGAGGTAAAGTTGGATGGGTAGGGTGGGGTCAGACAATGGAAGGTCTGGAATGTTGGGTGGATTAATCTCAGTCCCCCTCCTAGAGGAAGAAAGATTCTTCAGTACAGGTAAAAAGGCACAGCATGAAAAGACTGGGGGTCTGGAAAGGAGGAGGAGAAGAAAAGGTGTGGGAAGGAGGGAAGGACACAGAAAGGAGGGAGGGGGTAGGCTCCAATGACACATTGCAATTCCTTTGCTGGTTTGTTCCCAATGTTCCTTCCTTCCCTGCTCTTTCAAGGTGGTTTGAAAAGTGAGCTGCCAGGGACAAGGACAACTCCTCAGACCCTTTAGGAAGCTGCTGTGGACCCTGGTGCGAAAGATGCAGTGAAGGGAAGAACCCTGGGTCCGGATTAGGAGTCAAAGGACCCGGGTTTGAATCCCAGATCTGTTACTTCCTGCTTCTGTAACCTTGAACAAGTAATTGCTCCTCTCAAGGATTTATTTGGGGGGGGGGTCCCCTGGGACCTCCAACTCTATGATCTCATAACATAAACACCAAAACTGGGACAAAGAATTGGTGTATCTTATGCAAGGTTTGAAAATTGCTCCCTCATTGCCTCCATCTCTCCTCTCCTCTCCTCTCCTGTCCTCTCCTCTCCTGTCCTCTCCTCTCTTCTCCCTCTCCCTCTCCCTCTCCTCTCCCTCCCCTCCCTGTCTCTCCTCTCTCCCATTCTCATTATCTCTCATTTCTCTCTTTCTCTTCTCTCTCTCTGTCTCTCCTATCTGTCCCTCTCTTTGTTTCTTTCTCTGTCTTTGTTGCAATCTCTCTCCCCTCTCTCTTCTCCTCTCTTTTCTTGCATTCTCTACCTCCCTTCTTTCTCTCTTTTCTTTCTTTGTTTCTGTCTCTCTCCTCTCTTTCTTTCTCTCTCTCACACTCTTTGGTCAGTGGAGGAAGGCATTGTCATTTATATTCAAATAATCTGGCAAATTTAATTCAAAAGGAATTCAGCAAACATTTACTAAGTGTCCACTGTGTGCAAGGAACTGTGCTGGGTTCTACAGACACAAAGACAAAGCTAAACCAGTCCTTGCCTTTAAGGAGCTTACATTCTACTGGAGAGATACAACATGCACACAGATCAGTTAGTGTAAAGAATATATACAGTTATACGGAATAGATGTAAGAAGAAGGGCGCTACCTGCTGCAGTGATCCAGAAGACTCTTGTGTAAAAGTTGGCGCCTGCCCTGCTCCTGAAAGGAAACCAGGGGTGCTAAGAGGCTGAAATGAAGAAGGAGAGAGTACATTCCAGGCATGGAAAGTGGTAGACAAACAGCCCCTATTTATATAGTGTTTTCCTTGTGACAGCCCTGCAAGGCTGGCTGTATACACATTCTCATCCCTATTGTGGTTATGGGAGCAGACCAAGGTCACACAGCTGGGAAACTGAGGCAGCATTCCAACCCAACTCTCCTGACTCTAGGCCTTGTACCTTAGCCACTGGACCTTAACTTTTCTTGCTTTAACGGCCACAAAATCTCCGATTACATCAAAGGTTTCCATCCTCAAATGCTACCCTCACCATTGAATCAGCTCCCTCTCTCAAGCCTAGTCTGCAACAGCTTACCTTTCCCTGGTGATTAAAGGTAGACAAAGTACTTTCTTCCCAAGAATCCTGGAAAGCAGCACAGGATGGTGGAAAGAACCTTAGATTTAGAGTCAAATAAACTAGGTTCGTGACTGGGCTGGTTGGTAGCACAGTGGATGAAGTACTAAGCCTGGAGTCAGGAAGACTCATTTTTGTGAGTCCAAATCTGGCCTCAGACACTTGCTAACTGTGCAATCCTGACTTAACACTGTTGGCCTCAGTTTCCTCATCTGTAAAATGAGCTGGAGAAGGAAATGACAAATCTCTCCAGTATCTTTGCCAAGAAAACTCCAAATGGGGTCATGAAGAGTCAGACATCATTGAAACAACTATGACTTGAGCTCGAATACCAGTTCTGCAACTTACTCCCCACGTGACTATGTACGAATTCTTTAACCTCGAGCTCCCAGGGTTTCACTTTTCTCAGCCTTAAAACGGAGGTGGTGTGGGAAGAATGGGCGGCATCAGAGGCTTCAGACTGGACTGTACTGGGGCCGACAGCACTCCCCAGTTCACCTAAACCAGATTAAAATGTAATTGGAGAGTATTTAACAAAATAAATAAATGCAACAAAACATAGATAATATTAATGTGTGGTTTTCTGAGTCAATATGCAGCCCTTATGTATGGTTTAGTTTCTATTTGAATTTGACACCCCTGGATTTGATGACCAATCCTAAATCTATGATCACATGACTGTGAGAATAGTTAGTACAAATAGTATCACGTCCATTTTAAAGGGGAGGAAAATAAGGGTCAAAAGAGGAGAAGTGGCTTCTCTAAAGTCTTAGAGATACCAAGTTTTAAGTGGGTGTTTGACTTCAAGTTCAATTCTCATCATTCTGCTAGGGAGAGACTTCTACATGAAGTCTGGAGATTGAGCCCAGAAGGGTAAATTCAGGGCTGTGTTTACGACTGACTAAGTGTGTGCCATGGGCGTTGGGTCAATGTAGAAATATGGCTTCAGTAGTTGCTTGGGAAGGGGAGGGGGTGGCACTCTTGAAGCAAACCTGGCATCCAGTAGAGACACAAGGCAAAAGGATTTCTATGCCCATGGCTGACCCCACCCCAGCAACCAGACATTTGCTTACTTATTCACCACTGGAAAACACAAACATTTCTCTCCTCTTGGGGCCAGACCCTAGGACAAAAGGAGTTCACTGCAATGGAAAAGCTCTGTCTCTAGTATGGAGAAATATCAGCTACTCAGACAATATTGCAACATGGCCCATGGCCCATGAACTCTCTGAGAAGAGAGCGATTTCATTCTGCTCAAATAGCCACATGACCACTGTTTTTCCTTTCACAGAAGTAATAGGGCCTTCCATTTATCC